>NC_084627.1:16351023-16686023 GCF_033978795.1 Nerophis ophidion | reverse complement strand
TTTTCACACCTGATGGCCGTGTTATACCCATTAACAGTCAGTGCTTTGGTACGGCAAAGAAGTGACTTAATATTACTTCTTCTGTGTGTAAAGTAAGCTTAAGTGGGCTTATTGTTATGCAAATTGCATTATTTTATAAAACGGGTGTTGTTGACAATGTGCAAACCTGGGCTAATGTTTTGCTTCTTAAATGTAATACTAATAGCGTTAGGTTCCAAACATCGATGACATGTATAAACAAGACAAGAAGCAAGGAAATAAACAGAGACCAAATTCAATTTTGCTTAAATTGAGGAGAGACTTGGCGACTGTACTCTCTGTACAGTCTTCCACCGTGCTCTGACAAAAAAAGGTTTACGTCTCCTATTTTATTTGGATATTCCCTGTTTACACGACTATAGCTGTTTCTAAAGGAATGGGGGGTATGTAAACAAACGTTTTTGGTCACATTAACATTCTCACAATTATGTTAGATCCACTATGGACTGAAATTTCACAATATTATGTTAGACCCACTCGACGGGGTGTCGGGGGTGTCGGGGGTTGCCCACATATGGGTTAGTGCATCTGCCTCACAATACGAAGGTCCTGAGTAGTCTGGGGTTAAATCCCAGGCTCGGGATCTTTCTGTGTGGAGTTTGCATGTTCTCCCCGTGACTGCGTTGGTTCCCTCCTGGTACTCCGGCTTCCTGCCACTTCGAAAGACAAACACCTGGGGATAGGTTGATTGGCAACACTAAATTGGTCATAGTGTGAATGTGTCTGTAAATCCTGTCTGTCTGTCTGTGTTGGCCCTGCGATGAGGTGGAAACTTGTCCAGGGTGTATTCCTCCTTCCGCCCGATTGTAGCTGAGATAGGCACCAGCTCCACCCGCGACCACAAAAGGAAATAAGCGGCAGGATATGGATGGATGGAAGGAGGATGGACGTCATCATGGGATATTGTGTGTGGAATTTTGAGGACAAAAATGATTTCAATTTCTATAACAATTTCAATCTGTGGTGGACTCTCCTATTTCTGGGGCTGAGGTCGCTGAGGTAGTTAAAAAGCTCCTCGGTGGCAAGGCCCCGGGGGTGGACGAGATTCGCCCGGAGTTCCTTAAGGCTCTGGATGCTGTGGGGCTGTCTTGGTTGACAAGACTCTGCAGCATCGCGTGGACATCGGGGGTGGTACCTCTGGATTGGCAGACCGGGGTGGTGGTTCCTCTCTTTATGAAGGGGGACCGGAGGGTGTGTTCCAACTATCGTGGGATCACACTTCTCAGCCTTCCCGGTAAGGTTTATTCAGGTGTACTGGAGAGGAGGCTTCGCCGGATAGTCGAACCTCGGATTCAGGAAGAACAGTGTGGTTTTCGTCCTGGTCGTGGAACTGTGGACCAGCTCTATACTCTCGGCAGGGTTCTTGAGGGTGCATGGGAGTTTGCCCAACCAGTCTACATGTGCTTTGTGGACTTGGAGAAGGCATTCGACCGTGTCCCTCGGGAAGTCCTGTGGGGAGTGCTCAGAGAGTATGGGGTATCGGACTGTCTTATTGTGGCGGTCCGCTCCCTGTATGATCAGTGCCAGAGCTTGGTCCGTATTGCCGGCAGTAAGTCGAACACATTTCCAGTGAGGGTTGGACTCCGCCAAGGCTGTCCTTTGTCACCGATTCTGTTCATAACTTTTATGGACAGAATTTCTAGGCGCAGTCACGGCGTTGAGGGGTTCCGGTTTGACGACCGCAGGATTAGGTCTCTGCTTTTTGCAGATGATGTGGTCCTGATGGCTTCATCTGACCGGGATCTTCAGCTCTCACTGGATCAGTTTGCAGCCGAGTGTGAAGCGACCGGAATGAGAGTCAGCACCTCCAAGTCCGAGTCCATGGTTCTCGCCCGGAAAAGGGTGGAGTGCCATCTCCGGGTTGGGGAGGAGACCCTGCCCAAAGTGGAGGAGTTCAAGTACCTAGGAGTCTTGTTCACGAGTGAGGGAAGAGTGGATCGTGAGATCGACAGGCGGATCGGTGCGGCGTCTTCAGTAATGCGGACGTTATACCGATCCGTTGTGGTGAAGAAGGAGCTGAGCCGGAAGGCAAAGCTCTCAATTTACCGGTTGATCTACGTTCCCATCCTCACCTATGGTCATGAGCTTTGGGTCATGACCGAAAGGATAAGATCACGGGTACAAGCGGCCGAAATGAGTTTTCTCCGCCGGCTGGCGGGGTTCTCCCTTAGAGATAGGGTGAGAAGCTCTGCCATCCGGGAGGAACTCAAAATAAAGCCGCTGCTCCTCCACATCGAGAGGAGCCAGATGAGGTGGTTCGGGCATCTGGTCAGGATGCCACCCGAACGCCTCCCTAGGGAGGTGTTTAGGGCATGTCCAACCGGTAGGAGGCCACGGGGAAGACCCAGGACACGTTGGGAAGACTATGTCTCCCGGCTGGCCTGGGAACGCCTCGGGATCTCCCGGGAAGAGCTAGACGAAGTGGCTGGGGAAAGGGAAGTCTGGGTTTCCCTGCCTAGGCTGTTGCCCCCGCGACCCGACAGCGGATAAGCGGAAGAAGATGGATGGATGGATGGATAACAATTTCAAAAGCAAATTCACAGCTTTTGCTCAATACTTTATGGATTCACCTTTGGCAGCAATTACAGCCTCAACTCTTTTTGAATACGATTCCACGAGCGTGGCACACCTATATTTGAGCAGTTTTGCACATTCCTCTTTGGAGAAATGGCGTAGCTCTGACTGAGTGACCATCAGATTCTTGGTCACCTCCCTGACTGGACTAAGATGAACGCAACAATGGACAGAGAAATCCTGGATGAAAACAAACCTTTCCCACATAATTTGATGGAGCTTGTGAGGTGCTGCAAAGTGGAATGGGCAAAACTGCTAAAATAATAAATAAATAAATAAAAAAGATATTTTGTGGCATCGTATTCAAAAAGGCTATAATAGCTGCCAAAGGTGCATCGGCAAAGTATTGAGCAAAAGCTGTGAATACTTATGTACATAGAATAGACTGGAATAGAATGGAATGTATTGTCATTATATTTGCATATAACGAGATTAAGGACTCCAACTTAAAGTGCGGGAGTGTGAACAAATATGGAATAAAAATAAACTACACAAGAAGTAATAAAGATAAAACTAAGAATTTAAATACATAGACAACCATCCTATAAAATAACAAGCAATCCTGTGCAATATATAAAACAATAGACTATATACAGGACAAGATGAGAGTACCGGAGTGGTAACAATCAGTGTCGGATGTATTGCACTCGAAGGGTATTATTGCACAGTAGGGTATTAGGGTAGGATATTGTATAGGGGTGAATTGTTTATTATAAGTTGGAGTATTGATATACATTTACAAAATTTAAAAAAATATATGTATATATTTCACATTGTCCTTACGGGGTATTGTGTGTAGAATTTTTAAGGGGTTTCTCATTGTCCCGTTGGGTTGAGTTTTTCCTTGCCCTGATGTGGGATCTGAACCGAGGATGTCGTCGTGGATTGTGCAGCCCTTTGAGACACTTGGGATTTAGGACTATACGAATTAACATTGATTGACATTGATCGGTTCTTCTCCTAGAGCTGCAGTTCTAGTCTGAGGCTCGCTGAAACAAATCAGGCTTTTTGTTCGACAATTCCTCCCGGAGACTCCTTGGCTCATCACCCATCGCACGGCCATCAAATATACAACACTAGTTGGGATACAATTTCTTTTATCAATCAATCAATCAATCAATGTTTATTTATACAGCCCCAAATCACAAATGTCTCAAAGGACTGTACAAATCATTACGACTATGACATCTTCGGAAGAACCCACAAAAGGGCAAGGAAAACTCACACCCAGTGGGCAGGGAGAATTCACATCCAGTGGGACGCCAGTGACAATACTGTCTATGAGAAACCTTGGAGAGGACCTCAGATGTGGGCAACCCCCCTCCCCCTCTAGGGGACCGAAAGCAATGGATGTCGAGCGGGTCTAACATGATACTGTGAAAGTTCAATCCATAGTGGCTCCAACACAGCCGCGAGAGTTCAGTTCAAAGCGGATTCAAGACAGCAGCGAGAGTCCCGTCCACAGGAGACAATCCCAAGCGGAGGCGGATCAGCAGCGTAGAGATGTCCCCAACCGATACAGGCAAGCGGTCCATCCTGGTTCTTGACTCTGGACAGCCAGTACTTTTTAAGTTTTAAGGTGAGACTTAAAGGACTGAGGTAGCATCTCGAACTGTTACCGGGAGGGCATTCCAGAGTACTGGAGCCCGAACGGAAAACGCTCTATAGCCCGCAGACTTTTTTGGGGCTCTAGGAATCACTAATAAGCCGGAGTCTTTTGAACGCAGATTTCTTCCCGGGACTTATGGTACAATACAATCGGCAAGATAGGATGGAGCTAGTTATAATGGGAAACATATTCAGTAGCAAATGCCTGTGTAGTGTTCGTATACTGTACCATAGTTCATTGAGTGAGGGCATAGTACGGACATTGCAGTCCGGCCGGATATGAATTAGCTATAAATCTAGAGGTGTCCTTACACAATGTTGTCGTAATGTTCTATTGAGGCCATGTGCGAATGAGGCCCATCATTTCAGCTGCGGGTGAAAGAGCAAGGTGATGACATTTCCATTATTCAACTGGGAGAAAATCAGAGGGTGAAAATAGAATACTGCTACACCACACGGTGCAGTTGACTTTGTAGTGCATAGAAAACGGTGACTAGTTGGATAATTCGGCGCCGTAAAAATGTGCAAGAAGCTGGACAAATCATCACGCGGGTCGGCTGAAGGACTCATTAGACCGGAACACGGCGCAGGCTGGGGGCAGCGCTACATGGAAAAGCAGCAGGTGATCGTCACCGAGCTGTATGCGCTCTCAGCATGCAGCTTGCAATCTCCTCAAGCTCCCAAAAACTACTTTCTCTGGAGCTAAATAATTATCTTTAAAAAAAAAAAAAATATTAGTTGAATATAAATGATTATGAATCAAACCTGGAAGGTAAATATTTGTGAGACATGCATTTCGAACGTCTACTTCAGGGGTCACCAACCCAGTGCCCGTAAGGACCAGATGAGTAGCCCGCTGGCCAGTTCTAAAAATAGCTCAAATTGTCATGTTTTGTTTTGGTCATGCTATGTTTAGTTTTTTTTGGACATTTAGTTCTGTTTTGCATTTCCTTGTTTGTCTTGTTACCGTGCCAACTGATTTAGTTTTCATCCGTCAATGTCTGATCATGAGTTTTAAGGCCATACTACCCTGAACATCCCCAATCTCCTCTGATCTCAAAGCTAAGCAGTGTCTGGCCTGGTTAGTACTTGGATGGGAGACTGCCTAGGAATAGTGAATTATATTTATATAGCGCTTTTCTCTAGTGACTCAAAGCGCTCTACATAGTGAAACCCAATATCTATGTTACAATTAAACCAGTGTGGGTGGCACTGGGAGCAGGTGGGTAAAGTGTCTTGCTTAAGGACACAAAGGCAGTGAGTAGGATGGCGGAAGCGGGAATCAAACCTGCAACCCTCAAGTTGATGGCACGGCCACTCTACCAACCGAGCTCTACCGCCCCAGGTACTTTTGACCTTTGGACTCTAAGTTCCTTTTTTTTTTCACTCCCTGTTTTGTTGCCATGACGACCAATCAGTTCACCTATCTTGTCTCACACCTGTTTTCACTTATCATGTTCATTATTTAAGCCACAGTTACCAGATAGTCAGTCTGGCAACATCACCTCCTTCACGACCTCGATTGTCTGCTTCATGCCTTGCTATGCTGTTCATTTTGTCCACGTAAGTTTTTGTCATTCATGCCATAGCACAAGTGTTTTGTTTCATTTTTATGGTTTGTAGCCTTTGTGCTAGTCTTTTGTTTCATAGCCCAAGTTTCGTACATCGATTGTGAGCGCTTTTTGTTTGTTCCTGTTTTTAGTTTATGAGTAAATAAATTAAATATGTTCCTACCATCACGCCGTTTCCACTCCATTTGCTTCGCACCTCGGGATAACAACCCAAGACCAAGTCCAAGCATGACACAAATAGCAGCACTTACCAGTGAGCTGCCTCTATTATTTAAATTGTATTTATTTACTAGCAAGCTGGTCTTGCTTTGCGCAACATTTTTAATTCTAAGAGAAACAAAACTCAAATAGAATTTGAAATTCCAAGAAAATATTTAAAAAACTTTAAATAAATTCATTGATATTTTTACTTTGCTTCTTATAACTTTCAGAAAGACAATTTTAGAGAAAAAATACAACCTTAAAAATGATTTTAGGATTTTTAAACACATGAACCTTTTTACCTTTTAAATTCCTCCTTCTTCTTTCCTGACAATTTAAATCAATGTTCAAGTAAATGTATTTTTTTACTGTAAAGAATAATAAGTACATTTTAATTTAATGCTTCATTTTAGCTTCTGTTTTTTTCGACGAAGAATATTTGTGAAATATTTCTTCAAACTTATTATGGTTAAAATTCTAATAAGATATTTGTCTTTGTTAGAAATATAGCTTGGTCCAATTTGTTACACATTCTAACAAAGTGCAGATTGGATTTTAACCTATTTAAAACACGTCATCAACAATCTAAAATTAATCTTAATCAGGAAAAATAACTAATGATGTTCCATGATTAATTTTTTTTTAATTTTTTAAAAAGATTCAAATTAGCTAGTTTTTCTGTTTTGTTTTTCCGGTTGAATTTTGAATTATAAAGAGTCGAAATGTATTTATAAAAAATATGTATCTGTTTCTATATACATTTGTGAGAAATCATTTAGGTAATCAGTGTTTCCACAAAGATAAATATCAATTATTAATAATAACATAGAGTTAAAGGTAAATTGAGCAAATTGGCTATTTCTGGCAATTGATTTAAGTGTGTATCAAACTGGTAGCCCTTCGCATTAATCAGTACCCAAGAAGTAGCTCTTGGTTTCAAAAAGGTTGGTGACTCCAGGTCTACTCAGTAGCTACTTTTTAAACGACTTCCCAACTGTAATAGTGTCCAAAAGCCTCAGAATCAAACTTTCAAACATTTTCTTTCAACGTTCCGGATTCTCATTATGTCATGAAGGACAATCCTTCTTCCTCGACATAACAGGTGTGAAACAAAAGGTGGGGGTCCAGATCTGGCCCGCCGCATCGTTTTAAATAGCCCGGGGAAGGCTGGAAAAAATATGCCTCAATAAAGTACTAGCACCTGCTCAGTGGCCTTGTGGTTAGAGTGTCCGCCCTGAGATTGGTAGGTTGAGAGTTCAAATCCCGGCCGAGTCATACCCAAGACCAAAAAATGGGACCCGTTACTTCCCTGCTTGGCACTCAGCATCAAGGGTTGGAATTCCAGATGTCCAATAATGGCTTTTTTGCTGATGTCCAAGATTGTCCAACTCTTAGTTACCGATACCGATATCAACCGATACCGATATATACAGTCGTGGAATTAACACATTATTCTGCGTAATTTTGTTGTGATGCCCCGCTGGATGCATTAAACAATGTAAGAAGGTTTTTCAAAATAAATCAACTCAAGTTATGGAAAAAAAAATGCCAACATATTTATTATTGAAGTCACAAAGTGCATTTTTTTTTTTTAACATGCCTCCAATTAGCAACTTGGAATTTGGGACATGCTCTCCCTGACAGAGCATAAGGAGGTTGAGGTGGGTGGGCGCGGGGTGTATATTGTAGCGTCTCGGAAGAGTTAGTGCAGCATGGGATTCTGGGTATGTGTTCTGTTGTATTTATGTTGTGTTACGTTGCGGATGTTCTCCGGAAATGTTTTGTTCATTCTTGTTTGGTGTGGGTTCACAGTGTGGCGCATATTTGTAACAGTGTTAAAGTTGTTTATACGACTACCCTCAGTGTCACCTGTATGGCTGTTGACCAAGTATGTTTGCATTCACTTGTGTGTGTAAAAAGCCGTAGATATTATGTGATTGGGCCGGCACACAAAGGCAGTGCCTTTAAGGTTTATAGTCGCTCTGTGTTTCTCCTTACGTCCATGTAAACAGCAACGTTTTAAAATGTCATCATTTTTACTTTTTGAAACCTATACTGATCAATTTGAAACCAATACCGATAATTTACGATATTACATTTTAAAGCATTTATCGGCCAATAATATTGCCAGTCCGATATTATCAGACATCTCTAGTTGGAATTGGGGGTTAATGTTGTGTTTTTAGTTTGCTCCTGCCTTCTCCTTGTCTGCACCTGTTTTTTAGTGATTAGTCCTCGGCGAAGGGCAGACCTTGTGGCGCACCTGCTTGTAATTAGCTCACCTGTATTTAGGCTCGTCACTCACAGCTTGACCCTGCCGGTTATTGTTTCCTGAACCCCGCACGTACATGTGCTTGCTTCGACTCATGTATCTTGGTACGTTACCTTTACTTAATCATGTTAATCTTAACCTCGGTGTGTTTGTTTTCTAGGCACCTCGATTTAAAGAGGACTTTTGCTGAGCTTAGTGTGTCCTGGCTTTTTCCCTGCCGACCACAGAAGAAACTGTTTTGTTAGTAATCATGGTGTGCACTTCTGCCCCATCGTTTTTTGTTACCCCTTTTGGACTTAATACATTTTTTCCCTTTTGTATTCAACCTTGACTCCTTTTGCTGCATCCTGGGGTCCACCATTGAACATTTCCTAACAGTTAAATCACCAAAATTATTCCACGCACACTAGGTGTGGCGAAATTATTCTCTGCATTTGACTCATCACCCTTGATCAGCCCCTGGGAGGTGAGGAGAGCAGTGAGCAGCAGCGGTGGCTGCGCCCGGGAATCATTTTTAGTGATTCGACCCCCAATTCTAACCTTTGATGCTGAGTGCCAAGCAGAGAGGTAATGGGTCCCATGTTTATAGTTTTTGGTATGACTCGGCCGGGGTTTGAACTCGCAACTTACTGATCTCAGGGTGGACATATTTTGTTTTGCCTCATCAAATAGGCTAACCGATCATGATGTCGCTGGTAAAATTTGAGTGCAATGTTAGCATTGTCGATAACATTGCTATGTTAGTGTTGCTAACATTGGTGTCCCACCGCCGTCGTACTGTATGTCAGTCTTTTTCAACCTTTTTTTAGCGAAGGCACATTTTTTGCGTTGACAAAATGCGGAGGCACACCACCAGCAGAAATCATTAAAAAACTAAACTCAGTTGACAGCAAAAAGTAATTGTCGCAATTGTTGGATATGACTTTAAAGCATAACCAAGCATGCATCACTATGGCTCTTTGTCTCAAAGTAGGTGTACTGTCACTACCTGTCACATCACACCCTGACTCATTAGGAGTTGTTTGCTGTTTTCCTGTGTGTAGTGTTTTACTTGTTGTCTCGCGCTCCTATTTTGGTGGCTTTTTCTCTTTTTTTGGTATTTTCCTGTGGCAGTTTCATGTCTTCCTTTGAGCGATATTTCCGACATATACTTTGTTCTAGCAATCAAGAATATTTCAGTTGTTTTTAATCCTTCTTTGTGGGGTACACTGTTTATTGTCATGTCATGTTCGGCTGTACATTGTCTTTGCTCCACAGTAAGTCTTTGCTGTCGTCCAGCATTCATTTTGCGTTTACTTTGTAGCCAGTTCAGTTTTAGTTTCGTTCTGCATAGCCTTCCTTAAGCTTCAATACCTTCTCTTAGGGCATGGGTGTCAAACTCTGGCCCACCGTGTAATTTAATTTGGCCCTTGAGGCAATATCAATTTAGCATTAGAGCCGCTGTAACACCGCATTCACCGCTAATACTCATACTTGCCATACCCTCCTAATTTTCCCGGTAGACTCCCAAAGTTCAGTGCCCCTCCTGAAAATCTCCCGGGGCAATCATTCTCCCGAATTTCTACCGATTTCCACCTAGACAACTATATTGGGGCGTACATTTAAGGCACTGCCTTTAGCGTTCTCTACAACCTGTCGTCACGTCCGCTTTTCCTCCATACTAACAGCGTGTCACATAATATTTGTGGCTTTTACACACACACACAAGTGAATGCAAGGCATACTTGGTCAACAGCCATACAGGTCACACTGAAGGGTGGCCACATAAACAACTTTAGCACTGTTACAAATATGCGGCACGCTGTGAACCCACACCAAACAAGAATGACAAACACATTTCTGATGAACATCCGCACCGTAACACAATAGAACAAATACCCAGAAACCCTTGCAGCACTAACTTTTCCGGAAAACTTCCAGCAAATTGACCAATAACTAACGTTTTATTCATGCATTTTCTCTTGCTACTTCAAGGCTTGAATGTTTGGTCCATTCATTATTGTTATTACATTTTCAAATGTATTATTAGCCTGTGGAAAAAAAAAGATATTTACCTCAGAAGATTGCAAATAGGAAAAAAGACATAACATTTTTATTCAAATTCTATTTGATATGCCATTGATATTCTTTAAATTATTATTATTATTATTATTTAAAACTGGATTTTGCATGTCACTAAAGTTATATAAGCCTTGCTTGTTCAATATTTAATGCAAAACTTGTTTGGGTCCCTATTAAAAGGTTAATTTGTTCAACCTTGGCCCGCTGCTTTGTTCCGTTTAAAATTTTGGCCCACTCTCTAATTGAGTTTGACACCCCTGTCTTAGGGGCACTCACCTTTTTCTTTATTTTTGATTTTAGCAGTAGACAAATTTTTACCTTCGCACTACCTCCCACTGTTTCGACAAGTACAAAGCAATTAGCTACTGGCTGCCATCTACTGATATGGAAGAGTATTACACGGTTACTCTGCCGAGCTCCAGACAGCACAGACACTCAACAACAACACATCATTTGCAGACTAGAAATACTGCTTTGCAAAACATATTTTTAACACAAATAGGTTAGACTAGATAATCTCCCACGGCACAACAGACTGTATCCCACGGGAAACTAGTGTGCCACGGCACAGTGGTTGAAAAACACTGCTGTATGTGATACATCGCATCTATTATGTTGGACAAATGCAGCTTCTTGAAAAGACACACTGTTGGACGACCACTCGCTCATTAGCATTAAAGCTACAGACATACAAAACAGTGTTCCCATCTGGACTTACTTCCATCCATGCATTTTCTTTTAAAGGTGAAATCATTGAAAACTAATACGTGTGAATTCTGTTTTACGAGCTTACATTTGCATACCATTAAAAAGTGCTACGATGCAAGTTGGAGGACTCCACCTTGTCTATCAAGGGAAGGCTTTTGATCGACTGCGATACGCGTTTACGTGCCACCCGCTGACTCGTCGCTCTCGGTCTGCTATCAAAGCATAACTTGAATGCTTATTATATCCGACCGTCTCCAAAGCCTTTTTTAGTTAGCGGATGATGAAAGCTAATATAGTCTCCTGGAAAGACGCGCTCGGCAAGTCAGATTTGACAGCAGTGCTGACCCTCAGCTCTAAATTACAACACCGAGGTGCACGGCACAGGCAGTCGTGTAAGTTGTTTTACATTACAGCACGTACTGTTACTTATTTCAAATGCAAGACATATATTGAGCTGTACAAAACTGAATCATTTAAACCAGGGGTCTCAAACGCAATTTACCTGGGGGCCACTGGATGCAGAGTCCAGGTGAAGCTAGGCTGCAAGAAAATATTATTATTATTTTTTTTTTAAATGTCTTTTTTATTTTCAATGCAAAATAAAATCAAAATATATATGAACAAAATGAGAATTAAGTAATGCAAATTAAACAAAAAATAATAATAATAACGATTTGAATTGGTTCAGTTTATTTGGGACTGCAGTCAGACACGTAAGAAAACCCTCGTCTCCATGACAACGTTTCTGTTGCTTTCACTCATTTGCCGCTTTTCCACTAATGCAAGCGTAGGCGACCCAAAACATTGAAAGAGCTATTATGGACCCAAATAACAAAAATCGTCCCCGTCTGGAGCTAACGGGAGGGGGTGTAGTTTACAGTTATGGTAACATAATTAGCCCCAAACGGATTAATACCACGACTAACGTGTTACACGTTCGAATCGCACAGCGACTCTCTGTCGGAGTATCAGCGTTGGGGTCCAGTGCACTACAGTTTTGTATTGTCGCTCGGTCCTTCGATGGAGTGCTTTGGAAGCTACTGGGCCGCTCGTCTACCCGGCCTGGACTGTTTACAGCGGCGCCGGCTGAGGGAGCGAGAGAGAGACACACACACAGTGACAGTGAGAGCTTGAGAGCGAGAGAGAGAGGAGGCGGGCGAGTGAGGGAGGGAGGAAGAGAGGAAGAGCGTGTGCGGGTCTAGTGGAAAAACAGCAAAACGTTTCTCTGCTTGCATCACACAAGTCACTTCAATGTTCGGCCCTCGAGAGCCACATACCACACCGTGATTGGTAGATTCCTTCAGCTCCGCGCACAACGCCGTCAAGTGGCATTTATATAAAACTTGCGGGCCGCACTAACGATAAACTTTCACAATAAGGTTGGGGCCGCAAAATAACGTCTCGCGGGCCGCAATTGGCCGGCGGGCAGCGTGTTTGAGACCACTGATTCAAACACTTCTTTTTGTTTTTAAAAAACTGGTGTCTGCATATGTGCGCCTGACTGGTTCTCTACAGAAACATAATGAACTGCGTCATGTCATTTTATTACCTTGCAGTGCAATAGGAATCAATAAATAAACAGAGCTTGGCCCGACAAACTGAGCTGTCACCGCATACTTAGAAATATGGCATACATAAGAGAAGCAGGCAGAGTAATGCATTACTATGTTAATATGATATTGTAACACATTGCTATGAGTAGGAGTAACTTGGGGCAGGACACAAGAAACTGCATTTAACGAGTAATAATGTATGGGGAACTGCACTTTTTGGGAGTTTTGCCTACCGTTCACAATCTTTCTTAGAGACAAGAACCCATTTTTTGCGTTCTAATTAGTAAAATTGGCTCGTTCTAGGTGGCGAGCAACACAGCTAATGGAAGCAATCAATTCTGCCTCCGAATCACTCGGAAAAAAAAATGCATCAAAAAATTGCTAAGAAAATATAATTTATGTTCCGTAACCTGTATCATTTTTGTTGTAAGAGCGAACACAGAGGAACTCGTGGAGTAACACATCGCCTTGTGACGGCATGCTACGATATTAGCCGTACGCTCGCTTCTATGTCAGCAGCTGAATTGCTTTTGACTTCGTAATTGTTACGGCGCACGCGCAGTCCGCTTTTCCCTTTTTTGCGGGAGCACCGAGAAGCTAGCACCGCACCCATGCTCCACCACAGCCAGGGGCAATCTGCAATCTACGCACCTGATTTTTGATAAAAAGCGACGGTATAAGAAGCCTCGCCGCTGACTTCTCTTTGTCAGAACGTAGCTCTGTGTATGGTACGTTTCTCATCTCTGACTCCTCTACTGCTCTCTCTCTCGCCCGCTTGTCTCCCTCGTGCCTTTTCCTGATTGTCCTTGTCGTCTCTTGTCCCCACCGTCCTCCGTGTCTCAGCTTTAGCTGTGCGCCTCTGCAGCTGCTCTTCCACCTGGCCTTGATTGCCTTCCACGATCCTCGACCCCACGCTCGGACTTATGGATGCCTCTCCTGCCCCACAACCCCGCTCGAACCACAGACCTCTTTGTTTCGCCCCCTCTGGACTTGGTCGTTGCTACATCCAATACGCACTTCAACAAACCCTCCGGTATTTACATACGGTTAATTTCCACACACACACCTCCTCTCTGAGCTGCTACCTTACCGTGGTAGAGGAGTTTGCGTGTCCCAATGATCCTAGGAGCTATGTTGTCTGGGGGTTTTCATTCCCCCTGGTAGGGTCTCCCAAGACAAACAGGTCCTAGGTGAGTGATCAGACAAAGAGCAGCTCAAAGACTTCTATGGAATTACAACGAAATGAACCCAGATTTCCCTCGCCCGGACGTGGGTCACCGGGGCCCCGCTCTGGAGCCAGGCCCGGAGTTGGGGCACGATGGCGAGCGCCTGGTGGTCGGGCCTGTTCCCATGGGGCCCGACCGGGCACAGCCCGAAGAGGCAACGTGGGTCATCCCTCCAATGGGCTCACCACTCATAGGAGGGGCCATAGAGGTCGGGTGCATCGTGAGCTGGGCGGCAGCCGAAGGCAGGGCACTTGGCGGTCCGATCCTCGGCTACAGAAGCTAGCTCTTGGGACGTGGAACGTCACCTCACTGGGGGGGAAGGAGCCTGAGCTAGTGCGCGAGGTAGAGAAGTTCCGGCTGGATATAGTCGGACTCACCTCGACGCACAGCAAGGGCTCTGGAACCAGTTCTCTCGAGAGGGACTGGACCCTCTTCCACTCTGGCGTTGCCGGCAGTGAGAGGCGACGGGCTGGGGTGGCAATTCTGGTTGCCCCCCGGCTCAAAGCCTGTACGTTTGAGTTCAACCCAGTGGACGAGAGGGTAGCTTCCCTTCGCCTTCGGGCGGGGGGACGGGTCCTGACTGTTGTTTGTGCTTACGCACCAAACAGCAGTTCAGAATACCCACCCTTTTTGGGTACACTCGAGGGAGTACTGGAAAGTGCTCCTCCGGGTGATTCCCTTGTTCTACTGGGAGACTTCAACGCTCATGTTGGCAACGACAGTGAAACCTGGAGAGGCGTGATTGGGAAGAATGGTCGCCCGGATCTAAACCCGAGTGGTGTTTTGTTATTGGACTTTTGTGCTCGTCACAGTTTGTCGATAACAAACACCATGTTCAAACATAAGGGTGTCCATATGTGCACTTGGCACCAGGACACCCTAGGCCGCAGTTCCATGATCGACTTTGTAGTTGTGTCATCGGATTTGCGGCCTTATGTTTTGGACACTCGGGTGAAGAGAGGGGCGGAGCTTTCTACCGATCACCACCTGGTGGTGAGTTGGCTGCGATGGTGGGGGAGGATGCCGGACAGACCTGGCAGGCCCAAGCGCATTGTGAGGGTCTGCTGGGAACGTCTGGCAGAGTCTCCTGTCAGAGAGAGTTTCAATTCACACCTCCGGGAGAACTTTGAACATGTCACGAGGGAGGTGCGGGACATTGAGTCCGAGTGGACCATGTTCCGCACCTCTATTGTCGAGGCGGCTGATTGGAGCTGTGGCCGCAAGGTTGTTGGTGCCTGTCGTGGCGGTAATCCCAGAACCCGTTGGTGGACACCAGCAGTGAGGGATGCCGTCAAGCTGAAGAAGGAGTCCTATCGGGTTCTTTTGGCTCATAGGACTCCGGAGGCAGTGGACGGGTACCGACGGGCCAAGCGGTGTGCAGCTTTAGCGGTCGCGGAGGCAAAAACTCAGACATGGGAAGAGTTCGGGGAAGCCATGGAAAACGACTTCCGGACGGCTTCGAAGCGATTCTGGACCACCATACGGCGCCTCAGGAAGGGGAAGCAGTGCACTATCAACACCGTGTATGGTGCGGATGGTGTTCTGCTGACTTCGACTGCGGATGTTGTGGATCGGTGGAGGGAATACTTCGAAGACCTCCTCAATCCCACCAACACGTCTTTCTTTGAGGAAGCGGTGCCTGGGGGATCTGTAGTGGACTCTCCTATTTCTGGGGCTGAGGTCGCTGAGGTAGTTAAAAAGCTCCTCGGCGGCAAGGCCCCGGGGGTGGATGAGATCCGCCCGGAGTTCCTTAAGGCTCTGGATGCTGTGGGGCTGTCTTGGTTGACAAGACTCTGCAGCATCGCGTGGACATCGGGGGCGGTACCTCTGGATTGGCAGACCGGGGTGGTGGTCCCTCTCTTTAAGAAGGGGGACCGGAGGGTGTGTTCCAACTATCGTGGGATCACACTCCTCAGCCTTCCCGGTAAGGTTTATTCAGGTGTACTGGAGAGGAGGCTTCGCCGGATAGTCGAACCTCGGATTCAGGAAGAACAGTGTGGTTTTCGTCCTGGTCGTGGAACTGTGGACCAGCTCTATACTCTCGGCAGGGTTCTTGAGGGTGCATGGGAGTTTGCCCAACCAGTCTACATGTGCTTTGTGGACTTGGAGAAGGCATTCGACCGTGTCCCTCGGGAAGTCCTGTGGGGAGTGCTCAGAGAGTATGGGGTATCGGAATGTCTTATTGTGGCAGTCCGCTCCCTGTATGATCAGTGTCAGAGCTTGGTCCGCATTGCTGGCAGTAAGTCGGACACGTTTCCAGTGAAGGTTGGACTCCGCCAAGGCTGTCCTTTGTCACCGATTCTGTTCATAGCTTTTATGGACAGAATTTCTAGGCGCAGTCAAGGTGTTGAGGGGTTCCGGTTTGGTGGCCACGGGATTAGGTCTCTGCTTTTTGCAGATGATGTAGTCCTGATGGCTCCATCTGGCCGGGATCTTCAGCTCTCACTGGATCGGTTCGCAGCCGAGTGTGAAGCGACCGGAATGAGAATCAGCACCTCCAAGTCCGAGTCCATGGTTCTCGCCCGGAAAAGGGTGGAGTGCCATCTCCGGGTTGGGGAGGAGACCCTGCCCCAAGTGGAGGAGTTCAAGTACCTAGGAGTCTTGTTCACGAGTGGGGGAAGAGTGGATCGTGAGATCGACAGGCGAATCGGTGCGGCGTCTTCAGTAATGCGGACGTTGTATCGATCCGCTGTGGTGAAGAAGGAGCTGAGCCGGAAGGCAAAGCTCTCAATTTACCGGTCGATCTACGTTCCCATCCTCACCTATGGTCATGAGCTTTGGGTCATGACCGAAAGGATAAGATCACGGGTACAAGCGGCCGAAATGAGTTTCCTCCGCCGGGTGGCGGGGCTCTCCCTTAGAGATAGGGTGAGAAGCTCTGCCATCCGGGAGGAGCTCAACGTAAAGCCGCTGCTCCTCCACATCGAGAGGAGCCAGATGAGGTGGTTCGGGCATCTGGTCAGGATGCCACCCGAACGCCTCCCTCGGGATGTGTTTAGGGCACGTCCAGCTGGTAGGAGGCCACGGGGAAGACCCAGGACACGTTGGAAAGACTATGTCTCCCGGCTGGCCTGGGAACGCCTCGGGATCCCCCGGGAAGAGCTAGACGAAGTGGCTGGAGATAGGGAAGTCTGGGCTTCCCTGCTTAGGCTGCTGCCCCCGCGACCCGACCTCGGATAAGCGGAGGATGATGGATGGATGGATGGATAATTTCCACACATATTAGTCCATTCACACACATAGTAGCATACACACCCCACGTAATCATCTCGTGCTCAATAAAGCTAGATCTCCGTTGTCTCCTTCCCCCTTATCGACATATAACCGTACATTCCACCAAGATAGAACCAGTCGGTACGCCAAGGTCCCACAACTACTGGCTTGTCGGACATCCAATCTGTCTTCCGACAACATCAGACCCGCTTTTCCAACCTGGAGGACAAATTGAACGTCACCTTCGCCAGCCTGTTGTCCAGGTTGGACACCCTCGGTCCCGGCCAGGTGACACCTCCCATACCAGCCTTGACGCCTTGTCGACACATAACAATAATGGCCAACACAATGCGATAAGACACCAATTTGTACTGACTAAAAAATATGAACAATCATACTACAGTATCTTTAATGTATTAATCCACATTTCATGTTTTGTTTGTACACAGCTTGCTCGACTGTGTATTAGTGTTGTACCGATATCAATGGAAAATAATTATGGTACCGGTACCAAAATTATTTCGATACTTTTCGATACTTTTCTAAATAAAGTGGACCACAAACAATTGCATTATTGGCTTTATTTTAACAAAAATCTCAGGGTACATTGAACATATTTTTCTTATTGCACATAGTCCCTTAAATAAAATAGTGAACATATTTGATAACTTGTCTTTTAGTAGTAATTCAGCAAATAAATGCTCGTAATTTATATCGTGTCATTTTCCATTATATAGTTTTGTCAAAATTATTAAAAACAAGTGGTAGAAATTGACCGGTACATTTCAGAGGTGGTATAGTACTGAATACGATTCATTAGTATTGCGGCATTATACTAATATCGGTATACCGTACAACCCTACTCTGTGTGTAGTTGTATTAACAAGCATGGTGTGCTGAGTAGATCATTGATCAATATTATCGTGACTCATTCAATGGACAGTTGTCCGTCTGGTCCAGCTGGCTGGGAACATTATTTTCCAGTTGATTTTGTTTATGCGCTACATTCCTGTCGGCTTATCTAGGCTCTGAGCTCCACATTGACACCGTCAAGTAATTACGGTCTTGACTCTCTCAGCTTCCATTTGCTCCGACGTTTCAATCTCTTTGTGCTAGCCTAGCTTCTATACCCGGCAGTTCATCTTCAGTATGTTCATGTTCAAAAAGATCAGGTTGTCTAAAGAATTGTCATATTCGTCTTCTATTACCATGTTTGCCATGATTAAAAAACATACGCGTTTGTTTCCGGATGTAGGAAGTGTGTTGCATTGCATTATATTTCTACTTGCAGCTTGTAAATGTTGATGGAGGGTTTTGAAGTTGTTTCAGAGGGCTTTGAAGGCATCATAGAGGACTCCCATTAGCTGCATCTTGCAGGCAATTTTTTAACAATTCCGAAAAAAGTGCAGCCGCCCATTATGATGTAAATGAAACTATACTGCATGACCTTGGGAACAAAGCGATGACACTGTGAAGCTTCACAGTTGACACCTGCACATCCGATACGTGTGGAAGTGGACAGTGACATTCAAGGCTTTACATAATATTAGTGCAGAAAGGCTCGGAAAAAAAGATCATTTTAATAGACAGTAGGAATGATTAGATGTCAAAAATGGCCGTCTTAGTTATGATGCATAAACAGAAGAGGGACTTGGTAGAATGATTAGTAGTAGTGTTGCTGTGGTTTGAAGAAATACTCACCAAAAATGCTCAATTGAGAAAGTACTTAGGTTGTTGAAAAGTGATGATGCTTCTGTATTATTATTGTTGCCATTATTTTGTTTTATTGAATTTCACTTTGGACATTATAAGTGGCCTTTAAGCGTATGGATCCCAATTCTCTCACCAGGTGTTTTGGTAGTGTCGTGGAAATTTCTCAAAGACGATCCTTTAGTGACAAATAGCTTTAAAATGATTTATTAAAGTAACAAACAAATAATAACAAGTTTTGCAAAGCGAGACCAAACCAGAACGACACATCCGTTCGTTCCAGCTTGTTCCAACTCCTTTAAAATTCGACATGACAATTATACATTCTCAGAAGTCCCACCCTCCATGCTCATTTACATACAGTACACCAGTGGAATGAATACCCAAAGTCCTGCGAAGGGGAGAGGGTGTCGTTTGCCCAGAGGAGGGGGGTCACTCAGGAAAGGGGAACAATTTAGCTCTGTTGGGGGTAAGGAAGAGGGAAAACACAAGCCCATGTCAACTATAGTCCACATGTTACATCAAAGACACAGGAGACAGAGCTTAATCAGATAATAGATCTCTTGCTAAGTGTCACATTCCTGAGCCCAGTAAACAACTTTTGGCGACCCGTTCAAAGAACATCATCAATTAAAATGAGTACAAGTAATTTTGCTATCACAGTAGCTGTTAAGGGTTTTACTTCCAGTACCATGGCTGTCTATGACCAGTAAGGAAAAACTACCATTTTTATCTGATACACTGGAAAACATCCCCCTATTATAAATAGTATGAAGACAAGAAGACTTAAGGCTCTGGATGCTGTGGGGCTGTCTTGACTGACAAGACTCTGCAGCATCACGTGGACATCGGGGGCGGTGCTTCTGGATTGGCAGACCGGGGTGGTGGTTCCTCTCTTTAAGAATTGAAACCGGAAGGTTCGTTCCAACTATCGTGGGATCACACTCCTCAGCCTTCCCGGTATTGTGTATTCAGGTGTACTGGAGAGGAGGCTACGCCGGATAGTCGAACCCTGGATTCAAGAGGAACAGTGTGGTTTTTCGTCCTGGTCGGGGAACTGTGGACCAGCTCTGTACTCTCAGCAGGGTCCTTGAGGGTGCATGGGAGTTTGTCCAAGCAGTCTACATGTGCTTTGTGGACTTGGAAAAGGCAGTCGACTGTGTCCTTCGAGAAGTCCTGTGGGGAGTGCTCAGAGAGTATGGGGTATTGGACTGTCTGATTGTGGCGGTCCACTCCCTGTATGATCAGTGTCAGAGCTTGGCCCGCATTTCTGGACACGTTTCCAGTGAGGGTTGGACTCCGCCAAGGCTGTCCTTTGTCACTGATTCTGTTCACAACTTTTATGGACAGAATTTCTAGGCACAGTCAGGGCGTTGAGGGGATCCGGTTTGGTGGCTGCGGGAATAGGTCTCGCTTTTTGCAGAGGATGTGGTCCTGATGGCTTCATCTGACCAGGATCTTCAGCTCTTACTGGATCGGTTCACAGTCGAGTGTGAAGCGACTGGTATGAGAATCAACACCTCCAAGTCCGAGTCCATGGTTCTCGCCCGGAAAAAAGTGGAGTGCTATCTGCAGGTTGGGTAGGAGACCCTGCCCCAAGCGGAGGAGTTCAAGTACCTCGGAGTCTTGTTCACGAGTGAGGGAAGAGTGGATCGTGAGATGTCTTCAGTAATGCGGAGGCTGTATCAATTCGTTGTGGCGCAGAAGGAGCTGAGCCGGAAGGCAAAGCTCTCAATTTACCGGTCGATCTACCTTCCCCTTTCTCGGTCTTTTTTTGCCACTTGTGCCAGCTTTTTGAAACATGTTGCAGGCATCAAATTCCAAATGAGCTAATATTTACGAAAAACAACCATTTCCAGTTTGAACGTTAAGTATCTTGTCTATGTAGTCCATTCAATTGAATATAGGTTGAAAAAGATTTGCAAATCATTGTATTTTGTTTTTATTTACAATTTACACAACGTGTCAACTTCACTGGTTTATGGTAGGCTGACCATACGTCCTCTTTTCCCCGGACATGTCCTCTTTTGCGGCGTTGTCCGGCGTGTCCGGGCGTTTTTTTTTTTTTAAAGGGGAACATTATCACCAGACCTATGTAAGCGTCAATATATACCTTGATGGTGCAGAAAAAAGACCATATATTTCTTTTCAACCGATTTCCAAACTCTAAATGGGTGAATTTTGGCGAATTAATCGCCTTCCTGTTTATCGCTCTTGTTGTGATGACGTCAGAACGTGACGTCTCTGAGGTAATACAGCCGCCATTTTCATTTTCAACACATTACAAACACCGGGTCTCAGCTCTAATATTTTCCGTTTTATCGACTATTTTTGGGAACTTTGGAGACATCATGCCTCATCGGTGTGTTGTCAGAGGGTGTAACAACACTAACAGGGAGGGATTCAAGTTGCACCACTGGCCCGAAGATGCGAAAGTGTCTGCCGCCAGACCCCCATTGAATGTGCCGGTGTCTGCACATTTTGCCGGCGATGACAGACATGGCACAGAGATATATGGATAACCTGCAGATGCATTTGCAACGATAAAGTCAACAAAATCACAAAGGTGAGTTTTGTTGATGTTGACTTATGTGCTAATCAGACATATTTGGTTGCGGCGTGACTCCCAGCTAATCGATGTTAACATGCTATTTACCGGCGGTGCTAAAGCAGACATGGCACAGAGATATATGGATAACCTGCAGATGCATTTGCAACTATAAAGTCAACAAAATCACAAAGGTGAGTTTTTTTTATGTTGACTGCCAGCTAATCGATGCTAAAATCAATCAATCAATGTTTATTTATATAGCCCCAAATCACAAATGTCTCAAAGGACTGCACAAATCATTACGACTACAACATCCTCGGAAGAACCCACAAAAGGGCAAGGAAAACTCACACCCAGTGGGCAGGGAGAATTCACATCCAGTGGGACGCCAGTGACAATGCTGACTATGAGAAACCTTGGAGAGGACCTCAGATGTGGGCAACCCCCCCTCTCTAGGGGACCGAAAGCAATGGATGTCGAGCGGGTCTAAAAAATGCTACGCTAATTGATGCTAACATGCTATTTACCAGAGGTGCTGAAGCAGACATGGCACAGAGATGTATGGATAACCTGCAGATGCATTTGCAACTATATTACATTTCCTTCCACCCACATTTAATGCGAAAAAAACACTTACCAATCGAAGGATTTAAGTTGCTCCAGTGTCACGAGATGCGAAAGTCCTGATCGTTTGGTCCGCACATTTTACCGGCGATGCTAACGCAGCTATTCGGCCATGCTATGGCTATGAATAGCGTCAATAGCTATTCGCTCAACAGCTTCAGTTTCTTCTTCAATACTTTCATACTCCAACCATCCGTTTCAATACATGCGTAATCTGTTGAATCGCTTAAGCCGCTGAAATCCGAGTCTGAATCCGAGCTAATGTCGCTATATTTTGCTGTGCTATTCGCCATTGTTTGTTTACATTAGCAGCACTGTGTGACGTCACAGGGAAATGGATAGTCGCATCGCAAATAGCGAAAATCAAGCACTTTAAAGCATTTTTAAGGGATATTCCGGGACCGGTAAAATTTTGAAAAAAACTTCAAAAAATACAACAAGCCACTGGGAACTGATATTTATTGTTTTTAACCCTTTTGAAATTGTGATAAGGTTCCCCTTTAAATGCGTCAAATGTCCGGCATTTTGCATTGGGGTTGCGTGTATTTGTTGGCTGAGTTCTTAACGTTTACTTTCAGAGCGTGCATATCACAACATGCAAGATGCCGTCATGGCGACACATCACCCCCCTTTACCGGGCTACCGCGCATGCTCGTCACTCCTGTTGCATGCTGGGTAGTGCAGTCCTTTTATTCCCTGGCTCATAACATCACACTAGCTGTAAATATTGTAGCGGCTGGCTAAGGGGTGTTTACCAGTGGCTTTGTAGGGGGGGCGGGACTTCCGGGGAAGTTATGGAAGTGACGCTATTGACAGGAAGTGTTGGTTCGAGTTTTGCCGGGAAAAGTAAATAGCCTTTTTGGTAAACACTAAGGTGAGTGTAAGACTCCAGAGATTTAAGCGCTAAATATAAAATGTATGTTTGCCCTGACACACCATTATCATCATTTTATGACCCAAGCAAAACAATTTTTACACTTTTATACTGAAATAAATACACCTACAACCTATTAAATTAAAACATAGGAAAAACTACCAGCAGCGGTAAAGTTTAGATCCATGAAGGAAAGAAGAAAGTGAATGAATGTTTACAACTGAATACTGTGACGGTCTCTTACTGTCGTTGCTCGGGTTCAGCAGACCACCAAGGAAGGACATCTCTATAGCAGGTTTGACTTCTTTATTTTGCAATAAAGCTTTGCTGCAGTTTGGGTCGCTTTTCAGCCGCCGTCGTCGTTGTTGTCGTCGTCTGCTTCCTGTCGCTCTTGCTCTTCATGCACTGCATCTGCTGCGGACACTCCAACTCCTTCCCTGATCTCTCCTCCTTCTCCCCTTTTATACAGCAGGAGGAGATGAGTTAATTGTGTGCAGGTGTGTGTGCCACGCACCTGATTTAGATTGTGGAGGCATTGCTCCCAGCAAGCCCCGCTTCTCCGCTCCACCGCATCCTCCACCTCCTTGCCGCCATCTTGGGCAGGGCACCGCTGCCCTGCCCTGCTGTCGGCCCGTTAGCTCCGCCTCTCCACAAATACATTTACATATGTATACACATTTGTTTCCTTTTTTTATTATCTTTTTAAATGAATTAAGTAACATTTATGACAACCCTTTTTCCGAAACACGATATAGAATGTGAGATACAACAGGATAATGAATACGTTTATCATTTGTTTTTCAAAACGCTTACAAAAAAGTGGGACCCCAGAAATTTACTGTGGGACCCCATTTTTATGACTTGAAATCCCTGGATTTAGAAATCCCTAGCGCCAACACAGCCGTCAACAGAAGAGAAAAAATGCTTTATTTAAATAAATATATTATTCATAAAGCAAGTTAGGGTATCATTGGCAAATTTTCACCTACTCCCGGCCTTGGCACATATATATGTGTCCTCTTTATGGGATTTCAGAATATGGTCAGCCTAGTTTATGGGGTTTGTAAATCAAATGAATTATCATTTATTAGTATGTCTCATATTCAGTGGATAGATATTTAGATATTTTGACTAGAAATGAAAAATATCTACCTGATGAGATTGTGAGTTTGTTCCAGTGTACCTACTGCAAGCACAGCTAGCTCCACAATGAAATGGCAACGCCATATTGTAGCACGCCACAGGTTAGCTGACGCTGGTAGCGCTTTGACACAGCAGAAGTGTTGGAACTGCACAATTGATTGGATCAATGCAACGATAAAGAATGGAGGAGGGCAACAGGACTTTTCACACTTATTAGACTCCTGTGATGAGAGTGGAAGCATGTGAGGCACGTCCTACGTGTTTCCAACCATGACGCATTTTCTAAAAAAAATAAAATAAAAAAAAAATGAGTCAGTGCTCCAAGCAAGACCAGAGGGTGGAAGGTCTTATAACTGAACACACCAATGTTATGACTCAGTTCAGGTTTCGGATTGTATTTGGTTTAAAAAGTTACCTTTTAGATTGTGACATCTTGGACAAGAAAATACAAGTAGTGTTTGAAGCACAGTAAACATAAAATGTCAAAGCTCACACTGGTGAATGAATGATGAATGAATGAATGAATGATTGGCGGTGGTCAGAGGGCCGTAGGCGCAGACTGGCAGCCACGCTTCCGTCAGTCTACCCCAGGGCAGCTGTGGCTACAGATGTAGCTTACCACCACCAGGTGTGAATGAATGATGGGTTCCCACTTCTCTAACAATAGAAAAGCGTGATATAAATCTACTCCATTATTATGATTATTATTAAAGCTTACATACTGGGGTGTTATGATCTGCTGCCCGGATCATATTTTTTTTACATTTTCAGTTCACTTGTGTTCTCAGCACCTTTTTGAGTCTGTATGTCTAAGTTGCCATGACGGCAGATTGCATTCACCTGCCTCTGGTTAGTGTTCGGGATGCGCACCTGTTGCCCATGCCCTGGCCTCAGTCGGTCTGGCTTCCTAATTTGCGCGACCCCGAAAGGGAATAAGCGGTAGAAAATGGATGGATGGATGGACTACAGATGACGACGTTTGATTCCTGTTCTGTACCTGCTAGCTTCCACAATAGGCTCTTTTTACCTTCTAGCTCCCACGCTAGCTCCTTTAGTTTCTGCCTTGAAGGGGAACATTATCACCAGACCTATGTAAGCGTCAATATATACCTTGATGTTGCAGAAAAAAGACCATATACTTTTTTAACCGATTTCCGAACTCTAAATGGGTGAATTTTCGCGACTTAAGCGCCTTTCTGTTTATGGCTCTCGTAGCGATGACGTCAGTACGTGACGTTGCCTAGGTAAGACAGGCGCCATTTTCATTTTTTCAAACACGTTACAAATACCGGGTCTCAGCTCTGTTATTTTCCGTTTTTTCAACTATTTTTTGGAACCTTCGAGACATCATGCCTCGTCGGTGTGTTGTCGGAGTGTGTAACAACACTAACAGGGAGGGATTTAAGTTGCACCACTGGCCCAAAGGTGCGAAAGTGGCATTAAATCTGCCGCTAGACCCCCATTGAATGTGCCGTAGTGTCTGCACATATTACCGGCGATGACAGACATGGCACAGAGATGTATGGATAACCTGCAGATGCATTTGCAACGATTAAGTCAACGAAATCACAAAGGTGAGTTTTGTTGATGTTGACTTATGTGCTAATCAGACATATTTGGTCGCGGCGTGACTGCCAGCTAATCGATGCTAACATGCTATTTACGCTAGCTGTATGTACATTTGAAACTAGATACCCACATTTAATGCAAAACATACACTTACCAATCGACGCATTTAAGTTGCTCCAGTGCCACAAGATGCGAAAGTCCTGATCGTTTTGGTCGGCACATTTTACCGGCAATGCTGACACAGCTATTCGGCAATGCTATGGGCCACTTCATTAGGTACACCCATGTTATGACCGAATAGCGTCAATAGCTATTCGCTCAATAGCTTCATTTTCTTATTCAACTTCATTTTCGCTATCTGCCTCCACACTCCAACCATCCGTTTCAATACATGCGTAATCTGTTGTATCGCTTAAGCCGCTGAAATCCGAGTCTGAATCCGAGCTAATGTCGCTATATCTTGCTGTGCTATTCGCCATTGTTTGTTTACATTGGCAGCACTGTATGACGTCACAGGAAAATACAGTGACTTCGAGAGAGCGAAAATAAAGCACTTTAAAGCTTGTTTTAAGGATATTCCGGGACGGGTAAAATTGTGAAAAAAACTTCCAAAAATAAAATAAGCCACTGAGAACTGATTTTTATTGGTTTTAACCCTTTTGAAATTGTGATAATGTTCCCCTTTAAGTGCTATGAGCACGTTTTTCTTTGTTACCGTCTGATAGTGATGCATCGGCACATGCGTCGAGCCCATAGAGCGAAACCCTGTGTTGGTGCGCGTACCACTCTTAGAAAGTCACGTGACCGATCATGAGCTGTTTTGGTCACGTGCCCGATACGCGAACTGTGTCACAATGGCACTTGCGCGCCAAACTGTGTTTATAAGGAAGCGTTATCTGTCAACGAGATGCTGCTGCCAACACAATCGCCGCACTTCTGTCAATCAATCAATCAATCAATGTTTATTTATATAGCCCCAAATCACAAATGTCTCAAAGAACTGCACAAATCATTACGACTACAACATCCTCGGAAGAACCCACAAAAGGGCAAGGAACTCACACCCAGTGGGCAGGGAGAATTCACATCCAGTGGGACGCCAGTGACAATGCTGACTATGAGAAACCTTGGAGAGGACCTCAGATGTGGGGAAAAAAAAAAAAGAATTCCCAATCCACAAGTATCCTCATTCACAACATGTTCTCTTAGAGTTCCATGTTATGATACATGTGCATACCATTTAGTGGTCAATTGTACGGAATATGTACTGAACTGTGCAATCTACTAATAAAAGTTTCAATCAATCAATCATGTTCACAATATTTATTGACTGTATCTAAAAAATGTAAAACATATTTTTTATTTAAATGAAAATATGAAATAATCCTAAATGAAACACAATGATTTGGTTTATATTTTTGTATATACTAGGTCATAAAATCAGTGTCAGTTGAGTCGGTCCATAGGCTGCCTGTAGGGATTTTTAAAGTCCAGCAGATATCGATATTTAGGGACACAGTATTGACACAGTATCAATACAGTTTTGCAATGTGTCGAAACGATACATGAAGCCTCATCAACCCATCACTACCGTCTGATTTATTTCTAAATAAATCATTTGTTCCTACCTGCACGCTGTGTCCGAAGCCTGGTCTGCATTCCTGGGAGAACAAACCCTGCATCACGATGCGACCCGGTCGTCACACTGGCGTACGCCGTTTTTTATTCAAAAAGGTCAAACGTGTGATGAATCATGTTTGGTTTTAGTTTAAGACTCTGGAGTTTGTGTTTCATGGTTGTCATGGGTGCTGATTATTTTCACCTGCCTCTGATTAGTGTTAGTGATTCTCACCTGCTCCTGGGAACTAATCAGAGATCTATTTGTACCTGCCTTTCACCACACTCGGTCTGGCTGTCTGGTTTGCTTCGTGCAACATGACATCTGTGTATACCTCACTTCTGGTGCCTATGCCTGTTTATCTTTCGATTCCTGTGCTAAGTTTAGCCTTAGCTCCCCGTGCTTGTTTGTATTTTTGTATTTTTTGAACAATTTATGAGAAAAAAACATTGCCTTACCTTCACTTTGCCTCCGGAGTTCCTGCTTGCATCCTGGGAGAACGATCCGCGCAGTATAATGCGACCCAAGCGTAACAGAACGATGACCGATTTGCCTGAAAACTATCCATCCATTCATCCATTTCCTACCGCTTGTCCCTTTTTGCGGTCGCGGGGGGTGCTGGAGCCTATCTCAGCTGCATTCGGGCGTAAGGCGGTTTACACCCTGGACAAGTCGCTGGGCCAAAACAGATAGACAACATTCACACTCACATTCACACACTAGGGCCAATTTAGTGTTGCCAATCAACCTATCCCCAGGTGCATATCTTTGGAAGTGGAAGGACGCAGTCACGGGGAGAACATGCAAACTCCACACAGAAAGATCCCGAGCCCGAGATTGAACTCAGGATTACTCAGGACCTTCATAATGTGAGGCACATGCACTAACCCCTCTGCCACCGTGAAAACTACAATAATGCAAATCCAATGAATCTGTTCAATCCACTCAAAATGTCCTATAAAATCTTACATTTCCCGCCTTTCTTGCGCTTTGTTTACACATTTTAATTTGTTGGTCAGTCCTGCCTGTTGGCTTTACACAGCAGTAAAATACGAAAACATTGGTACGCACAGCACTACCATGATGTACCACAAGAGACGAGGAAGGGGACTATTCTGGGGGGGTATTACCCACAAAGTGACTGAGATAGTCACGGAGGTCAGTCGTGGAAAACATTCCATTCGTACATTGGCCTGGTTTGGATTTTATGACATGCCCGGGGCGGCAATAGGTGAACCCGTGTCACCTTTAATGCGGGTCGATGTTAGAAATACACGCTGAGGAGTGTTCTGTGGAACACCAGAACACAGAGCAAAGTCCACGCTGTCGTAAAATCGGACCTTGGCACACACGTCAACTTAGAACGCTGAAAATTATTTGCCACTAGCCAATGTTTGAATATTTTAGACCTAGAAAAGTCCTAGTTTTAAGAGCCATTTACTTATTTTAAGTCACTGACCAATCTTAATTTTAGCATGAATACCTCATTTTTTCTTTGTTAGGTCATATGTGTTAAAACTGAGAAAATAACTATTCGATATGATGATTTGGTTTTCCCCTACATAGAAAATCTTGTTTAAAAATTCTGCAAAATCTCAAGGATGCTTGATTTAAAAACTAACAATGCTTGTTTTAAGAATAAAATACTTATTTCTGTCTTAAAAATCATGCTAATTTCTAGATAAACAAATCTTAATTTAGGGTGTCTTATCCGTCTATGCAGCTAGTTAATTTCATTAGTTTTTAATATATTTTCCTAAAAATCTAGTCTTATCTTATATTTGGACAGCTTTTATTTGCAGTGAATACTCGCCGATCTCTGTGGACTCCGATCTGCTCGACTATGTTTGGGACTTTTGAGTGCTTGAACGACTCATCACGTGAATAATGCCATCGGACAACCCAGATTGATCCAGTTATGACACAAACAAAATATACACTGGGGTGTTCATCTTTTTGTGTCCATTCTATAGACAAATAAACCAGAAACACTATACAGATGGTTAAAGGATTCCATGGACATAACAGGTCTGAGTACCCCGTGTGTGTGACAATCATTGGTACTCAGAGGTGGGTAGTAACGCGCTACATTTACTCCGTTACATTTACTTGAGTAACTTTTGGGATAAATTGTACTTGTACGAGTATTTTTCATGCAACATACTTTTACTTTTACTTGAGTATATTTATAGAGAAGAAACGCTACTTTTACTCCGCTCCATTTATCTACATTCAGCTCGCTACTCGCTACTTTTTTTATCGATCTGTCAATGTTTGTTTTGGTTTGTCAGACAGACCTTCAATGTAGGATACGCATGCCTGCGTTTCACCAATCACATGCAGTCACTGGTGACGTTGGACTAATCAAACAGACCCAGGCGGTCACATGACCGTCTCACGTTCAACCCGATTTAAGTTGAAAAACTTATTGGGGTGTTACCATTTAGTGGTCAATTGTACGGAATATGTACTGTACTGTGCAATATACTAATAAAAGTTCCAATCAATCAATCAAAAGTGTAAAGGAAAAAAGACACTTTTTATTTCAACCGTACTTCCCGTCAAAAGCCTAAAGACTGATCGCACAGTTCCTGTCTTCAAAACAAAAGTGCCGCTCCATCGTGCCTGCGCTAACAAAATAAGAGTGTCCGAAAACCAGTGCAAACAAGCTAGCAAGATACGGAGTTTGCCGCCGATGTAGTTCTTGTAACGTGTATAAAAACGAATATGGAAGCTGGACTAATAAGATGCCAAAAACGTTCGACTTTCATGTGGTATTAGACAGAAAACAGGAACTTTTTTTTTCTCCATTTGAAAACGTGGACGTTATCATCTATACTGTCTGATTCCAATCGATGCAAGTCATCAGAATCAGGTAATACACCAACTTATATTCTTGTCTTCATGAAAGATAGGAATCTATATGTTAAACATGCATGTATATTCATTAAAACACCTTTAACATGTCAACAAAAACGGCAAAATAAATAAATATAAATTATATATTATATACTGTATATATAAATGTATGTATATATACATATATATATATATATATATATATATATATATATATATATATATATATATATATATATGATATCTGTGTGTATATATGATATGTGTGTGTATGTATATGTATATATGAGGTAGATCACCTCAACTAGGTCATTTATTAAGTAATTGATAAACGTTGAAAACTTATTGGGGTGTTACCATTTAGTGGTCAATTGTACGGAATATGTACTGTACTGTGCAATCTACTAATACAAGTTTCAATCAATCAATCAATCAATCAATCAATCAATCAATCAATCAAATCAATTAATGCCTACTGAGCCTATGGTGCTGTTAAGTTATTGTGGCTCAATGTGCCATTTTTTTTATTTTATTTATTTAATATATATTATTGTTTTAGTTGCATAAGAGATATTCCTGGCTCTGAATTTGCTCATTGCTATTTTTATGTTTTTGTGCAATATTTGTTGCCGTAATCAGTTTACTCATCAGTTACTCAGTACTTGAGTACTTTTTTCACAACATCCTTTTTACTTTTACTCAAGTAAATATTTGGGTGACTACTCCTTACTTTTACTTGAGTAATAAATCTGTAAAGTAACACTACTCTTACTTGAGTACAATTTCTGGCTACTCTACCCACCTCTGTTGGTACTTTAGCTTTAACTCAAAAAGAATCACTATTCATTCGTCACAGAGACTGAGTCACCAGTGATTGGTATTCTTTATTTAAGTCTCATCTTAAAACTCATCTGTATACTCTAGCCTTTAAATAGACCTCCCTTTTAGACCAGTTGATCTGCCGCTTCTTTTCTTTCTCCTATGTTCCCCGCTCCCTTGTGGAGGGGGTCCGGTCCGATGACCATGGATGAAGTACTGACTGTCCAGAGTCGAGACCCAGGATGGACCGCTCGTCGGGACCCAGGATGGACCGCTCGCCTGTATCGGTTGGGGACATCTCTACGCTGCTGATCCGCTTGAGATGGTTTCCTGTGGACGGGACTCTCACTGCTGTCTTGGAGCCACTATGGATTGAACTTTCACAGTATCATGTTAGACCCGCTCGACATCCATTGCTTTCGGTACCCTAGAGGGGGGGGGTTGCCCACATCTGAGGTCCTCTCCAAGGTTTCTCATAGTCAGCATTGTCACTGGCGTCCCACTGAATGTGAATTCTCCCTGCCCACTGGGTGTGAGTTTTCCTTGCCCTTTTGTGGGTTCTTCCGAGGATGTTGTAGTCGTAATGATTTGTGCAGTCCTTTGAGACATTTGTGATTTGGGGCTATATAAATAAACATTGATTGATTGATGATTATTTGAGTACGGAGAATTATCGTGACGGCAAATGAAAATCTAGGCTTTTGCTGAAAAAACAATCAGAGCGTAGAGTGCAAAAAAAGCGAAACTGTACTGTCTTAAATTCATTGGAATTAGTAAGGGCAAAGTACTTCCTGTATTGCGTGTATCATTTTATATCACAATATATTCTGTTTCATCTGCGGGACGCACCCTGTTGTCGGTATTGCCCCTGTGGATTGAATCAATACCGTTCTGTGGATGTGTACCACTCTGATCTTGTTCCATGCTTCAATTATTATCGCCTTGTCGATGGGGAGTCATTGAGAGCCATTCAGAAGTGCAGAACAAAGACAAAAGTGGACGTGGTAATCAAGAACGTCACTCGGTCTAAGATACAATAAATTATGCGACGATTAAATCTGATAGTGTGGCATGTCGGAAGATAAAATACCACAATAAGTGTCTACCTGAGACGACTTTGATACTATCTCTGACATGGAGCTACATATAGCTTTTAGTTCAGTAATGGGCTTTTCCAAGACAAAAATGCTCCCCAATTTTAAGAATTTCACAGAAAAACAACTATAATTAGATTTTAAAAATGATGTTGTAGCCCCAGGTTTTAAATAAATCAATCTGTAATTAAAGAGTAAAATTCCATCCATCCATCCATTTTCTACCGCTTATTCCCTTTTGGGGTCGCTGGCGCCTATTTCAGCTACAGTCGGGCGGAAGGCGGGGTACACCCTGGACAAGTCGCCAACTCATTGCAGGGCTAACACAGATAGACAGACAACATTCACACTCACATTCACACACTAGGGCCAATTTTTAGTGTTTCCAATCAACCTATCCCCAGGTGCATGTTTTTGGAGGTGGGAGGAAGCCGGAGTACCCGGAGGGAACCCACGCATTCACGGGGAGAACATGCAAACTCCACACAGAAAGATCCCGAGCCTGGATTTGAACCCAGGACTGCAGGACCTTCGTATTGTGAGGCAGACGCACTAACCCCTCTGCCACCGTGAAGCCCAAGAGAAAAATTGATCTATTTAAATATATAGAACAAACCACCATGTTGAGGCATATGGATCCTCTCCTATCTTACTTTAAGGAAGGAATTTACCAGAAGGCCCAGCGGAGACTCCACTTCCTGAGGGTGCTGAGGAAGAACAGACTGGAGAGGTAGCTGAACGTGACTTCCTATCGTTTGGCTGTCGAGAGCCTGCTGTCGTACTGCATAACAGTGTGGTACGCCAGCTGCACTGAAGCAGACAAACAGGCGATTCAGAGGGTCATAAAGTCTGCACCAAAAATCCTCGGCTGCCCCCTGGGATTTACATAACTCTCGTTGCCTTAAGAAAGCAAAAACCATCACCAAAGAGAGTACACACCCTGGCTACCACCAGTTCCACCTGCTACTATCTGGCAGGCGCTACAGGTGCATCAAAGCCAGAACAAACAGGCTCAGAGACAGCTTTTTTTCCCAGAGTTGTCACCATGTTAAACTCTAACTTATGATAATAATAATTCACCCTAATAATAATAATAATATCCTGCCCTAATACCCTACTGTGCAATACTACCCTTCGAGTGCAATACGTCCGACACTGATTGTTATTTTTTTATTCGGTACTCTTGTCTTGTTCTGTATATTGTACAGTATTTTGTATTTCTACAGTGTTTTGTATATTGTGCAGGATTGCTTGTTATTTTTATTGGATAGTAGTCTGTTTATTTCAATTATTCATTTTTTCCTTTATTACCATCCATCCCCATCCATTTTCTACCGCTTATTCCCTTTTGGGGTCGCGGGGGGCGCTGGCGCCTATCTCAGCTACAATCGGGCGGAAGGCGGGGTACACCCTGGACAAGTCGCCACCTCATCGCAGGGCCCTTTATTACCTCTTGTGGTATTTATTTTACCCCGTATTTGTTCCCACGACCGCACCTTAAGTTGGAGTCTTTAATCTCGTTATATGCAAACATAATGACAATAAAGTCAATTCCATTCTATTCTTCTATTCTAAACATCTATTTGACAAGGAAACTGTTTTCAATTGGAATCTGAGGCGAGGATGCCGTTGGGGCTTGTGCAGCCCTTTGAGACACCCGTGATTTAGGGCTATAGAAGTAAACATTGATTGATTGATTGATTGATTGATTGATTGATTGAACTGACCCACACCCATAGAAGAGATTGCTAGATGCTCACCCACACTGTAGTGTTAAACTCTAAAGGCACTAAAATATCAATCTCTGTCGCTGCCCCATATTACAGTTGAATTATAGGATGTTTAATTATCAAACGTTTACATTTGAGATACTTCACAACATTACTAACCTGGAAAACACAGGCAATGTTTAAGGCACATAAAATCGTTGAAGCTTCCCAAGTTTCCTTAATGGGGGAGGGGGAGGATATACCCACACCTTTAAAGGGACCTACTGGCAACTACTACACTACACTTTAGTTCCGCTCTTCATTTCTATATTTACATTAACATGGATGGAAAATGACTATATTATACCTTCGTCAATAAAAAGTGGTTGACACAAAAAAACATATATACCATGTTTTTCGAACCATAGGGCACACCGGGTTATAGGGTGCACTGCCGCTGAGCGGGTCTATTTAGATCTATTTTCATACAGAAGGTGCACTGGATTATAAGGTGCATTAAAGGGGTCATATTATGATTTTTTTTTCTAGATTTAAAACATTTCCTTGTGGTCTACATGAAATGTGATGGTGATTCTTTGGTGAAAGTGTTGCATAGATTCAAAAAAATATTTTTTCAGGATACGCCGTTTAGTGGGTGGTTTTACTTATGTGGCTCACCTTTGGCAGCGTCTTCTCCCCGCCATTTTTGTTGTAGTGGTGTAGCGTGCAAGGACAGGAGTTATGCGCTTATTTTTTTATTCGATTTTGTGCGAGGCCTAGATTTGCCGTGCGCAGAGGACGCGTGAGGGAACGTTGGTCTGCACATATTTCTCATATATCACTGCCATCTACTGGCCACACTTATCATGTACCAAATAAAATTGCTTCGAGGTTGGTAAGCACAACCAGAATTATACCATGCATTAGGTGCACCGGGTTATAAAGCGCAGTCAATTTTCTTAGAAAATTAAAGGATTTTAGGTTCGCCTTCTAGTCCCAGAAATACAGTAACCCAAATGTAATCACATTGAGAAGGCATCACATAATGCAAATTATGTAGAAATATATATAAATATATAAATATATGAATAATAGAAGCATTTAAGTCTCACCTTAAAACTCATTTGTATACTCTAGCCTTTAAATAGACTCCCTTTTTAGACCAGTTGATCTGCCGTTTCTTTTCTTTTTCTTCTATGTCCCACTCTCCCTTGTGGAGAGGGTCCGGTCCGATCCGGTGGCCATGTACTGCTTGCCTGTGTATCGGCTGGGGACATCTCTGCGCTACTGATCCGCCTCTGCTTGGGATGGTTTCCTGCTGGCTCCGCTATGAACGGGACTCTCGCTGCTGTGTTGGATCCGCTTTGGACTGGACTCTCACGACTGTGTTGGATCCATTATGGATTGAACTTTCACAGTATCATGTTAGACCCGCTCGACATCCATTGCTTTCCTCCTCTCCGAGGTTCTCATAGTCATCATTGTCACCGACGTCCCACTGGGTCATTATTGTCACTGATGTCCCACTGGGTGTGAGTTTTCCTTGCCCTTATGTGGGCCTACCGAGGATGTCGTAGTGGTTTGTGCAGCCCTTTGAGACACTAGTGATTTAGGGCTATATAAGTAAACATCGATTGATTGATGATTGATATTATTATTAGCTTTGAGGAGTGGCTCCATACTGCGCATGGAGTCACATAATTAGCTGCTGGCTGCTCGTCAGTGGAGGGGGGCTTGAAATAAGTACAGTATCAGCCATGGGGGATCGGTGTTTGTGATCGACATTAAAAGGCAACGGCGATCACACGAGCGTCTTTCGCAGCGTTTTGAAGAAAAGCAACAAAATATAACGAGAGTATTGGAGGATTTTAATTGCTACGTCTGCATGTCTTGTTGGAAGCCATATTCCTTCGCCCATGCATGTTATCATTCTTTAGGAGAGACACTGCTAACGACCTCCCGGTTCCACCCCCATTACACACTGTCACTCTTTGGCATTTTTCCGAGGAAACACCACAATGGCCTCCAATTGCGAGCATGTTAAAAAGGTCACTCGTCCAAATAAATGCCAACAGTTCCAAAGTATCCCTCCCCACCATACATAAACACTCAAGCAACACATGGGGTTTGCTACATCCCAGTACGGTGGAAACAGCTTGACGTAATACAAGCCGTGGCCTTTAATTAAATAGCGCTCAATTGATTTTTTTTTTTTTTTTTTTTTTTTCAACCAGGACTGTACAAGTCAGTTACCTTTATTGGGACGTGATGTTTGATATCATTAAATCGCTTTTACAAATACAGTGGGGCAAAAAAGTATTTAGTCAGCCACCGATTGTGCAAGTTCTCCCACTTAAAATGATGACAGAGGTCTGTAATTTTCATTATAGGTACACTTCAACTGTGAGAGACAGAATGTGAAAAAAAATCCGGGAATTGACATTATAGGAATTTTAAAGAATGTATATGTTAATTATGGTGGAAAATAAGTATTTGGTCAACCATTCAAAGCTCTCACTGATGGAAGGAGGTTTTGGCTTAAAATCTCACGATACATGGCCCCATTCATTCTTTCCTTCACACGGATCAATCGTCCTGTCCCCTTAGCAGGAAAACAGTCCCAAAGCATGATGTTTCCACCCCCATGCTTCACAGTAGGTGTGGTGTTCTTTGGATTCAACTCAGTATTCTTCTTCCTCCAAACACGACGAGTTGAGTTTATACCAAAAAATTCTGTTTTGGGTTCATCTGACCACATGACATTCTCCTAATCCTCTGCTGTATCATCCATGTATCTATTTTGATATAAACTAAACTCGTCGTGTTTGGAGGAAGAAGAATACTGAGTTGCATCCCAAGAAGTCGACACCTACTGTAAAGCATGGGGGTGGAAACATCATGCTTTGGGGCTGTTTTTCTGCTAAGGGGACAGGACGTGTTAAGGAATGAACAAATGGGGCCATGTATCGTGAGATTTTGAGCCAAAACCTCCTTCCATCAGTGAGAGCTTTGAATGGTTGACCAAATACTGTTTTTCCATCATAATTTACCAATAAATTCTTAAAAAATTCCTACAATGTGAATTCCTGGATTTTTTTTTCAGATTCTGTCTCTCACAGTAGAAGTGTACCTATGATGAAAATTACAGACCTCTGTCATCATTTTAAGTGGGAGAACTTGCACAATCGGTGGCTGACTAGATACTTTTTTGCCCCACTGTAACTCAGTTCCACCATTAAAGCTCATTAAAATGTTTATTTTATTTTATTTTTTTTTAAATACATTGTCAATTTTTCTAGATTTTTTTATTCCCTTAAGTGCTTGTCAGGGAGGAGTGTGGTTGCATGACTGATGAGGAGGCGATTATATCGCTGAGAATAGCGTGCATTTAACGTTAACCTCCATCCGACGACTTGGCCAAGGTTACAGAGACATATGCCGGGTTGCCGTGGATTTGCACAATAGAAGAGAAAAAACTATAGGGAAAACTGTGATTTACAGTCGGCACGGCGTGTTGAGCAGCGAATTGAGGGTTCCAGGTTGTGTCCTTGGGCCCCTTCTCCCGTGCCGCTCTCACTGTATGTGTATGAATGTTTGGTGGTGGTCGGAGGGGCCGTAGTTGCAAATTGGTCCAGGTCTACCCCAGGGAAGATGTGGCTACAAATGTAGCTTACCACCACTAAGGTGTTATTGTGGAGTGAATGAATGATGGGTTCTCACTTCTCTGTGAGCGCTGTGAGTGTCTAGTCCAGGGGTCCCCAAACTACGGCTCGCCACCGTCCAAAATTAGGCCCGCGGGAAGTCCCAAGTAAAAACAAATAAAAATAAATGGTGGTTTATTTTATTATTAGTTTTTTTAATCTGTCCTTTCTCATCTATTTTCTACCGCTTGTTACTCTCGTTGTTTCTCAGATGCTCAGGCAAATCATATTGTCTAAAAATTTCCCATCGATAATGTGACATCATCCTGCTGTATATATACATATATATATATATATATATATATATATATATATATATATCTACATATATATATATATATATATATATATATATATATATATATATATATATATATATCTACATGTACTGCGATGAGGTAGCGACTTGTCCAGGGTGTACGCCGCCTTCCGCCCGAATGCAGCTGATAGGCTCCAGCGACCCCCCGCGACACCCAAAAGGGACAAGCGGTAGAAAATGTATATGTATATGTATATATATATGTATATATATATATATATATATATATATATATATATATATATATATATATATATATATATATATATATATATAGATATTTATATATAGATATCCTTTGGTCTGATTACTGTTTTGTACACTCTTGGCATTCTCTTGATGGGCCTCAGAGGTAGTCACCTGAAATGGTATTAACTTCACAGGTGTGCTTGAAGCTCATCGAGAGAATGCCGAGTGTGTGCAAAGCAGTAATCAGAGCAAAGGGTGGCTATTTTGATGTTACTAGACCATGAAACATGTTTTCAGTTATTTCACCTTTTTTTGTTAAGTACATAACTCCACATGTGTTCATTCATAGTTTTGATGATTTCAGTGACAATCTACAATGTAAATAGTCATGAAAATGAAATAAAAACGCAATGAATGACGAGAAGGTTTGTCCTAACTTTTGGCCTGTATTGCATATTTTTATTTATATGTATATATATATATATATATATTTATATATATATATATATATATATATATATATATATATATATATTTACATATATATATATATATATATATATATATATATATATATATATATATATATATATATATATATATATATATATATATATATATATATACATGGCCCCCGGGCAATTTTGTTTTAACCCAATGCAGCCCCCCACACAAAAAGTTTGGGGACCCCTGGTCTAGTGTATAGAAAAAGTGCTGTATCAATAAAATCCATTATTATTATTATTAGGGAAGGGATTCGTATGGCTCCATACCTGGGTGGATTTCCCGTGAGAGAAATAGGGAGGGGTTAATTGTTTTGCAATACAGTCTGCTGAAAATGACGGAAAGTCCCACTCTACAGTCCCACTCTTTATCGAATCACACATATTAAAATTCAATGATTTGGTGCATGTGCAAACAGCTAAAATTATATATAAATCAAACTATAACCTGCTACCCAAGAATGTACAAAAATTATTCCAACAAAAGAGGAGAAATAACCTTAGAGGAAAATATAATTAAAAACATTTGTATGTATGTACAACACTTAAAACCTTTAGTATATCAGTATGTGGAATTGAATTATGGAACGGATTAACCAAAAAATCAAACTAATCACCAACATAATTTTAAGTTAAGAGACTGTTAAAACTACTAATCTTCACAAAGTACACAGAACAATAATTATCATGAACATCTTGAACCCTTTTGTTTTTTTTGTTTTTTTTATTGAATTTAAAAAATATATATATTATTCATGTAATTAATATCTGTTTACTTACTATGGTATGTTATTTATTTATTATTTATTTATTCACTTTTCTGTTACAGAGAACAAGGAAATGGGATACAATTACTATGGTATGAAAGGGGGTACGATTAATGAAGCTCATTTTCTTCCTACGCCTTTACATTATATTGTATGCATGTTAGAAATAAACTGAAACTGAAACCAAACTGAACTAAAATAAATACCAACAGACATGTGGTCAAAGGCAGCGGGTCTCAGTCCGTTCATTTGTGGCAATTTCAATAATTTTTTGCAAAAGGAGTCAACATTTTCTTGACTAAATTATTTTGCATAGGAAATTAGGAATTGAAAAAATATTTTACCCTCGCATAGGCCAGGGTTTATAATAAAAAAATAAATAAATAATTGTAACAGAGTGCAAGAGGGTTCACTCTGTGCATCGCTCTCAGCAATCAAGCGGGTTTGTTCAATCGCGGAGTGAAATGAACGCAGTCAATCCTCCTGTCAGTCTTCCACTATGTTTGTTTGTGTGGGTGAAGGCAGGACTAATAGCTTACAGACAGAATGCACAGACAGAGAGCCGTGTAAAATGACCGCAAGATAACAAAAAATAAAAGGGAAGAAAGATGATTGCAAAGGCAAATGTCTGATGTGGGAATATTTTGCCTTCAAACTGAACGGGCAAAATAACAACACGTAAAAGCGAGCCAGTGTGATGAATTTGTCAGAGAGTGATGGCTATAAAAAAAAACAGTGCCAACCTATTTTTTTTCAATTGGCAAAAAAACTGCACTTAAAGATGTATACTATTTATTGAAGTTCAATGTTGTCAACAGAGATTGAGTCCATTTTATTTGTAGTATATTTTTACTTATTTAGGACTAATCAAAAAGATCTTGCTCTAAAAAAATATTTTACGCCATGGTCACAATTTCCTTCCTCCAGGATGCAGACGGAACTCTAGAAGCAAAGTACAGGTAAGAAAATCAATTAATGTCCATAAATCATTCAGGATACAAAAATACAGACTATCATGCAGATAGCATGGGCCTAGTGGTTAGAGTGTCCGCCCTGAGATCGGTAGGTTGTGAGTTCAAACCCCGGCTGAGTCATACCGGAGACCATACAAATGGGACCCACTACCTCCCTGCTTGGCACTCATAATCAACGGTTGGAATTGGGGGTTAAATCACCATAAATGATGCCCGGGCGCGTCACTGCTGCTGCCCACTGCTCCCCTCACTTCCCAGGGGGTGATCAAGGGGATGGGTCAAATGCAGAGGACAAATTTCACCACACCTAGTGTGTGTGTGACAATCATTGGTACTTTAACTTTAACTATGGTGAAGCTTAGCACATAAATAAAAATCAAGAATCATAGAAATTATCAACGCAACTCTTTGCATAGAGCAAATAAGATATCCAGACTGATTGTGGCGAAAAACGGGGATAAGTAGGTCTCGGATTAGTGCCCAGTAACACGTGAGCGTCCCGAACACTAATCAGAGGAAGGTGATACTAATCAGCATCCATGTTAACCAAAACTACAAACCCAGGGGTGCTAAAAAAGAACTAAGGTAGTCAAAAACTAAACAAAACATGATCCGGGCCACAGATCATAAAAAAAAACAACCAATAAGAAATCAAGGTTTACTGCGTTGAAAGGGGTTAATTGCATTATTATTATGATTATGATTATGTTTGTCCCTAATTTGGTCCTAAAACAATGCTGACAATAATCTTGTTTATCGACAATATTTTGTGGGACAGCAACATTTTTACCGGTCCAGGTCTACTCTCGCAGTTTGTTTCTACGTGTGTTCCGAGGAGTGTGTTGGAGACATTGACACAAGTTCTAAATTATTTTCTTTTTCCTTGGTGCCTGCTCATTCGTCCACTCTTCCTTTTTGCGACAGTCTATTTTGGCCGATTAATTATGACGCGTGTCCCTTTTTTTTTTTTTTTTAAAGTCCGTTGAACACAACCAGATCGATCATCCTGCAGTTGCAAATATGAGACTTTAATCCACATACGACAGAGGCTTGGGTCGGATTTTTGAAAAAATCTGATTTATACCTTTCAGATTGACATAAAAAAAATCAGATGTACAGTACAGGCCAAACGTTTGGACACACCTTTTCCTCATTCAATGTGTTTTCTTTATTTTCATGACTATTTACATTGTAGATTGTCACTGAAGGCATCAAAACTATGACACCTGTGAAGTGAAAACCCTTTCAGGTGACTACTACCGCATTTTTCGGCGTATAAGTCGCTCCGGAGTATAAGTCGCACCTGCCGAAAATGCACAATAAAGAAGAAAAAAAAACATACATAAGTCGCACTGGAGTATAAGTCGCATTTTTGGGGGAAATTTATTTTATAAAACCCAACACCAAGAATAGACATGTGAAAGGCAATTTAAAATAAATAAAAATAGTGAACAACATGCTGAATAAGTGTATGTTAAATGATGCATAATTAACCAACTGAGAAGGTGCCTGGTATGTTAACGTAACATATTATGGTAGGAGTCATTCAAATAACTATAACAGCTTCACGGTGGCAGAGGGGTTAGTGCGTCTGCCTCACAATACAAAGTTCCTGCAGTCCTGGGTTCAAATCCAGGCTCGGGATCTTTCTGTGTGGAGTTTGCATGTTCTCCCCGTGAATGCGTGGGTTCCCTCCGGGTACTCCGGCTTCCTCCCACTTCCAAAAACATGCACCTGGGGATAGGTTGATTGGCAACACTAAATTGGCCCTAGTGTGTGAATGTGAGTGTGAATGTTGTCTGTCTGTCTGTGTTGGCCCTGTGATGAGGTGGCGACTTGTCCAGGGTGTACCCCGCCTTCCACCCGATTGTAGCTGAGATAGGCGCCAGCGTCCCCCGCGACCCCAAATGGGAATAAGCGGTAGAAAATGGATGGATGGATATAAAACATGCTATAAGTTTACCAAACAATCCGTCACTCCAAATTGCTAAATCCCATGAATTCTTATACGTCTAGTCTCTTACGTGAAAGAGCTAAATAATAATGTTTGATATTTTTTACGGTAATGTGTTCGTAATTTCACACATAAGTAGCCCCTGAGTATAAGTCGCACCCCCGGCCAAACTGTGAAAAAAACTGCGACTTATAGTCCGAGAAATACGGAACTTGAAGCTCATCTAGAGAATCCCACGAGTGTGCAAAACGGCAATCAGAGCAAAGGGTGGCTATTTTGAAGAAACTACAATACAAAACATGTTTGCAGTTATTTCACCTTTTTTTGTTAAGTACATAACTCCACATGTGTTCATTCATAGTTTTGATGCCTTCAGTGACAATCTATAATGCAAATAGTCATGAAAATAAATAATTCACCATGTAGCTAAATATATTTGGTAATTGTCTAAAGTCAAAAAGAGCCTTTGAGTCTGTTACGTCACAATTCCGTTTCACTGCTACGGTAAGTCCAGTCTGACAATCCAAAGTAATATGGGGTTCAGCGGCTGTCCTAAGTAGTTTGGTTGAAATCCTGATCTTGCACTGATACCCTGAGGCAGAATTTCCTCGGACCAAGACCGCTGCAAGCGCTGCTCGTGGTCAACTACTTTCAAAAGTGCACAGCGTCTTCAAAACAAATAGCCTGAGATAGCACTTTTAAAATAGAATGTTCCATTCTACCTAATACGGTCGGTGAATGCTTCACTTGAAAAACAACGCAATTAACCACGGCAAAAAGAGAGTAGGTGTGACTAACTGAGCTTTATTTGGGTGCAAAAATAATTCCTTGGATTTGGTTTATGTGAATACCCTTTTGCAGTGTTTCATGGATTTTAGCTGTGTAGTTTTTGTGGAATCCCGAGAACAAACAAACGGTCTTTTGTGGCACCTCATTTGGGTGGTGCTCAAAATATTCTGGAAGACAAGTCTGCATGTAGTACAGACATTCTCAATGTTTTATAACCATTAGGCCAGCGGTGGGCATCCCAAAACGTTTAAAGAGCCATATTGGACCAAAAATACAAAAAAAAAATCTGCTCCAGCACCCCCTACTACCCTAAAAGGGACAAACGGTAGAAAATGGATGGATGGATGGATGTCTGGAGCCGCAAACAATTTAAAAGCCGTATATGAGTGTTATAATTAAGACAACACATGACGTAAGTGTCTATATTAGCTTTAATAGCCTACTATCAAAATGACTATGTGTCACAAATCTTCCTTTACAGAAATGTTGAAAAGTAATATTCATTCTACACATTTTTGCAACATTAGAAATTATTAGTACATCATTAGTGAGAAATGACTGGTTTTTAATGACCAAAAGGTATAAATGTGTGTCCAAGTTAAAGAAAATGGATGTATTACAATCTTTGGCAAGCTATATAGTGTTTCCTGTGGTCTGGAACAACATGGCACACAAACGACTATCTAAAATGCATCCAATACTACATGAGACATGCAAAACTAAGTTTTATACAAACAGAATATAAGTAAAATATATGAAGGACGGCGTGGCGCAGTGGGGAGAGTGGCCGTGCATGGCAGCTCCCTCCATCAGTGTGTGAATGTGTGTGTGAATGGGTAAATGTGGAAGTAGTGTCAAAAGCGCTTTGAGTACCTTGAAGGTAGAAAAGCGCTATACAAGTACAACCCATTTATCATTTATTTATTTAAAAGAGCTCAATATACTTACAAGTGAGGCATAATGGTGCAATATGTATATACATCTAGCCTAGATAGCATGTTAGCATTGAAAATCTTGCTGTCATGCACTGACCAAATATGTCTGATTCGCACTCCATCAAGTCAATAACATCAACAAAGCGCACCTTTGTGCATTCACGCACAGTATAAAACTTTTGGTGGACAAAATGAGAAGAAGGAGTGAAAGATTTCACATGTAAACAAACTGTTGCATCACAGTCCACACTATGGTGAGTTCAAAAACTGTCGAAATTATTAGGACAAAACGATGTTCACCAAAAACTCTCATCAGCGAAGCATACACACAAACATATTAAACAGTGGGCTTTCTAACAATTAGGAATGTTTATGTCATGTTTGTCCTCAAACAAAAAAACAGATATATATACAAATATATATATATTTTTCCCTCAGCTTTTCCATTTTCATCCATCCATCCATCCATTTTCTACCGCTTATTCCCTTTTAGGGGTCGCGGGGGGCGCTGGCGCCTATCTCAGCTACAATTGGGCGGAAGGCGGGGTACACCCTGGACAAGTCGCCACCTCATCGCAAGGCCAACACAGATAGACAGACAACATTCACACTCACATTCACACACTAGGGCCAATTTAGTGTTGCCAATCAACCTATCCCCAGGTGCATGTTTTTGGAAGTGGGAGGAAGCCGGAGTACCCGGAGGGAACCCACGCATTCACGGGGAGAATAAGCACAATCCTTTTTAAAACATTCTCCAGGAAGCCACTAGGGCAGCACTAAAAAGCTGACCCCTGCATTAGACAAATAGTCCTTAACTTAAGGACATTTAGTTGCTAAATCTGCCAAGACGTTTTGATTGATGACACCCATGTTTTTCAAACAATCTTGCTCAAATTTTACACACCTGTGCTTGTCAGCCCCCTGGAAGTACGTACCAATTTTTGCGGCGATCCAGCCAAACACCCTAAAGTTACGGTGGGTATTCGTAGAGCGTATTGAGCCTTGTGATACATTTCAAGTCAATCTGACTAATGGGTGAATGGTTTTCTTTTTCAAAAGAATAATAGCCCAGGCTACACAGTAAATTTGAACGGAGTTACAGAGTAGAAGAGCTAGCCTACGCGAACATATTTTCATGTAAAAACGGAGGACATAACTGTCACGTCGCGGACTCGAACCCGTTTTTTCTTGGCAGCTGGAGCTGACGGGACCTCTGCTGGCAGCGAGCACGGACACGCCCCTGGTCGCGCTGAGCACAGCACACCCACGCAGCGACAAGCCTGCAGACTATCAGCAATCTGCACACTTGGGACAAGCGGTATAAGGACCAGTGGACCCTAGAATCTTTCTGGGAACTTAATTTCTCAATGGTGAACCGTGTGCGACAAGCTTTATGCCCCCTCTCCTTGTTTTTTCTCTGTGGCTTGATCTGTCTCCCCTGTTTCCAAAGTGTTTTCCTTTTCTTTGCCCTGGATCTTCACTGCCTCCTTCGATCCTCGACCCCTGTCTGGACACGAACCTTGTCACCTCTCTCTCTCTGCGCCACGGACCACACTTGGATCACGGACCCCTTTCGCCTAGCCCCCTTTGGATTTGTCTGCTTCCCCATCCAACATCACAATAACACACAACAGTTAATTACACACATTGTTTAACACCACACACACTCTTGGATTTTGGTCACACATTTCATTCCTTAGTTTAAGTACCGTTAGTTAGTATTATTCATTATTATTATATATATGTATTGACAATATATGTAACACATCATTGAACATTACCGGCCCCCAGTGTCTGAGCCGTCATCTCCCTCAATAACTGCAATACTAATAAAAATATTGCTGTTAATTTAGTGGAATAAAATTCAAGTGAACTCGGATAGAGTTCAAACTGAAATGTGTTTTTGTAAAATGGGTCCCATGTCAAACTAAAACTATATTTCTTATCTCCCCTATCATAAAGAAAACTTGTTTACGGTTAAAAATAGCCAAAATAGATGTGTTCCATTGGACAAGGAAAGTATATTTTCCCCATTTCACCCAAGTTCCTGGAGCTGAAGTGGCAAAAAAACCATCAGTGTATTACTTTTTTTTTTCTATTTGGCAATCTTATGCGCAGTGTGAGGTACAAGTCGAGCAGGTAAATGAGCCATGTGATGCGCCCTCTTCATTACCAAAACTGCATGTTGCTGCTTACGACCATATAGATAATTTCATGTGGCTTGCGTGAAATATGAACACCAGCAATTGGAGGCATTTTTGAACTAAATGATGGGGAAATATAACACGTTTCTTTCTGCTTAATGACTTTCAAAATAAGCAGTGAGGAGGTGAAAGTATAGGAATTACGATTCAACTCCAGAAAGGAAACAGTGCGGATGAATTAAAAAGTTACCGAAAGGAAGTTTACCTGAAAATAATTGTTGGGCAATTTGCAATATACTGTAGTGACATGAATATAAGACAAATCCTGTGTTTGAAGACATGCTTATGGAAAATGATCAACAAAATCAGAAAACATTTTATTTTCAGTTTGTAGAAATGGATTTCTTATGTTTGATGATTTACGCTCTATTGACCATCATTACCGTATTTTTCAGACTATAAGGCGCACTTAAAATCTTTTCATTTTCTCAAAACTCGCAAGTGTGCCTAATAACCCGGTGCGCGTTGGTTGTGCTTACCGACCTCGAAGCTATTTTATTTGGTACACGGTGAAATATGTGTGACCAGTCGATGGCAGTCACACATAAGAGATACAAATAGACCGCAATATGACTTGAGTAAACAACACCAACATGTTATATGTTCCATTGAAAATATTGAACATTACACAAGGCGTTCAAAAAAATATCAAAATGTTGTAGTACGACTTTGGTAAGCTATGAAGCCGCATCGCTTGATGGATTGTACTGTGCTTCAAAATACGAGTATTAATATGGTCTGTGTATAAGGTAAGACACAACATCTGGCGTTTTGTTTCGTAATATTATGCAAAAGCACCTTTTCTAACCTTCTGGTACCTGTTGATCTGTATTTGAGATCTGCATAAGTCCTGAAAATGTGTTGCCGTTCGCCTTTGTAGTCCGTAAAGACTCCACAGTCGATAAGCTTCTTCTTTTTCTCTATCTTCTTGTTATGGGACATTCATCCTTCGCTGTTGCCATTTGTAATATAAAGTAGTGTAATGTTCTTACCATGAATTGATTAACGTGGACTCCGACTTAGACAAGTTGAAAAACGTATTCGAGTGTTACCATTTAGTGGTCAATTGTACGGAATATGTACTGAACTGTGCAATCTACACCCAATGAACTTTAGTTTTTAGAAAGTTCCATGCGCACATTTTTAACGGGACACATTTCCGGCGTTATGATTGCACTAGTGAGGCATGGATGAGAAGATGCTGCTCCGTTATTGATTTAGGAAAAGTCTGAATGTCATTAAAACAGTTTACTCCATCTTTTGACACTTCTTCCACTTTCGTCCTTGCACGCTACACTGCTACAACATAGATGACAGAGAAAAGACGTTGTCGACGGTGAGCCACGTAAATAAGAGTGCCCTCAAAATGGTGCATCCTGAAGCGACTGTCAGAAAGCGGTTTGAAGATGATCTGTAAAACATAATCCATGCAACATTTTGACCAAAGAACCACCATTATATGTTAATGTGGACCACAAGGAAGTGTTTGACCTTTCGAAAAAAATAACAATAATATGACTCCTTTATGGGCCCTATAATCCGGTGCGACATCTGTATGAAAATAGACCTGACTAGACCCGCTCATCTGCAGTGCGCCTTATGATCCGGTGCGCCCTATGGTACGGAAAATAGGGTATCTTAAAATTAGCATCCTAACTCCCTCTCACTTGTTTGCTAACTTGAAGACAACCTTGGAGACTTTTCCCAGTGAGTCTTTATGTTGTGTAGCATGAAAGTATGTGAGTGACAGAATACAAGCTCTGACTGATTTCAAGAGATGTACCAACTGCTATGTTGTTTATACAAACCCCGTTTCCATATGAGTTGGGAAATTGGGTTGGATGTAAATATAAACGGAATACAATGATTTGCAAATCATTTACAACCCATATTCAGTTGAATGCACTAAAAAGACAAGATATTTGATGGGTTTTTTTTGCAAATACTAGTAATAATTAACTTAAAATTTCATGGTTGCAACATGTGCCAAAGTAGTTGGGAAAGGGCATGTTCACCACTGTGTTACATCACCTTTTCTTTTAACAACACTCAATAAACATTTGGGAACTGAGAAAACTAATTGTTGAAGCTTTGAAAGTGGAATTCTTTCTCATTCTTGTTTTATGTAGAGCTTCAGTGGTTCAACAGTCTGGGGTCTCCACTGTCGTATTTTACGCTTTACAATGCGCCACACATTTTCCATGGGAGACAGGTCTGGACTGCAGGCAGGCCAGGAAAGTACCCGCACTCTTTTTTTTTTTCGAAGCCACGCTGTTGTAACACGTGCTGAATGTGGCTTGGCATTGTCTTGCTGAAATAAGCAGGGGCGTCCATGAAAAAGACGGCGCTTAGATGGCAGCATATGTTGTTCCAAAACCTGTATGTACAAACGTTTGTATACAAACATCTCTAGACTGGTCTTTTTTAGAGTGTTTGTTTTTCTCCCAAAAAATAAATGTTTTACATCCGAGTCGACATGGTATTTAGTTTGCTTGAGCATTAGTGTAATGGTTAACATGCTAGTCCGGTCAATGAAACATTGACATACAGGCTAACGAGATATATGCCCGATAGCCTGTATGATACATTGACATACAGGCTATCGGGCATATATCTCGTTAGCCTGTATGTCAATGTATCATCCAACTGACAGGGCAAAATATATTTTCGACAAATAAAATATGCGGATATGTGTAGTGTCAATGCCTATTTCGTTCTCAATATGCTGATACGCTCTGGCGAAATGGGTTCCAACATTAGCACGGCTGTCATCATGGCAATGTAAAACGTATGAAGAAAGCCAAATCACATGCATAAAATAATTATTCATTCGTGCAGAATTAAACGTACCACTCACATGCTGTCAGGGGAGGCAAGTGAGGCAGTGCCTCACCTTTCCACCAGGAGGGGTAAAAGGCTTTACTATGAGATGTTCATAAAATAAAATAAAATAAGTTTGAATATTTATCTTTTGGTCTATGCTTTCTATGTGATTTTGGTGTGGTTCCTGTATATTTGGATAATTGTCATGGTCATAATCGCGGAAATTCTGTGTTTCCTGATCAAAATAACGCAGCAGACCAGAAGTGAGGCAGACACAGGTGGCGCCTCCATGGCTACACACAAAGTGTATTGAGCGTGTGCATGTGAGGGTTCTCGTACTTGATGCCACGGGGAAAAGGCAGGGCATGAGGCAGCAAGTACCTATGCCTCTAAGTAGGGGGCGATATATTGTTCAATGCCTCAGCAGTATTCTGACTCACCACACTGGGGGAAATGGGCGCGCTAAAGCTAGCAGACACATTTCTTATCAGCAGAAGCCAGCCTTTTTTCTTTTTCTTTTTTAAACTGTATTCATAACAAAGCTGGCATTTTTATTTGAGTAAGCCAGCGTTTGAGGGTGTTATTGCTGCTTCAGGTACAAATACAGAAAGGTAAGATACACTCACAATACTTGATTTATTTTTTTTAAAGAAAATGGGACCAAAAAGTATTTAATAACAACTTTGTCAAATACTTTTTGGACCAAATTGTCAAACCATAATATCATTATGACAATGTTTATATGAAAGCAAATTACTCGCTTCCTTTTCCTGTTATTCTAATATGCAACCTAAATCAACAATGGTTAGAACTGCTCTTATGAATTTAAGTAAAAAAAAAAAAGTTTTGAAAAGAAGAAAAAAAACTCCAAATGTATCTATGACTCACCTGGTGTTTAGTTCACCGAACGTCACTGAAACATACCTTGGTAAAATGTCTCCTCTTTAGTTTTGAGCGTACATTAGGCTGCTAAGCATGCTTTAAGTATTTTCACCAGTACAACCATTGCTAGCGTCCGTGTAGTTTATTTTAGTCTTTGTTTTCTAATAGTACTTAAAATAACTATATGATTGCCATTTGTTGTGATATTATACACAAACATGACGTAAGTCGTCCTGAAAATAGCCTCGTTGCTGTGTAAAATGTGTTGGTTGGAGATTTGTAATTGGCAAAACATTTGTCTATCCAGCTATTATGGTCCCAGCACCTCAACCCTTAGTAAGAGGCAGTGGAAGTTTGAAGTTCCTTGGACTAGCCCAGTCGATCAAGCTGGATTCGGCTGCATATCTGGCAACTTCAGTCAGGGAGAGAGGGAGAGTGGTCAGGTTCAAACACTGATGAGATCTATTAATCAGACAAGAAGCAAGGAACCAAGCAGAGACAGAGTTCAATAAAGCTCATGAGGAGAAGGCACAGCGCTGAACACTTAGTCACAGTCTCGCCCTACGCTCTAAGGTTCAGCACCCGCGTCCCTCTTTTTATTCAGAGTTCCATATTCAACATCACTGAGGTCGCCTTTAAGAGGAATGTGTTACGGTTCAGACCCCTGCCAGCGCCGCTCGTCCATCTGTGCGCCACTCGGGACACGCCCACGGGCGCACACATCCAGGAACGAGCCGCGCGCGTCCCCGCCCTGCAGCAGCCGCCAGCTGCAATCAGTCACCTGCAAACTTCACACCTGATGGTAATGACGGAGCTGCCTTTATAGACCTGGACAACCTGCCATCACTGGCCGGATTATAGCCATCTGTACCTGACTATTCCCGTGTTTCTCCTGGATCCCCTGTTATTCCCCTTGCCTGCCTTTTGGATTCTCGACCTCCCGCTTGGACACGTTTTCCCACGGACTTCCGCGTTACTTCACTCTCGTCAACATTTTGGTAAGACATCCTCCATCTAATCTACACACATAGCCTTACACCATACACACTTGAGTTTTGGTCAGACTTCATTTCCTTGGTTTATTCATTAGCAGTATTAGTATTATTATTATTATTATTATTATTATTATTATTATTAGTACTACAGATTTATGTATATATTTACTATATATAATAAATCTTTGAACATACTGCCACCTGGTGTTCGTTTGCCGTCACCTCCCCTTTAGTCAAACATAACAGTATAATCCGGCCAATTGATTAGGGACCTGACGGTACCTTAGCCCTGCCCCAGTGACTTTCGTTCAGCCCCCTGTGAATTTTTTTTCTTTCTCCTCCTCTTCTCCCATTCACTTTCTTTTTTTTTGCTCCACACGGGAGGATTTGTCTTGTCCCGTCAACATGTCTTGGAAGGGGATGTTCAGTAGCAATATTAGCAAAGAGGAATTTTCTCGTCGCCTGGACACCCTCTTTCCACCCTTAGAGACTGTTCCTCAGTCTGCAGGAAGCGTCTGGCATCCGATTTTGGAGGGGGGGGATAGTACTGGTGGCTGTGCTGGTGTGGCGGCGCAGTGGCACCCAGACAGGCTACCCCCTGCCAAACTAATTCCACCTGTCTTCCGCTTTTCTCAGCCACAGCCACCAGTTCCCTGGCTAGCCTCCGAACTAGCACCAGTTCCCTGGCTAGCGACCGAGCTAGCTCCAGTCCCCAGACTAGCCTCTGAGCTGGCACCAGTCCCCAGGTTAGCGCCCGAACTAGCACCAGCCCCACAGCTAGCCTCCGAGCTAGCGTCTGTCCCCGAGCTAGCCCCTGAGTTAGCACCAGCCCCACAGTTAGCCTCCGAGCTAGCGGCAGTCCCCGAGCTAGCCTCCGAGCTAGCGGCAGTACCCGAGCTAGCAGCAGTACCCGAGCTAGCAGCAGTACCCGAGCTAGCGGTAGTCTCCGAGCTAGCCTCCGAGCTAGCGGCAGTCCCTGAGCTAGCACCCGAACTAGTGCCTGCCCCAAGGCTTAACCCCTCGTTTCCACCAGCTCCATGGCTGGCCCCTGTGTCTCCACCAGCTCCCAGGCTGGCCTCGACCTCTGCTCCTCGGCCTGCAGCGCCGACTTCAGTACATCGGCCAGCTCCTCAGCTGCCCTCCTCGTCTTTGGCTTTGATGACTTCCGCTGCTTCCACGCCGCAGATGACGTCCGCTGCCTTCACGCCGCCGTCTTCCTATGCCTCCACGCTTCAGACGTCACCTCCTCGTTTCTGGCGAGACTCACCATGGCGTCACTCGCGTCCGCCTCCACGACTTCCAAGATGGTGGCCGTTCCTTGGTTGCCCGCCTCGCCGGCGTCAGCTGCATTCTACTCGCCATCGCCACCAGACTCGTCCCCGGTGGATTCGGGGACACTTGGGCTGGCGACCCACCACCAGTTCGCCCCTCCGCCCTCCCTTGACTTTTGTTCCTGTGCTCTTGGTGTTTTGACCTGTGGGACATCTGGAAGCTGTCCATAAGAAGGGGGGTACTGTTACGGTTCAGACCCCTGCCAGCGCCGCTCGTCCATCTGTGCGCCACTCGGGACACGCCCACGGGCGCACACATCCAGGAACGAGCCGCGCGCGTCCCCGCCCTGCAGCAGCCGCCAGCTGCAATCAGTCACCTGCAAACTTCACACCTGATGGTAATGACGGAGCTGCCTTTATAGACCTGGACAACCTGCCATCACTGGCCGGATTATAGCCATCTGTACCTGACTCTTCCCGTGTTTCTCCTGGATCCCCTGTTATTCCCCTTGCCTGCCTTTTGGATTCTCGACCTCCCGCTTGGACACGTTTTCCCACGGACTTCCGCGTTACTTCACTCTCGTCAACATTTTGGTAAGACATCCTCCATCTAATCTACACACATAGCCTTACACCATACACACTTGAGTTTTGGTCGGACTTCATTTCCTTGGTTTATTCATTAGCAGTATTAGTATTATTATTATTATTATTATTATTATTATTATTATTAGTACTACAGATTTATGTATATATTTACTATATATAATAAATCTTTGAACATACTGCCACCTGGTGTTCGTTTGCCGTCACCTCCCCTTTAGTCAAACATAACAGTATAATCCGGCCAATTGATTAGGGACCTGACGGTACCTTAGCCCTGCCCCAGTGACTTTCGTTCAGCCCCCTGTGAATTTTTTTTCTTTCTCCTCCTCTTCTCCCATTCACTTTCTTTTTTTTTGCTCCACACGGGAGGATTTGTCTTGTCCCGTCAACATGTCTTGGAAGGGGATGTTCAGTAGCAATATTAACAAAGAGGAATTTTCTCGTCGCCTGGACACCCTCTTTCCACCCTTAGAGACTGTTCCTCAGTCTGCAGGAAGCGTCTGGCATCCGATTTTGGAGGGGGGGGATAGTACTGGTGGCTGTGCTGGTGTGGCGGCGCAGTGGCACCCAGACAGGCTACCCCCTGCCAAACTAATTCCACCTGTCTTCCGCTTTTCTCAACCACAGCCACCAGTTCCCTGGCTAGCCTCCGAACTAGCACCAGTTCCCTGGCTAGCGACCGAGCTAGCTCCAGTCCCCAGACTAGCCTCTGAGCTGGCACCAGTCCCCAGGTTAGCGCCCGAACTAGCACCAGCCCCACAGCTAGCCTCCGAGCTAGCGTCTGTCCCCGAGCTAGCCCCTGAGTTAGCACCAGCCCCACAGTTAGCCTCCGAGCTAGCGGCAGTCCCCGAGCTAGCCTCCGAGCTAGCGGCAGTACCCGAGCTAGCAGCAGTACCCGAGCTAGCGGTAGTCTCCGAGCTAGCCTCCGAGCTAGCAGCAGTCCCTGAGCTAGCACCCGAACTAGTGCCTGCCCCAAGGCTTAACCCCTCGTTTCCACCAGCTCCCTGCAATCAGCTGCAATCAGTCACCTGCAAACTTCACACCTGATGGTAATGACGGAGCTGCCTTTATAGACCTGGACAACCTGCCATCACTGGCCGGATTATAGCCATCTGTACCTGACTCTTCCCGTGTTTCTCCTGGATCCCCTGTTATTCCCCTTGCCTGCCTTTTGGATTCTCGACCTCCCGCTTGGACACGTTTTCCCACGGACTTCCGCGTTACTTCACTCTCGTCAACATTTTGGTAAGACATCCTCCATCTAATCTACACACATAGCCTTACACCATACACACTTGAGTTTTGGTCAGACTTCATTTCCTTGGTTTATTCATTAGCAGTATTAGTATTATTATTATTATTATTATTATTATTATTATTATTAGTACTACAGATTTATGTATATATTTACTATATATAATAAATCTTTGAACATACTGCCACCTGGTGTTCGTTTGCCGTCACCTCCCCTTTAGTCAAACATAACAGAATGGTCACATATATTATGCAATATAGGTCCAGGACGCACAGTACGTGATGGAATGGCCTGGAGGCCTTGTGATTTCGCCTTGTCCTCGCTTCATCTGCATGTTGTCATATTATCTTTGTTGAGGTCCTTGAAGTCCTTGACTGTTAGCCGGCTAAAACTCTGGCAGAGGCCACCCCTCAGACAAGAATTTTTGTCCTTGCATAGATTCAAAAAAGTCTAAATTGAGCACATTAGCTAATAACTAAAGCAACGGACTTTAGGCATACTAAAGTTAGTGTGATAATATATGCATAATTATTCTAAGAGAGAGGTACCACATATGATATGTTTTAAATTGCAGATGTGTTTAATTGTCAGAAAATAACCCGTTTGTACACTGTTGATGTGTTTCAATGAAGAGTAGTGCGTAAATGTGTTCCTGTATAGTATTTTTCCAGCAACGGTCATGTGGTGACATAAATTATGTTATTTTTGAGAAGTAATCATTGAAGTCAGACACCACCGATTAAGACCTTCAGTTTACTAGTATGTGGAATTAAATTATGGAATGGATTAAGGAAAGAAATCAAACAATGTACTAATATGATGCACTTCAAGAAACTCTTCAAACTTTAAGTGTTTACAACGTAAGAAGAATCAATCCATCCATCCATCCATCCATTTTCGACCGTTTATTCCTTGTTTGGGGTTGCGGGGGCGCTGGCGCCTATCTCAGCTACAATTGGGCGGAAGGCGGTGTACACCCTGGACAAGTCGCCACCTCATCGCAGAAGTAAGAAGAAGAACCATGATAAACATTCTGAATTTATTTCATCCATCCATTCATTTTCTAGATAATCTTACACATCTCACCATATGAAATATAACTTACTTCACAGAGTATTATGTATTTATTTTCAATGTTAGTACTTATAGAGTATATTGAGCATAAATTCAGAACAGGAAGTGAACAAAAGTTTTAGCAACTGCAATGCAAAGGAAACGGCGTTGGATTGAATAAGTTCTACTTCTTGCTACTCCTTTTCGAACATGTTCAATAGAGAAACTGGAAATGGTGATGTGTATTGTTGTATGCATGCATGTTCCAAATAAACACAAACTCAAACCAACCCACTGAAGGCCCAGGCGGGAAAGGCATGACCCGCCACTGGTAAAAAGTAAAAAAGACGAATAAAATCAGTCTTGCTGTTGGAATACTTGCGAGATTAGGGCCTGTTCACAAAATGCCAGCCGTTGATTTTGTTTTGGGTGGATTGCAATGCTTCGAGTTGGATATTTCCCCCATTTCCAAGTTCTCTCAAATGCAGCAGAACACCATCTGTGTAGACAAGGGAATCATTTGTTTGAGAAAAAAAAAAAAAATACCGAAAGCTGTTGAAGAAAGCCAAATAAAAATGGGGGCATTGCTCGGTTGGTAGAGTGGCCGTGCTAGCAACTTGAGGGTTCCAGGATCGATTCCCGCTCCCGCCATCGTAGTCACTGCCATTGTGTCTGTCAATACTTGGAGTTGGGCGTGGATTGTTTTTCCGATGCAAAGGAAGATTGGCACGAGCGAGACTACAAACAAAGGAAGCAAACAAAAGGCGCGCACAAGGGCGGAGAACAAACTTGACTAGAAAACAAAACTAGCACTACGGCATGACTAAAGACAAAAACTAGACTCAACAACTGTGACATAACCAAACCAAAAACTTACTATCAATCAATCAATCAATGTTTACTTATATAGCCCTAAATCACTAGTGTCTCAAAGGGCTGCACAAACCACCACGACATCCTCGGTAGGCCCACATAAGGGCAAGGAAAACTCACACCCAGTGGGACGTCGGTGACAATAATGACTATGAGAACCTTAGAGAGGAGGAAAGCAATGGATGTCGAGCGGGTCTAACATGATACTGTGAAAGTTCAATCCACAATGGATCCAACACAGTCGCAAGAGTCCAGTCCAAAGCGGGTCCAACTCAGCAGAGAGAGTCCCGTTCACAGCGGAGCCACCAGGAAACCATCCCAAGCGGAGGCGGATCAGCAGCGCAGAGATGTCCCCAGCCGATACACAGGCAAGCAGTACATGGCCACCGGATCGGACCGGACCCCCTCCACAAGGGAGAGTGGGACATAGAAGAAAAAGAAAAGAAACAGCAGATCAACTGGTCTAAAAAGGGAGTCTATTTAAAGGCTACAGCATACAAATGAGTTTTAAGGTGAGACTTAAATGCTTCTACTGAGGTGGCATCTCGAACTGTTACCGGGAGGGCATTCCAGAGTACTGGAGCCCGAACGGAAAACGCTCTATAGCCCGCAGACTTTTTTTGGGCTTTGGGAATCACTAATAAGCCGGAGTCCTTTGAACGCAGATTTCTTGCCGGGACATATGGTACAATACAATCGGCAAGATAGGATGGAGCTAGACCGTGTAGTATTTTATACGTAAGTAGTAAAACCTTAAAGTCACATCTTAAGTGCACAGGAAGCCAGTGCAGGTGAGCCAGTACAGGCGTAATGTGATCAAACTTTCTTGTTCTTGTCAAAAGTCTAGCAGCCGCATTTTGTACCAACTGTAATCTTTTAATGCTAGACATGGGGAGACCCGAAAATAATACGTTACAGTAGTCGAGGCGAGACGTAACAAACGCATGGATAATGATCTCAGCGTCTTTAGTGGACAGAATGGAGCGAATTTTAGCGATATTACGGAGATGAAAGAAGGAAAGTTTTACTAGGCATGAGCAAGAGGGAATAAACAGCATGGCATGGCATGAAGGAGGTATGTGTATATGTAAAGTCGCTATGATGAGTGCAAACAAGTGTGAGACGTGAGGACTGGGGCGTGACATGAGGACAAGGTGAAAACTAATGAGTTGCTATGGTATTAAGACAAACAAGGAAGTGCAGGAACAAGAACTGAATGTCCAAAAAACAAAACCAAACATGACGGAAACAAAAGGTGATCCATAGACGTGACAGTGTCCTTGGGCAAGACACTTTTTTACCTACCTGCTCCCAGTGCCACCCACACTGGTTTAAAAGTAACTTAGATATTGGGTTTCACTATGTAAAGCGCTTTGAGTCAATAGAGAAAAGAATAGAAACATAATTCACTTCAAAAAGGGCGTCTTCGTTGCAATGCATAAAAAGGCCCTCCTGCACAACTCGTCCTGATGCGCTCGGTTTTCTCTTCAGTCGCAGGTTGGTCCTCCCCCCCTCCGCTCTCCTTAATACCGTCCTCTCCTGCTCTTCTCGCTCCACTGGCCTCCTTCTGCCTCCCTCTTCAACTCTCAGCTCTTCATTTCCTGGAGATACACCAGCCAATCTGGTAACTGCTGTGTGCTCCTCCGCCTCCTCCTCTTCAGGATCCGTCCCTGTGTATTTATGTTTCAAACACTCGTGTTTGTGGTGGAGAAGGGAGCGCCGTGTCCTTGGGGTGGGGGGCTGGGGGGTGTACGCGTGGGGGGGTGGATGTCTCACCGGGCCGGAGAATTAATGTGATGTTTAGATGTGAGCGTATCGTCCATCATTGTGAACTATTTCCTGCGTGCGCCGACGCTTACTCTTCCCTCCGCTGCCCACTCCTGTGGGCGAGTCGCTTTAGTTACGAAAAAGACGGATGATGTTGTGAATTTGACGGAGCTGTCCGATGTTCTGTGTCAACAAAAATAAAGTTTCACTTTTATGTGTTTATTTTGCTTACTGTTTTCGTTTTATTAGAGGGGCTTCTTAATTTATGAGCACGCTCGTTCATACGAGTCAATAAAATTTGCTGGTAACACTTTAGTATGGGGTACATATTCAGCGTTAATGAGTTGCTTATTAACATGCAAATTAGTAACATATTGGCTCTTAGTTAGTCATTATTAAGTACTTATTATGCATGGCTTATTATAACCCTAACCCGAACCAAAAAACTCTAAATTAAGTCTTTGTTTCTTAGAATATGTTCCCCATAATAAAGTGTTACCAAAACTGCTTAATTCTTATGGAAGGGAAAATAACCTCCCAAAATTAAGGCTGCAACGATTATTGGAATAATTATGTATATATTATCACACAACTCTTATGCTTAACGGCCGTTGTTATAGTTATTATCAATCGTGCTGAAATTGCTTTTTCTTTGTCAGTGCAAAGCTGGCAATCAAAAAGATTGCAAGCCAGTCTCGTATCAACCTGCTGTCTGCCAAGGCCGAACATCGAGTACCGTGATGCAGACAGAGCAGAGACAAGGCGATATCACGACTGTCAGCACATTTGCATCTTTGTATAATCATATATTGTGTCTAACTGGAGCTGTCGAGATTACCCTCTTCCCTCAGCGACAGCTTCAGTGATGTAACCAGGGACCTCCCAAATAAATAGAGGAAGGACTTGGGCTGGACTTTTAGAACGTAGTTTGGATCTGTAACTGGAGTACTGTCAAAGTTAGTTTGTGTCGAACCCCAATATGCAGGGAAGGAGGGAGGCATTTTGCAGGAAAACATGATTTAATTTAAATACAAAGAGAAAAATAAACAAAGGGTTCAAACAAAAAGCGCGCACGTGGGCGGATAACAAACAAAAGGCCTAGCGTGGATGCTAACAGGTATCTAGCAGGAAACAAAAGTCGTACTTGTAAAATGAAAGAACAAACTGGAAGCAGGGAACAAAAAAACAGTATACTACAAACATCAAACGAATATAGCTTACCGCTACGCTGCAAAGACACGACTAGGTACGACACGACAGGACCAATAATATATGACAAGAGCGACAAGAAGTGACATCGACAAATCAATAATCTAGCACTGACTGGAAGAAAAAGCAGGTACAAATAAGAGTGGGCTGATTGACACCAGGTGTGGCCAGGTGCCAATCAACCGCAGCTGAGGGGAAACAAAGCACTCAGGGAAACAAACAGGAAGCTGAACCAAAATAAGAGTGCTGACAGGAAATACTAAACACACAGAGGAAAATCTAAAACACAAACAAACTGTCAGTGGCAAGCCTGACATGTACTGCCCAAAGCACGTCTCTCTTCAATTGAGCAAAATTTAATTCTGTCTCTGCATGATTCCTTGCTTCTCATCTGTTTAATAGATGTCATCAGTGTTTGAACCTGACACGATTAGTCGACGTTAGAATTTGCCACCGACATTTATATTTGTCGACAATAGTCGTGACGTCATCGCTCGTGTTTTCTTCCGGGCAGAAGTGGGTCACTCGCAAAAACATTGCACGTGATTACTCATAACTTATTCTTGTTAAAACATGAATACCTTGTGTAATGGAGTTATTAATACTTCGCAATGTTTTTATTTTGTTATTGAAGTATTGTGTTTTTGTGAATTTGATCTTTAAAGAGTTCTTTATTTTTGTTGTTATTTAATGTTACTCCTTCCTGTCATGGCTTCAATAGTTTCCTCCAGCTTCTTCAGTTCCTCCCCATCCTCCTCACTTAACTGCTTGCGATGCGGAGGTGAGTTGTGTCCGAATTGGTGTCGTCCTGTGTGTCGTTTTCTAACAAAAAAAAAAAAAACGGTTTATTTTTGTAATACTTGCAATGTATTGTTCAGTGGCCTTGTGGTTAGAGTGTTCGCCCTGAGATAGGTAGGTCTTGAGTTCAAACCCTGACCGAGTCATACCAAAGACTATAAAAATGGGACCCATTACCTCCATGCTTGGCACTCATCATTAAAGGTTGGAATGGGGGGTTAAATCACCAAAATGATTCCTGAGCGCAGCCACCACTGCTGCTCATTGCTCCCCTCACCTTCCAGTGGGTGGAACAAGGGGATGCGTCAAACGCAGAGGGTAATTTCACCACACCTAGTGTATGTGTGTGACTATCAGTGGTACTGTGACGGACTCCTGCTGTCGTGCGGGTTCCATGGACCATCAAGGAAGGACATTCCTTTGCAGGTTTGACTCTTGTTTTTTTTCAATAATACAAGCTTTGTCTTTTGGTCGGATCGCTTTTCAGCTGCTCCTCTCCTGCTCGCTCCTCGCTCGCTTTCAGTCGGCCGCGTCGTCGCTGTCTTCGGCTCGCTGTCTGTCGCTTTCGGTACTCAGGTTCTCTACCTCCTTCTGCCACGATCCCTCCTCCTTCTCCCCTTTTATACAGTCAGAGGAGATAAGATGATTGTGGGCCGGTGTGCGAGCCACGCACCTGATCTCTGCCTCCTTGCCGCCATCTTGGGCAGGGCTCCAGCATGCCCAGCCCAGCTGCTCGTTCGCTGACTCCGCCTCTCTACAGGTACTTTTTTTTTTTTCTTTACTTTATGTGTACCCTTGGGATATTGGGTGTTTTTGTGTTGTTTTGAGCACTACAAGCATTTTGTTTGAGTAACAGTGTTGGCGCGATTTGTTTGAAGTGGTCCTCTTTCATGCCATGTGACCACTACGCAGCCTATGTCCTGTTGGTAAAAAGTACACTATTATTGCCAAAAGTATTTGGCCACCCATCCAAATGATCAGAATCAGGTGTCCTAATCACTTGACCCGGACACAGGTGTAGAAAATCAAGCACTTAGGCATGGAGACTGTTTCTATAAACATTTGTGAAAGAATGGGCCGCTCTCAGTGATTTCCAGCGTGGAACTGTCAAAGTACATTCACGAAATGTCCTCGCTCCTAAATATTCCAAAGCAAACTGTCGGCTTTATTATAAGAAAATGGAAGAGTTTGGTAACATAGTGCAAAGAGGTGTGTCGACTTTTTGCAGTTGCTACAGAGCTCCAAACTTCATGTGACCTTCAAATTAGCCCACGTACAGTATGCAGAGAGCTTCATGGAATGGCTTTCCATGGCCGAGCAGCTGAATCTAAGCCATACATGGACTCTAGAGCAGTGGAGACGCGTTCCTTGGAGTGATTAATCACGATTTTCCATCTGGCAATCTGATGGGCGAGTCTGGGTTTGGAGAAGAAGGAGGAATCGTGGCAGAAGGAGTTGGAGAGCCTGCAGGAGCAGATGAAGAGCAAGAGTGATCAAAGAGCGATAGAGAGCGAGCCATAGAAGAGGACGGCGACAACGACGGCGGCTGAAAGAGCGGACCGTGAGCGATCAGTGGAAAGGAGCACCTGAAAAGCGATCCGACCTACACTAAAGCTTGTTTATTGAAAAATAAACCTGAGTCAAACCTGCTAAAAACATGTCCTTCCTGGGTGGTCCATTGAGCCCGCACGAGGACGGCAAGAGACTGTCACAGATATTTTTCGTGGTCCCCTTTATTTTGAAAAGTATTGAAATACATTTTGGTACCGGAACCAAAATATTGGTATTGGGACAAGTGATATCCTTGAACAAAATATAGCATGTCTTTCAGATTTTCCAGATTATTTTTTTTTTTGGTTAAAGAAACGAATGCACAATAATAACATTGCCGCCACTGATGTAGTATAATCCCCTCATGTTGGCAGCTGTTGTGTTCTGCTAAATACTTAATATCGGGCACACGCACAACTTTTTACCCCCCTAACTTTTGCAGGGAATACATCTTCCTGCCCATCTGGCAGCTCACCAGCCAAATGACCTCACTATGGAGAAGGTCGTCCTTTTTCGTTATTTGCACCACTAGCTCTTGCAACACCGTGTTCATATCTTTTTTTTTTTCAGTTTATTTTATCATCTTTAGCCAAGACGGAGATTAGCGGGGCACCGCAGGAAATAGTCTGACTAAAAGGGTAGCGAGATGTAATAAAGGATTATTAAAACGAGGTTAAAGAACGGAGCGGGGTTTGGTATTTAAGAAAAGAATAAATGACATAAAAGGATATTAATGGCAGCCGGCCGTATGTTAATGAAGCTGCAGTTCTAATTGAATGTCTCCCAAGGAAGAGGACAAACTAGGGCAAAGAACACTCAACAGGCGGACATTTCCTAATTATATGCGGTGACTTGCATGCTGTTCTACTTTTGTCCTTAATGACGCATCTGCTCAGAAAAAAACATGACTTGCCTAATCACTGAATCTTGTAACATGGCAGCCATTCGAGAGTCCAGTTTATATTTGCCTTGTGTCAGGACTTGAACTTGGATTTGTTTTGCTTCCTCGACGCAGAGGATGATTTGCACAAGCGAGACGTGAGTGTAAGTACACTGTTAATTTATTTAAACACTACAATACAAATGCAGGAAAACAAAGGACGTGCACAATGGCGGATAATAACTCCAAACAAAACAGCACAATGGCATGACTATGTACAAATAAACAAAAGATACTATCTATGGTACAAAACAAACCAAAAACTTGCACTAAGGCATAAATAATATAAATACAATCAAAAATCTTACGTGGCGTGGTCAAATCACTAAGCAGCGTGGCAAGGCATGAAGTTTGGCAAGGCAAGGTATGTGCGTGGTCATGAGGGTTCAATACAAAGTCCGGTAGGTAGGCAAAGTTCCCAGCCAGAGGAACAGAAAACAAATGACTTAAATACTAGCTGCGGTAATTGGAAACAGGTGTGAGAGCTGAGGACCGGGGCGTGACTAGGAGACCAGGTGGAAACTAATGGGCTACTATGGAAACCAAAATAAAACCAGGAAGTGCAAAACGGGAATTGAGTCCAAAAAACAAAACATGAACAAACATAAGACCTGATTCACAGGCATGACACCTTGCCGACATATTTTTGATGATATGGGTTATATAGCACTTTTCTACCTTCAAGTTACTCAAAGCACTTTGACACTATTTCCACATTCATCCATTCACACACACATTCACACACTGATGGTGGGAGCTGCCATGCAAGGCTCAAACCCCGACCCTTCAGGAGCAAGGGTGAAGTGTCTTGCTCAAGGACACAACGGATGTGACGAGGTTGGTAGAAGGTGGGGATTGAACCAGGAACCCTCAGTTTTGCTAGCACTGCCACTCTCTCAACCGTGCCACGTTGTGCCCATTATCGTATTTTCCGTACAATTTTCGGATTTCTCTGAACCTTATGATGATATTATGGACCATAGATTCTAAAATCCCTATATTTCTTGCAATTTCACTTTGAGAAACGTTGTTCTTAAATTATTTGACAATTTGCTCACCCAGTTGTGGATATTGAGCATTTTTTGGGAAGCTGTTTTATACCCAACCATGACACCCACCTGTTCTCAATTAGCCTGCACACCTGTGGGATGTTACAAATAAGTGTTTGATGAGCATTCCTCAACTTTATCGGTAGTATTTATTGCCACCTTTCCCAACTTCTTTGTCACGTGTTGCTGGCATCAAATTCTAAAGTTAATGATTATTTGCAAAAAATAAAATGTTGTCTTTGTAGCATATTCAACTGAATATGGGTTGAGAATGATTTGCAAATCATTGTATTCTGTTTATATTTACATCTAACACAATTTCCCAATTCATATGGAAACGGGGTTTGTATTAGGTGCACCGGATTATAGGGTGCAATAGCGGAGTTATATTTTTTATTTATTTTTTCCAAATGTAAAACACTTCCTTGTGGTCTATATAACATGTAATGGTGGTTCTTTGGTCAAAATGTTGCAAAGATTACGTTTTACAGATCATCTTTACGCCACTTTCTGACCGTCGCTTCCGGGCGGTCTTATTTACGTGGCTCACATTCGACACCGTCTTCTAACCATCATCTTTGTTGTAGCGGTGTAGCGTGCAAGGATGGGAGTGGAAGACGTGTCAGAAAGATGGAGCTAACTATTATAATGACATTCAGACTTTACTTCAATCAATAAAGGAACAGCATCTCCTCATCCAGAAACAACAACACCGGAAATGTGTCCTGTGAAAAAACGTCCGATCAGAACTCTAATAACTAAAGTTCCTTGGGTGAATAATCTAAACTCACTACGCCGGTATGTTTTAGCACTTTCATGGCGAGTTTACTTACAGATAAAAGTAAGAACTTGAGGACTCCAGGTTTGATAAGACACTTTACTTCCTGCTCACACTAGTTTAAATGCATCCTAAAGCTGTAGACAATGTGTTTCACTGTGTAAAACGTTTAGAGTCTCTACAGAAAAGCACTGTATAAATATAATTTATATAAACCCTGTTTCCATATGAGTTGGGAAATTGTTAGATTTAAATATAAATGGAATAAAATGATTTGCAAATCATTTTCAACGCATATTCAGTTGAATATGCTACAAAGACAACATGTTTGATGTTCTCTGGGCCCGAGATCATCTAAGATGGACTGATCTAAAGTGGAAAAGTGTTCTGTGGTCTGATGAGTCCACATTTCAAATTTTTGGGGGAAATATTCGACATCGTGTCATCCGGACCAAAGGGAAAGCGAACCATCCAGACTGTTATCGATGCAAAGTTCAAAAGCCAGCATCTGTGATGGTATGGGGGTGCAGTAGTGCCCAAGACATGGGTAACTTACACATCTGTGAAGGCACCATTAATGCTGAAAGGTACATACAGGTTTTGAAACAACATATGCTGCCATCCAAGCACCGTATTTTTCATGGACGCCCCTGCTTATTTCAGCAAGACAATGCCAAGCCACATTCAGCGTGTGTTACAACAGCGTGGCTTCGTAAAAAAAGAGTGCGGGTACTTTCCTGGCCCGCCTGCAGTCCAGACCTGTCTCCCATCAAAAATGTGTGGCACATTATGAAGCGTAAAATACGACAGCGGAGACTTCGGACTGTTGAACGACTGAATCTCTACATAAAACAAGAATGGGAAAGAAATCCATTTTAAACACTTCAACAATTAGTTTTCTCAGTTCCCAAACATTTATTGAGTGTTGTTAAAAGAAAAGGTGATGTAACACAGTGGTGAACATGCCCTGAAATTGTAAGTCAATTATTATTTGCAAAAAAAAATAAAGTTTATGAGTTTGAACATCAAATATCTTGTCTTTGTAGTGCATTCAAATGAATATGAAAAGGATTTGCAAATCATTGTATTCCGTTTATATTTACATTTAACAAAATTTCCCAACTCATATCGAAAGGGGGTTTGTACTTCAAATGTTATAAAACACCATTTTAACCCCTATGAAATGTAATTTGGTGTTGTATTACTACTTCTACCAGACGTATAACATTATCTAATATGCCATCCATGTTTCATGCACAGGATGACACTGCCGGCGTGATGTAATAGTTGCATGCAATCTCTTAGTACAGGCGTCGGGAACCTTTTTGGCTGAGGGAGCCATGAAAGCTAAATATTTTAAAATGTATTTCCGTGAGAGCCATATAGTATTTTTAACACTGAATACAACTGTCAGGTACAAACACTGATGACATCTATTGAACAGAAAAGAAGCAAGGAATCAAACAGAGACTGGATTCAATTTAGCTCAATGAGAAGAAACGCGTAGACCTGTACCCTTGTATCAATCAATCAATCAATCAATGTTTATTTATATAGCCCCAATTCACAAATGTCTCAAAGGACTGCACGAATCATTACGACTACAACATCCTCGGAAGAACCCACAAAGTGTACAGAGTCGTCCCACGCTCTGACAAGAGATTTGTATGCCTCCTCTTTTATTTGGACTTTCCCTGATTCCAACAACTAAATGCATGCATCTCGTATTCTTTTTAAAAAAAAACATTGATTTTCTGAAGGTAACCAATAATAAATAAAATACTTTTGACCATTAATGTGACTTCTTGAACAGGTGCGATAGAAAACGGATGGTTGGATTAAAATGCATGAGAATGTTTTATAATTTGAACATTATTTTTAACACTGTGATTACTAGCGGAATTATGAATTACTTATCGAATTAAGCAATGTCAGTTCAGATTTATCTGAGAGCCAGATGCAGTCATCAAAAGAGCCACATCTGGCTCTAGAGCCATAGGTTCCCTACCCCTGTGTTAGTACATTTGAGGAAGTAAACAGCAGAAGAAGTCTACAGACGAAAGAAGAAGAAGTAGAAGAAAACAAACGGGGACTGTGACAGCTTAAATGGGCCGCTCAATTGTCTGTGGCAAAATGCAAGCTCAGCTGATGCGCCACCTGAACTGCTAGGACAACAAGCCCCACAAAGAAAAAGGAAAACTGCAGACGCCGTAGTTTCCTCCTCTTTTCCAAAGCGTTTTATCGAATCGGAACAATGCTCCACCCAGAATGAATTATTTACGTTGAGATTCTGATGCGAGGCTCAGCTTGTTTGTTTTGGAGAAAAGCTCGCCAAAGCTCTTTTCTTCATCGTTCTACCGATTGAGGCTGTCAGCCAACCGTTTTTTTTGGGGGGGGGGACTTTTGCGACGGAGTATGACAAGAGCAGAGTTTACAAAAGAGGCAAAATATTGAAAGTGTGGCCATGTGCAACGTGTTTTTTTTTTTTTTTGCCGTGCTCGATTTAGTCCGTATTGGTATGAAAAGTCTAGAGGTAAGAGGTTCTGGAGAAACTTCAAAACTCCTTTACATCCTTTCTAACGCTCGCAAAGGCTTTGGACTACCTCCTTTCTTTTGCACGTTTCTGGCACCACAATAGCCGATCGCTGTTTTTTCTCCGTCACTGTTATTTCCTTCAAGTGTCGCCATCACTCCCTCTATCAGATCGACGTCCCAGCAACCAACCTGCCTCTGTACTCCGCCATCAGTACTCAAGCCCTCGGGGATTCCATCTGTCCCGTAATCCTCATGGGCTTGTGCCTAATGAAGATACATAACAGTGGTGGGGCCTCGTCGCCAAACTCTTTTCATGTCTTTGAATCTCATTGCTGCGTCTCTAAATGCGATGCTTGACACCTCATTGGTATGCACGTCTCATAGCACGCTTTATAGTGAGCTCCACCACCTTGTTAGTCCACCTTAAATATCCGAGTCAGTTTCAATTGATTCAAGACTACTCCTGCAAATGCTCTATTTAAGGCCGATGTACAGCTGGGGCTGGAGACAAACATCATTGCTCAATGTCATGAAGTCCCATGACAATTATTCTTAGTTTCTGGTATTGTTTTAACTCCTTTTTGCCAAATACTTCTCCCTCACCTAGTCCTGATTGGCAATTAGGACACACCGGTTCCTGGTTGCCAATCAGGATACTTTTTTTGTGCTGGTTTTGTATATTTGATTGATGAGTGATGAGCCAAGACGACGCCAACGAGAAATTGTCGAAGAAAAAGCTTTAAATGTTACAGTGAGCCTCAGACTGGAACTGCAGTTTCCGGGAGAAAAAGTGGGCCTGATTACTCCTCTGTTGTCTTCTTAGACAACTGTCCTTTAATACCTTTTACACGAACGGTCAGTCTGGCCTGTCAATTTTTCCATGACATTATTCTTCTGATCAGTTTGAGTCAGGTGACTTCCGAACCCTATCCTCTACTCCAGGGCTCGGGAACCTATTTGGCTGAGAGCGTCATAAAAGCCTATACAACTTTCCTTTAAACCTTTTACACGAAGACCCTTACTCTTCATAGTTCTAGCCTTAGAGACGGTCAGTCTGGCCTGTCAATTTTTCCATGACATTATTCTTCTGATCAGTTTGAGTCAGCTGACTTCCGACCCCTATCCTCTACTCCAGGGGTCGGGAACCTTTTTGGCTGAGAGAGCCATGAGAGCCTATACAACTGTCCTTTAAACCTTTTACACAAAGACCCTTACTCTTCGTAGTTCTAGCCTTAGAGACGGTCAGTCTGGCCTGTCAATTTTTCCATGACATTATTCTTCTGATCAGTTTGAGTCAGGTGACTTCCGACCCCTATCCTCTACTCCAGGGGTCGGGAACCTTTTTGGCTGAGAGAACCATGAAAGCCAAATATTTCAAAATGTATTTCCGTGAGCGCCATATAATATTTTTTTACACTAAAAACAACAGTCGCTCCAATTCTCCTTCTCCTCCTGCACCCGGCCGCTCACTGTTAAAGACAACGGATGATTAGATTAACACGTACCACCTGTGCAATCTTAATCATCTGCCAGCTGTGTCTTGCCGTCAGCACATGCCACGCCCCCGTCTGACGGCGCTCTGTTTTCAGCACCCCGGATAGAGGCGGTGACCTTTTTCTCCTGCAAGCGCGCTGATCACATTCCCTTTCCACAGCTCGATTAAAACGCATGCCTCATGACTTCTTTTTGACCTGATAAACCTGATGACGTTCAGTTACTGTTGAGCCACAAGCTCGGAAATAGCGAGCAGACGTTAGAAATGGGAATCTCAGATCCAAAGACATGATAAGGCATTCTCCCAACAAGACAAAACTGTTTTATCTCCGGTCCGGCATCACGATAACAGCGCTATGTGTCACAATCAGTCCAACTACCATATAGAAATTAAAAATTGGTTTTACATTGCAATCCTGCTTTGTCAAAGATGTTTTGTCATGCAATCTGTGATATGTCTACCTAAATACATGTTTTCTGGCAAACGGAAATAAAGTTTATGTTCTTTTATAACAAGTTCTGATCAATAGTCCACAATTACAGAATGTTTAGTAGACAGAATATTAGATTTTAATAATAAATAGAGAAGATTAAGACATAGTCATGCAGCAATACGAAGACCATTATGTTGTACATGTTGTCAATCAATCAATCAATCAATGTTTACTTTTGCAGCCCTAAATCACGAGTGTCTCAAAGGGCTGCATGTAATGTGCAGAATATCAGAAGCTTTAATTCGGGTGCATATATCACAGATCTCCCGTCCAAAGGCAAAACCCAGTAACTCAATTTTGGTCAAAACAGAGCTTATAACAATTTTGGAGTTCCTAGGTGATATGCTTTAAATTAGTGTATGCGATATTGTAATTTTTTCCGTAAGTAAGCTGTTACACGCATGGCAGGACCTAGCAACTACCACATAACCGCGTAGATACAACAGAAAAACCTAGTATCTCAAGGGACCAATCGGAGCTTCTTTGTCAGTCGCCTTATTGTCTTTAATGAGACATTTGCACGAATGGGGGCCGACGGTCAACCTGATTATGTGATATTATGGCACGAGGGGATATTTGGAAGATTGGCCCAGGACGTTGCAAGCACCTTCATTAAATGTATTGTTCTTGATTCTTCCCCTTGCATACTCTTTTGGGCAGATAACTGTGGAGGTCAAAATGAAAACTGGACGCTGTACAAGGCTCTTGCCTAATGTGCAAACACAGAATGGGGTCCACCCGAGATTGTGATAAAATATCTGGAGAAAGGGCACAAGTTCATGAGAGCAGATTCAATCCATGGCTCAATCGGCAAGAAAATGAAAGCTCAAGAAAACATCTATACGTTTGATGACTTTGTAGATCTTTGTAAGACAGCATCAAGATAGATTGGTTTTCCTTTGTTTTCTCGAAATCAGCTAGAGGTGAGTTACTAGGTTTTGCCTTTGGACGGGAGAGATTACATCACCAAAGATCTTTGACAATCAAAGCACGAGCGAAACAATCCACATTTTGTGTTATAAATGCTTGAAACTGGTATCTAAACATGGTGTATGTACCTCCTCTCCTCTGAAGGCAAGTGCTCCTAAAGCAGGAATACAAGAAAATACAAAATATGGCAAGACACCAACACATTGCAAGTATTTTTTATTGTCATTATTGTCATTAAAAGCGTTTTTATCTAGGGTACCCTTAAAAAAATATATCTATATGTGATTCATCTTAAGTGAACTATGACCAAACTGTGAACAATCATGATTAAATATTGTAATAATTTGACAGCCTTAGTATAAAGGTGTTACTTTTTGTGTCCTTGAGACCGGACTAGAGAGTTCCGGAACATGCGTGACACCTTTTAGTTTTGGGAAAGGTCTAAACGAGCAACACATGAGACAAGAACCACAATCGTGAAGTAGATCTGCCCCTCGGAACGTCACTCTAAAAATATTTCACTGTCTTATCGATCTTCGATGGCCGAGGGCGTCAGTCTATGATTGGATGGACTCAGGACAAGCTGTGCTAATGGAGTCAAATGGTGTGGTCTCCTGCTGGGTGAGGTCAAACACCCTGCGAATTTGAGGAAAATATGTCCGCTGACAGCCCTTTAGGCGACCTACTGTAGGGACGAAGTCAATCCGGCGTTGTTTGCCTTTCGCTCGTGCGGACCTCGTGTTTGGCGCTGGAATTGTATTATACTTGTACGCTATAACCCCAAAGGGGACTTGTGTTATTTTTGGTCAAATGCACTTCACATGCTCCAGTGGATTTTAGGGACATGCAAAGCAAAGGGAGAAATGTCAAAGTCGTGTCCCTGAGCTGGGGAACCTTTCTCGAGCCTTGTTCAAAGGCACCTTGACAGTGTGCAATTGTTTCTTTGCAACAACCACTCCTAATTTCCATCCGTTTTTTTTCTGTACAGTTTTTTAAGCCTCAACCTAGTCCTTACACCCAGTTTCGGCTATGTAATTGAAATGATACTCCGAAAACAGAAAATACATTTTATTGATATAATACAAACGACTGAGTCAAGGCAATGCAATCTCAGCTCTCGGGAAAAACAGATTTACAACCCTCAAAAGAGCAGTTGCCGGCAAACTGGATCGGTTTGCAGCCGAGTGTGAAGCGACCGGAATGAGAATCAGCACCTCCAAGTCCGAGTCCATGGTTCTCGCCCGGAAAAGGGTGGAGTGCCATCTCCGGGTTGGGGAGGAGACCCTGCCCCAAGTGGAGGAGTTCAAGTACCTAGGAGTCTTGTTCACGAGTGGGGGAAGAGTGGATCATGAGATCGACAGGCGGATCGGTGCGGCGTTTTCAGTAATGCGGACATTGTACCGATCCGTTGTGGTGAAGAAGGAGCTGAGCCGGAAGACAAAGCTCTCAATTTACCGGTCGATCTACGTTCCCATCCTCACCTATGGTCATGAGCTTTGGGTCATGACCGAAAAAATAAGATCACGGGTACAAGCGGCTGAAATGATTTTCCTCTGCTGTGTGGCGGGGCTCTCCCTTAGAGATAGGGTGAGACGCTCTGAAATCCGGGAGGAGCTCAAAGTAAAGACGCTGCTCCTTCACATCGAGAGAAGCCAGATGAGGTGGTTCGGGCATCTGGTCAGGATGCCACCCGAACGCCTCCCTAGGGAGGTGTTTAGGGCACGTCCAACCGGTAGGAGGCCACGGGGAAGACCCAGGACACGTTGGGAAGACTATGTCTCCCGGCTGGCCTGGGAACGCCTCGGGATCCCCCGGGAAGAGCTAGACGAAGTGACTGGGGAGAGGGAAGTCTGGGTTTCCCTGCTTAGGCTGTTGCCCCCACGACCCGACCTCGGATAAGCGGAAGAAGATGGATGGATGGAAAAAAGCAATTAGTTTCTCTGGGTTTGGATTTATCCCTAAAAGTGTTGCACTCCTTCTAAGCGGGTTGGGTGTGAGGCCTCCTCAAAACCACTGTGCAATCATTTTGGACTGATATGAGCTAAACAGATTATAAGGCCTTCTATCCTGATAAGACTCCCTGGGTGTCTTTTGATTTTGAACAATATGTATTATAATGAAAATATGCGTTTTCGTGCATTGGAATTGGTACCAAAAACGGGCCAAACTCAACCGCATTACGTATCTGAGTCAGGAGTGAGAAGATTCTTTAATAGAGACATCTTTGCTTGTACTTCACAATCCCGATGAGATATAAAAACACATGATGTTTTAAAGCATTCAAAATTGTACAAACCCCCGTTTCCATATGAGTTGGGAAATTGTGTTAGATGTAAATATAAACGGAATACAATGATTTGCAAATCATTTTCAACCCATATTCAGTTGAATATGCTACAAAGACAACATTTTTGATGTTCAAACTGATAAACATTTTTTTGTTTGCAAATAATCATTAGCTTTAGAATTTGATGCTAGCAACACGTGACAAAGAAGTTGGGAAAGGTAGCAATAAATACTGATAAAGTTGAGGAATGTTCATCGACACTTATTTGGAACATCCCACAGGTGTGCAGGCTAATTGGGAACAGGTGGGTGCCTTGATTGGGTATAAAAGCAGCTTCCATGAAATGCTAAGTAATTCACAAACAAGGATGGGGCGAGGGTCACCAATTTGTAAGCAAATTGTCGAACAGTTTAAGAACATTTTTCAACGAACTATTGCAAGGAATTTAGGGATTTTACCATCCACGGTCTGTAAAATCATCAAAAGGTTCAGAGAATTTGGAGAAATCACTGCACGTAAGCGATGATATTACCGACCTTTGATCTCTCAGGCGGTACTGCATCAAAAAACCGACATCAGTGTGTAAAGGATATCACTACATGGGCTCAGGAAGACTTCATAAAACTACTGGTAGTTCTTACAGTTGGTCGTTACATCTGTAAGTGCAAGTTAAAACTGTACTATGCAAAGCGAAAGCCATTTATTAACAACACCCAGGAACGCCGCCGGCTTCGCTGGGCCCGAGCTCATCTAAGATGGACTGATGCAAAGTGGAAAAATGTTTCGTGGCCTGACGAGTCCACATTTCAAATTATATTTGTAAACTGTGGATGTGGTGTCCTCCAGAACAAAGGGGAAAATAACCATCCAGATTGTTATAGGTGCAAAGTTCAAAAGCCAGCATCTGTGACGTTATGGGGGTGTATTAGTGCCCAAAGCATGGGTAACTTACACATTTGTGAAAGCACCATTAATGCTGAAAGGTACATACAGGTTTTGGAGCAACATATGTTGTCATCCAAGCAACGTTTTCATGGACGCCCCTGCTTATTTTAGCAAAACAATGCCAAGATACGTGTTACAACAGCGTGGCTTCATAGTAAAAGAGTGCGAGTACTTTCCTGGCCCGCATGCAGTCTAGACCTGTCTCCCATCGAAAATTTGTGGTGAAAGCGTAAAATACGACAGCGGAGACCCCGGACTGTTGAACAACTGAAGCTCTACATAAAGCAAGAATGGGAACGAATCCACTTTCAAAACTTCAACAATTAGTTTCTTCATTTCCCAAAAGTTTATTGAGTGTTGTTAAAATAAATGTGATGTAACACAGTGGTGAACATGCCCATTCACAACTACTTTGGCATGTGTTGCAGCCATGAAATTCTAAGTTAATTATTATTTGCAAAAAAAAATAAAGTTTATGAGTTTGAACATCAAATATCTCGTCTTTGTAGTGCATTCAACTGAATATGAGGTGAAAATGATTTGCAAATCATTGTATTCCGTTTATATTTACATCTAACACAGTTTCCCAACTCATATGGAAACGGGGTTTGTAAGTAGTCTGCATCCAATGGAGCCAATGGGAGCTATGACGTCTTATTGCGTCTTTTCCGACTATAAACCTACAAAAAACCAACTACATTTACATTTTGTGACCTGAATATTAGTCAAGTATTGCATTATTGTCATTATAAGTGCTAACGTGAAGGCATACTTGCCAACTTTGAGACCTCCGAATTCGGGAGATGGAGGGCGGGGTTTGGTGGTAGCTGGGGTGTTTATTGTAGCATCCTGGAAGAGTTAGCGCTGCAAGGGGTTCTGGGTATTTGTTCTGTTTTGTTCATGTTGTGTTACGGTGCGGATGTTCTCCCAAAATGTGTTCGTCATTCTTGTTTGGTGTGGGTTCACAGTGTGGCGCATATTTGTAACAGTTTTAAAGTTGTTTATATGGCCACCCTCAGTGTGACCTGTATGGCTGTTGATCAAGTATGCCTTGCATTTTCTCAAGCGTGTGCAAAAGACGTATGTATTATAAGACTGGGCCGGCACGCTGTTTGTATAGAGGAAAAACGGACGTGACGACAGGGTGTAGAGGTTTGCCAAAGGCGGTGCCTTTAAGGCACGCCCCCAATATTTTTGTCCGGGCGGAAATCGGGAGAAATTCTGGAGAATGGTTGCCCTAGAAGATTTTCGGGAGGGGCACTGTCTCCCTGGAGGGTTGTAAAGTATGCGTGAAGGACCAGAGAGGGGTAACTTCCTTATGCTGCTTCATTGACATTATCAGATGGTGAGCTGCTTTCTCACCTGGGAGCTTGTGTAAGTGTATTCTAGACTATAAATAATGCCTCTCACCTGGATAGTAAAATGATGTGGACATGAACTGAGAAGTTGGTACACTTTGACAGCCGACTGTCCGTTTTTATTTCTTTGCAAGGATTAAACGAGAATATATCAACATCCTAACAGTTGGCATTCCAGTGAGCGTGGACATTGTGCAGGAAGTGAAATGTTGTTATGTTTGTTGGCTCTCGTGAGGTCTGCGATGAGTACGGTATATTCGGACTATAAGGTGCACTTAAAATCATTTTTATTTTTCAAAACTCGATAGTGCGCCTTATAACCTGGTGCGCCTAATGTATGGACTAAGTTTGGTTGAGCTTACCCACTTTGAAGCAATTTTATTTGGTACAAGGTGTAATGAAAAGTGTGACCACCAGTCAAACATAAGATATAAGTATAGGCTACACCGTTTGATGTGTGTCAACATATGGCTGGGCAATGTATCGATATACTCGATATATCTCGGGTTTGTCTCTGTGTGATATAGAACATGACTACATCGTGATATTTGAGTATACATTTTCAGGCAGTTGCTTTTAGCTGCGGGTATTACACTACAGCCTTTTCTTCAAAGCTACGGCAAAATATCGAGATATATATCGTGTATCGCGATATGGCCTAAAAATATCGAGATATTAAAAAAAGGCCATATCGCCCAGCCCTACTTCAACATACAAGTATTATTATGGTGTGTGTATAAGGTAAGACATATTATCTTCTTTTGCAATATAATGGAAGTGTCACTTTTCTTACCTTCTGGTACCTGCTGATCTGTATTTGGGATCTGCATGAATCCTTAAAATTTATACCCGTCCCCCTTTGTAGTCCACCGTAGTCGATAAGCTTCTTTTTTTCTCTATCTTCTTGTTATAGAACATTCATCCTCCGCTGTTGCGATTTCTAATATAAAGTAGGGTAAAGTTCTTACTTAAATCCGTCAGTAAACTCGCCATGAAAACACTGAAACGTAGTGAGTTTACATTATTCTCCCAAAGAACTTTAGTTATTAGACTTCCGGTCGAACTGTCAGACTTGCCACTGACAGTTTGTTTGTGTTTTAGTTTCTCCTCTGTTTAGTATTTCCTATCCTTAGTTCCTGTCAGCACTCTTATTTTGGTTCAGCTTCCTGTTTGTCTCCCTGAGTGCTTTGTTTTCCCTCAGCTGTGGCTGATTGGTACCTGGCCACACCTGATGTCAATCAGCCAGCTCCTATTTTACCTGCTTTGTTCCTCCAGTCAGGGCTGGATTATTGATTTGTCGATGTCACTTCTTGTCGTTTTTGTAATGTGTTATCGCTCCTGTTGTGTCGTACCTTGTCGTGTCTTTGCAGCGTAGCGGTAAGCTATATTCGGTTGATGTTTGTAGCTTACTGTTTTTTGTTCCCTGCTTGCAGTTTGTTCATTCATTTTACAAGTACGACTTCTGTCTCCTGCTAGATACCTGTTAGCTTCCACACTAGGCCTTTTGTTTGTTATCCGCCCACGTGCACACTTTTAGTTTGAACCCTTTGTTTGTTTTTGTCTTAGTGTTTAATTAAATCATGTTTTCCTGCAAAATGCCTCCCTCCATCTCTGCATCTTGGGGTTCGTCAACAACAAACCTTGACAAAAACTTTTTTTTAATGGGACACATTTCCGGTGTTGTTTCCAGATGAGGAGATGCTGCTCCGTTTTTGACCAGAAAAGGGTATGTATGGCACGATAGACTATTTTCTTGGGTTTGGAATATGTTAGTCAAGGTTCACATTCTTTGGGAAAAAATCTGTAAAACTATTGGTAAAATATTCCGCACCATCCATCAAAAGATTGTTGTTTCATTCCACTGCACACAACAGGAATGCCTATTCCATCTCAATCGTCAGGATCCTACTTAAAGTGTCTCTTCTCTGGTAACTGCAGATGCAAATGAGGTTCTCCAAAGACAAATTGGCCTCCCTGAAAAAGAAGGCCCAATGTCCCCTCGTTGGCTCGTCCAACGGAGGGTAAAATGTTCCCCGCCGAGATTAATAAAAAGTGACTGATAGGCCGCTTAGAAGTGTACTTAAATGAAAAGTAAAAGTTCTGCTTTCATTTTTCTCAATCCTGCCTGCAAATTATGACCAAAGCAAAGCCCAGAATTTACATAAAGGGAGGGGAGGAAAAAACATTTAAAAGAAATGGAAAATTCCTACTTGTGAACTTTCTTTTCCAACTTTAATTGAGATTCTCTTTTTAAGCTAACCCAGAATCCTTTTGCATCTCAAGCAGGGGTGTCTGATTTTTTTTTTCCACTGTGGGACACACATTGAAAAATTAAAGCATGCAGGGGCCATTTTGATATTATTCATTTTCAAAACCAATACACAATATATTGTGACCAATGGGGCTTCCCTCAATTTTGGTCACTGTTAAAGGTCCCGGAGCCCTAAAAAGGTCTCCGTCATCAAAGTGTTGAAAATAAATCATAGATTTTTTTTATTTATTTATTTACTTCCAACACTTAAATATCTATAGATCAACTTCAGATCCAACAATTAACCTCATGGGAGTTTTTTTATGTTGTTTGCATTTTTTGTCAAAACCCACATTTTTAAAAGGAAAAACACAAAATATGCAAAATGTTCCCCCTAAAGTTCAAAGTGAAATATTTGATGTGAAGTAATTGGAGCCAGAAATGGGTAGATATGTTATAAAATAATTTATTTTGATTCTTTTTTTTTTTTTTTTTTTAACAATGACAGTTTAAAAAAGACAAATCCCACTACAGGCTTTGGAATCCAGAAGGCCCCCACTCATAAAAGTGTTGAAAATAGGTCATATATCATCCATCCATCCATTTTCTACCGCTTATTCCCTTTTTGGGGTCACGGGGGGCGCTGGCGCCTATCTCAGCTACAATCGGACGGAAGGCGGGGTACACCCTGGACAAGTTGCCACCTCATCGCAGGGCCAACACAGATAGACAGACAACATTCACACTCACATTCACACACTAGGGCCAATTTAGTGTTGCCAATCAACCTATCCCCAGGTGCATGTCTTTGGAAGTGGGAGGAAGCCGGAGTACCCGGAGGGAACCCACGCATTCACGGGGAGAACATGCAAACTCCACACAGAAAGATCCCGAGCCTGGATTTGAACCCAGGACTGCAGGACCTTCGTATTGTGAGGCAGACGCAATAACCCCTCTGCCACCGTGAAGCCTGTCATATATCAATAGTGTAATATTATAGGAATGTAGGTTCACACATCTTGTTGACTTTATTCCACAAGATGCAACACAACCAGACAAAAACACACCAAGGTGCGTCACTTCTCTGTTCCCCGCTATGCAAAGAGCATGCAGATGAGCTTCTCTCAGATGGTTTCTCACAGTTTGTGCAGAAATTATTTGGTTATGCAAACCAATTGTTGCAGCAACTGTCGAGGTGACTGGTATCAGGTGCAACTGCTGGATGTAGAGGTCCTGGGCTGGTGTGAGTACACGTGGTCTGCAGTTGTGAGGCCGGTTAGATGTACTGCCAAATTCTCCGAAACGCCTTTCGAGACGGCTTATGGTAGGGAAATTAACATTTAATTCACAGGCAACCGCTCTGGTGGACATTCCTGCATTCAGAATGCCAAAACTTGCGACATCTATAAAAATATTTACCCAATGCTGGCCTAAGCCATGATCATGTGAACCCCTAGTGGTTGTGATCATAGGCAACCATAGTGTTTATGCGACGGGCTGGCCCTGGGTATGGTTATGTTTCATCACCTAATCAGATATCGTAAAAAACAGACAGAACAGTGCTCAGGCACCAAGTTGTCTCGCCGTAGTAATTTAACATTACAATCATGTCAGGGCTTAATAAGGACAATGCGGAGTGAAATCATTCATGTTAATTTGGGCATACACAGGTGCAACCGGGAGAGCAGTCATGCATTTTAATTAAGCCGACACTGAACTCTTGGGTAGCGGTGTGTTCAGGTGTGGAAAATATGTTACCGCCGAAGTTCTCTGGAACCACAGCCCTTGCATGGCCCCGTGAACGGAACACAAATTATCAGGTGCGATTAACATGCACACTGACTCGTCGCGATTCATTTGAAGACGTAATGAAGCGTCGTTCATACCTAACGCTTGCATGCCATCTCTGAACAGTTGGCGACAAAGTGATGACACGGTTTACCTATCCCGTTTGGTTCGCATGGCTGCGACGGTCGTGTTTCCCGAGATGCGGAAGTACAGGCAGGGGCAGCGTGCAGGTGAGAGTACTATTAGTTCCGACGACGAGGCAAAATAGAAAACGGCGTGTAGCTCGCAGGTGCCCAAGGCAGAAACTTATAAGTAAGGCTGCCAAAATGACTGCATTTACGCGGATTAATCCATCATCGTTATTAATCGATTTAACATTTTCACACAATTAAAATCCCTGAAATACGCTGTATTGCCAAAAGTATTTGGCCACTCATCCAAATTATCAGAATCACTTTGTCCGGCCACAGGTGTATAAACTCAAGCATTTAGGCATGGAGACTGATTCTAAAAACATTTGTGTAAGAATGGGCCACTCTCAGGAGCTCAGTGTGAAATTTGGTGGAGGAGGAATTATGGTGTGGGGTGTTTTGTCAGGAGTTGGGCCAGGCCCTTTAGTTCCAGTGAAAGGAAATTTTAAATGCTCCAGGACACCAAAACATTTTGGACAATTCCATGCTCCCAACCTTGTGGGAACAGTTTGGAGCGGGCCCCTTCCTCTTCCAATATGGCTGTGCACCAGTCCACAAAGCAAGGTCAGTAAGGACATTGATGACAAAGTATGGAATGGATTAACTTGACTGGCCTGCACAGAGTCCTGACCTGAATCCGATAGAACGCCGCTGGGATAAATTAGAACGGAGACTGAGAGCCAGACCTTCTCGACCAACATAAGTGTGTGACCTCACCAATGCGCTTTTGGAAGAATGGGCGAATATTCCTATAAAGACACTCCACAACCTTGTGGACAGCCTTCCCAGAGGAATTGAAGCTGTAATAGCTGCAAAATTATATTAAACCCTATTGGTTAGGAAAGGGATGGCTCATATGTGGGTATATAGTTGAAGTTCATATGTGAGTCAAGGCTGGTGGCCAAATACTTTTGGCAATATCGTGTTTCTCTGGCAACGCAGGCAGTTTGTCCAAGTAGTGTCACAAATGCAGAAAAGGGCAGTTGGTCTGGTAATGACAGGCTGAACAAACAAACAAACAAACACGTTGGTCCTTTGATTACCACAAAATATATATTAACAGTAAATGAACTAATAGATTAATCATTAATTTCCTACCACTTGTCCTTAACAATGTTGACAAAATAATAGAATGGAAAATGACACAATATGTTATTGCAAATGTCAGCAGACTAAATTATTGTTTCCTTAATTACTACTAAAAGACAAGTTGTTTAGTATGTTTACTATTTTATTTAAGGACAAACTTGCAAAGGGAAACACATGTTTAATGTACCTGTGGAGGGGGGTGTGGCCTGCGGGCCTGCAGCAAAGCGGGGTGTGCCAAGACCGGGCTATAAGTCAGCGACAAGTGAGTAGATGGCCCACATGGGCCTTGTTAGCTAATCACTTTTCGGTCTGTATAAGCAGCAACCGGGATGAGAGACGTTGTTGGAGCTGGAGGGAGAGCGAGAGCGAGTCTGACAGAGAGACAAAAGACAATTGCGGAAAAGCAACCCATGGACATTGAGACAATACAACTGTATTATAACCATGAAACAGGCTCACATGGCAATGCCTGGTGGTCTGGAGAACTTCCACAGTACCGTGAGATTGTTTTGTTAAAATAAAGCCAATATTGCCATTTTTGTGGTTCTTTTTATTTAGAAAAGTATCGAAAAGTATCAAAATACATTTTGGTACAGGTACCGATACTAATAAATTTATTTATATATATATACATATATATATATATATATATATATATATATATGTATATATATATAAATAAATTTAATATGTTTTTTATATATATAGATTAAATTTAGTTAGATATATATATATATATATATATATGATCGTACATTATAAACATTACAGTCATGTCGGGTTAATATATATAGATGTATAGATATATATTTTTTATATATATATATATATATATATATATATATATATATATATATATATATATATATATATATATATATATATATGTATATTGTGTATAACCAATAATAATAACTTTATGAAAGATGAATAAGGAAACCATTTTTTTTCACAATAGAACTTGATTTAAATAGAACTATAATGTTTGCTCTTCGCACATGTCTAAGCTCTCTTCCGGTGGGTCCTCTTGACCACCAATCATCTCCCAGCGAGCCCGTTTCATGGTTTGAAATGCAGTTTTATTTTTCCAATAATGTTCTCAGGTTGCTTTTCAGCAGTAGTCTGTTGGTCTCTCACTCTCGCTCGAGCTCTTGCTTCAGCTCCAACAACCTCTCTCCTCCCGGTTTGCTGCTTATACAGAGTGCCAGGTGATTAGATAACAAGGCCCAGGTGGGTCTTCTACGCACCTGACATTGACTTCGAGGCTGGTCCTGCCACAACCTGCTTTGCTGCAGGCCTGCAGGCCACGACCCCCCCCCCCCCCCCCCCTCCACGGCACAATAAAACAGAGATGACGGGCAATTGAAGAATAATCTAAAGTATAATATATTATACTACCCCCAAAAAATATCACAGGATTATAGTGCAGCGTTCAGAGAATATTAAAGGCAAAACATTCATTAATTTGTTTTCGTACATTTACACTAAATCTGTTCATAAGGCATGGTGAGGGATCATACTTTTGATAATGCAAGGAACGTCATCAACTAATAAGCCAAGAAGAAGAGCTCATTGAACTAAATAAACTGCTACAAGGGTATAGAGGCAGGTTAACAAGGTAAGCATTTTGGCATTCTTCTAACGAGAGGCAAGGCAGGCCCACTCAATCTCCCTCAAATAGCCCACCGAGAGTAACATCTCATTTTGCAGTATTGTTCAACAGATGTTCGCTTATACAAGATTTATGAAAAGGGACCGTGGTTGTTTGGAAAGCCACACAGCGGGGGATACCTTGGGAGTCGGTAGCCTTTAGGTTTTGATTACTTCAACAAAAGCGCGAGTGGGGCCTTGCATCATGGAGACGTTGTGAGGAGTGTTTCTGGGACATTAAAGGACAACTGCAAAAAGTAAAGGCAAAAAAAACGTGTTGATTTTGAAATTGTTCATTTGTATTTTGAACACGAATGACATGTATAACATCTTATTTGTATGATCAAGGTAATAATAAAATAATGGTAATGCGTGGATTTGAAAGCATAAAGAAAACAATCTCCCGTTGACTACATGTTCTTTTAAAAACAATCATATTGAACATCACAACAGCAACACAATCTGTGTTGTAATAGCGGATAAGGGGGAACATGCTGATTCAGCATTAATATTGCACATAAAAGTGAAACAGGCAAGATTTTAACCATTTTTAAAAATTATGATACTTCAAATGTAGCGACTACTCCCGGTAGCATTTAAGTCCCATTTTAAAACTAATTTGTATACTCTAGCATTTAAATAGTTATGTTAGATCCACTATGGACTGGAGTCTCACTATTATGTTAGATCCACTATGGACTGGAATCTCATTATTATGTTAGATCCACTATGGACTGGACTCTCACTATTATGTTAGATCCACTATGGACTGGACTCTCACTATTATGTTAGATCCAGTATAGACTGGACTCTCACTATTATGTTAGATCCACTAAGGACTGGAATCTCATTATTATGTCAGATCCACTATGGACTGGACTCTCACTATTATGTTAGATCCAGTCTGGACTGGACTCCCACTATTATTTAGATCCAGTATGGACTGGACTCTCACTATTATGTTAGATCCACTATGGACTGGACTCTCACTATTATGTTAGATCCACTAGGGACTGGAATCTCATTATTATGTTAGATCCACTATGGACTGGACTCTCACTATTATGTTAGATCCAGTCTGGACTGGACTCTCACTATTATGTTAGATCCAGTCTGGACTGGACTCTCACTATTATTTAGATCCAATATGGACTGGAGTCTCACTATTATGTTAGAGCCACTCTGGACTGGACTCTCACTATTATTCAGATCCACTATGGACTGGACTCTCACTATTATGTTAGATCCACTATGGACTGGACTCTCACTATTAAGTTAGATCCACTATGGACTGGACTCTCACTATTAAGTTGGATCCAGTCTGAACTGGACTCTCACTATTATTTAGATCCAATATGGACTGGAGTGTCACTATTATTTAGATCCACTATGGACTGGACTCTCACTATTATTTTAGATCCACTATGGACTGGACTCTCACTATTATGTTAGATCCACTATGGACTGGACTCTCACTATTATTTAGATCCACTATGGACTGGACTCTCACTATTATGTTAGATCCACTATGGACTGGACTCTCACTATTATGTTAAATCCACTATGGACTGGACTCTCACTATTATGTTAGATCCCGTCTGGACTGGACTCTCACTATTATGTTAGATCCACTATGGACTGGACCCAGTCTGGACTGGACTCTCACTATTATTTAGATCCACTATGGACTGGACTCTCACTATTATGTTAGATCCACTATGGACTGGACTCTCACTATTATGTTCAATCCACTATGGACTGGACTCTCACTATTATGTTAGATCCCATCTGGACTGGACTCTCACTATTATTTAGATCCACTATGGACTGGAGTCTCACTATTATTTTGGATCCACTATGGACTGGACTCTCACTATTATGTTAGATCCACTATGGACTGGACTCTCACTATTATGTTAAATCCACTTTGGACTGGACTCTCACTATTATGTTAGTTCCAGTCCGGACTGGACCCTCACTATTATTTAGATCAACTATGGACTGGAGTCCCACTACTATGTTAGATTCACTTTGGACTGGACTCTCACTATTATGTTAGATCCACTATGGACTAGACTCTCACTATTATGTTAGTTGTAGTCTGGACTGGACTCTCACTACTATTTAGATCAACTATGGACTGGAGTCCCACTATTATGTTAGTTCCAGTCTGGACTGGACTCTCACTATTATTTAGATCAACTATGGACTGGAGTCCCACTACTATGTTAGATTCACTTTGGACTGGACTCTCACTATTATGTTAGATCCACTATGGACTAGACTCTCACTATTATGTTAGATCCAGTCTGGACTGGCCTCTCACTATTATTTATATCCACTATGGACTGGAGTCTCACAATTATGTTAGATCGACTATGGACTGTACTTTTACTATATTATATGAGACCCAATCGACATCCATTGCATCTGGTCTCCCCTAGAGGGGGTGGGGGGTTTCCCTTATTTGCGGCCCTCATAGTCATTCACATTGACATCCCACTGGGTTGTGAGTTTTTCCTTGCCCTTATGTGGGATCTGAACCGAGGATGTTGTTGTGGCTTGTGCAGCCCTTTGCGACATTTGTGATTTAGGGCTATATAAATAAACATTGATTGATTGATCAACCGGTTGACCGTGTTGGACTGGTTCAGCCCCTCAGCTGTTGGTAGCATCAAATTGCCAGCGTGTGTATTTTCGAAGTTGACCAACTTCCCGGCTTGGTACCACAACATTCTACTCGAGGGGTGAAATGCATGATTTATAACCTGGCATTATTTTTTAATGATTCAAAGGCAATGAATGCAGCAGGAACAGAAGTAGCTGAAGCTCCTTCTTTATTTCATGGAGGTTCGCAACCAAGTTATTGGCAGCTCAAGCTCACTAGTATCTGACTAGTGTCGATGTTTTTCTTTTTCTAAATCCAATTTCGATTCTCAAAAAGGTGGATTGGCATCAATTGTGTTTAGTTTCGAAGTAACATGACCTTACAAAGCCGGTGGTGAGGTCTTAGAAGACACATAATATAGACAACAAAATAACTTTTGACAATAAATCAAATAAATTGATATTCTTCTGTTGTATTGAACACAATAAAACTTGTGCAAGAACGTAATTTTTTATTGACATTTTCAAAACTTTTAAGTATCTTTCATCATCTCCCTAGAACAGGGGTGTCCAACTTGTTTTCATTGAGGGCCACACTGCAGTCATGGCTGCCATTAGAGGGTCGCTTGTAACAGTCGATAATTCATGAATTTGCCTATGAATTTAAATATTTTCAATTTTTTTAGGTAAAGAGTATAATAAAACAATCTGTGTATTTTACCACCGTTTTTTTTACAGAAAAAAATGGCATCTTAGTTGCCAGACATTTACTGTAAATTGTATGGTGTTTTTATTTTATTTTCATTATTTTTACATTATTACATTACATTATGTCACAGTAAATATAAAGACAATACCGTTGTTTGGGCTTCACGGTGGGAGAAGGGTTAGTGCGTCTGCCTCACAGTACGAAGTTCCTGCAGTCCTGGGTTCAAATCCCACTTCCAAAGACATGCACCTGGGGATAGGTTGATTGGCAACACTAAATTGGCCCTAGTGTGTGAATGTGAGTGTGAATGTTGTCTGTCTATCTGTGTTGGCCCTGCGATGAGGTGGCGACTTGTCCAGGGTGTACCCCGCCTTCCGCCCGATTGTAGCTGAGATAGGCGCCAGCGCCTCCCGCGACCCCAAAAGGGAATAAGCGGTAGAAAATGGATGAATGGATACCGTTGTTTGATTTAATTTTGGTAACTCAGCAGCCAGTTTTTTTTACCATTATAAAAATTTCTACCATAAAATCATCAACCGTGAATTTTACAGTAAAAGAATAAATACATTAATTTAAAAAAAATCACAGCTAAATTGACTTAATTTTGCTGTAAAAAAACAAACATTGGTCTTTTTTTTTTTTCATGATGAGGTGGCGACTTGTCCAGGGTGTACACCGCCCTCCGCCCGAATGCAGATAGGCTCTAATGTCTCCCGTTTATTATTTTATTAGATAAGTACACAGTATAAGCAAAACCCAGGACCCTCGGCTACATAAAGAAAGAAAATATAAGGTATTTTATTGCAAACATATTATTTCCAGGCTTTTGCGGGCCAAATAAAATGGCGCTGACGGCCAGATTGATTGATTGATTGGTTGATTGATTGATACTTGTATTAATAGATTTCACAGTACAGTACATATTCCGTAAAATTGACCACTAAATGGTAACACCCGAATAAGTTTTTCAACTTGTTTAAGTCGGGGTCCACGTTAATCAACACATGGTAAGATCTGGTCTTCAGTTTGACACCTGTGCTTCAGAATATATATTGGTGGAACTCAAAATATTAGAATAGTTTGCTTAGATTTACAAGGTATATCTATCATAAACATAACATGCAACTCAAGATTTTTCAAGCCTTCTTTTGATATAATTTTAATGATTATAAGCTTATTGCTTATAATTGGAGAAGGCATTCGACCGTGTCCCTCGGGAAGTCCTGTGGTGAGTGCTCAGAGAGTATGGGGTATCGGACTGTCTTATTGCGGCAGTCCGCTCCCTGTATGATCAGTGTCAGAGCTTGGTCCGCATTGCCGGCAGTAAGTCGAACACATTTCCAGTGAGGGTTGGACTCCGCCAAGGCTGTCCTTTGTCACCGATTCTGTTCATAACTTTTATGGACAGAATTTCTGGGCGCAGTCAAGGCGTTGAGGGGTTCCGGTTTGGTGACCGCAGGATTAGGTCTCTGCTTTTTGCAGATGATGTGGTCCTGATGGCTTCATCTGACCGGGATCTTCAGCTCTCACTGGATCGGTTCGCAGCCGAGTGTGAAGCGACCGGAATGAGAATCAGCACCTCCCAGTCCGAGTCCATGGTTCTCGCCCGGAAAAGGGTGGAATGCCATCTCCGGGTTGGGGAGGAGACCCTGCCCCAAGTGGAGGAGTTCAAGTACCTAGGAGTCTTGTTCACGAGTGAGGGAAGAGTGGATCGTGAGATCGACAGGCGGATCGGTGCGGCGTCTTCAGTAATGCGGACGTTGTACCGATCCGTTGTGGTGAAGAAGGAGCTGAGCCGGAAGGCAAAGCTCTCAATTTACCGGTCGATCTACGTTCCCATCCTCACCTATGGTCATGAGCTTTGGGTCATGACCGAAAGGATAAGATCACGGGTACAAGCGGCCGAAATGAGTTTCCTCCGCCGGGTGGCGGGGCTCTCCCTTAGAGATAGGGTGAGAAGCTCTGCCATCCAGGAGGAACTCAAAGTAAAGCCGCTGCTCCTTCACATCGAGAGGAGCCAGATGAGGTGGTTCGGGCATCTGGTCAGGATGGCACCCGAACGCCTCCCTAGGGAGGTGTTTAGGGCACGTCCAACCGGTAGGAGGCCACGGGGAAGACCAAGGACACGTTGGGAAGACTATGTCTCCCGGCTGGCCTGGGAACGCCTCGGGATCCCCCGGGAAGAGCTAGACAAAGTGGCTGGGGAGAGGGAAGTCTGGGTTTCCCTGCTTAGGCTGTTGCCCCCGCGACCCGACCTCGGATAAGCGGAAGAAGATGGATGGATGGATGGATGCTTATAAAAACCTTAAATTAAAAATCTCTGTTCAAATGTGGAGTCCTCAAAAGTTCTAAACTATTACGATCCAAATTACATTCAATTAGTGTTGTACGGTAAACCGGTGCGAGTACAGTACAGCGATACTAATGAATTATATTCTCTAAAAAGTACCGGTCCCCCATTTCCCCGCACTCTCTGGAGTACATAGTTCCAGTACATAACTCCAAATATGTTCTTTCATAATTTTGATGCCTTCAGTGACAATCTACAATGTAAATAGTTATGAAAACGCATTGAATGAGGAGAAGGTGTGTCCAAACTTTTAGCCTGTACTGTGTATGTATATATATATATATATATATATATATATATATATATATATATACACACACACATATATATAACATAAAGTGATACATGTATTTACTTATTATATATATATATATATATATATATATATATATGTAATAATCATTTTTATTTTAATTTTTTTGCATATATATATATATATATATATATTGTTAATATATACATTAAAAAAAAAATATATATATATATATATATATACATCCATCCATCCATCCATCCATCTTCCGCTTATCCGAGGTCGGGTCGCGGGGGCAGCAGCCTAAGCAGGGAAACCCAGACTTCCCTCTCCCCAGCCACTTTGTCTAGCTCTTCCCGGGGGATCCCGAGGCGTTCCCAGGCCAGCCGGGAGACATAGTCTTCCCAACGTGTCCTGGGTCTTCCCTGTGGCCTCCTACCGGTTGGACGTGCCCTAAACACCTCTCTAGGGAGGCGTTCGGGTGGCATCCTGACCAGATGCCCGAACCACCTCATCTGGCTCCTCTCGATGTGGAGGAGCAGCGGCTTTACTTTGAGTTCCTCCCGGATGAGCTTCTCACCCTATCTCTAAGGGAGAGCCCCGCCACCCGGCGGAGGAAACTCATTTCGGCCGCTTGTACCCGTGATCTTATCCTTTCGATCGTGAACCAAAGCTCATGACCATAGGTGAGGATGGGAACGTAGATCGACCGGTAAATTTAGAGCTTGGCCTTCCGGCTCAGCTCTTTCTTCACTACAACGGATCGATACAACGTCCGCATTACTGAAGACGCCGCACCGATCCGCCTGTCGATCTCACGATCCACTCTTCCCTCACTCGTGAACAAGACTCCTAGGTACTTGAACTCCTCCACTTGGGGCAGGGTCTCCTCCCCAACCCGGAGATGGCATTCCACTCTTTTCCGGGCGAGAACCATGGACTCGGACTTGGAGGTGCTGATTCTTATATATATATATATATATATATATATATATATATATATATATATATATATATATATACATATATATAGGGAGTGAGTGAGTAGACGACTTATCTAGAATGTATACAAAATGCAAAGACATGCGGGGATTTTGGATGATGGGCAAAATTCCAAAAACTGCAGTCTTCCTCTAAAAAAAAACAAACATCAAGGTGTTGCCTACAGTCACAGCCATTAATGCCAATGATTTTTAATGAGGGACTCGGGTGGTTATTTGTTTTTGTCCACCATGATAGCAGATTCAGCAGTTTTATTGAATGGGAACTCTACTTTAATTGGAGAAGATGTAAAGTAATTTAGGTTAACTCTGAATTAGTTTTTTTTTTTTTTCCAAAGCTTGGACTGGAGTGTTCACTTTGTTATCATATCTTGTGTAAGACGACATATTTACGGTAGGCCATTATTACACTAGGGTGTTTTTATCACAGGTTATTACAAAAGACTATAAAAAATGGGACCCATTACCTCCCTGCTTCGCACTCAGCATCAAGGGTTGGAATTGGGAGGTTAAATCATCAAAAATGATTCTTGGGCGCGGCCACTGCCGCTGCTCACTGCTCCCCTCAACTCCCAGAAGGTGATCAAGGTTCACACCTGGTGTGTGTGTGACTATCATGGGTTAATAACTTTAACAACCGTTCCTTGAGCCACTTAGCATGCATTCAAAGGTTTTCAAACAGCTGTTAACACGTGAAGCTGGCCTACCTGCTCTTTGAATATTATTTTATTAATTCTTTATAGATATGTATTTTGCATACAGATAAAGTCGCGATCAAAAGTTTACATACACTTGTAAAGTGTTATGGCTGTCTTGAGTTTCCAATCATTTCTCTTATTTTTGTTTGTGATAGAGAGATTGGAGCACATGAAGTTTGGTTCTTTTATGAATTTATTATGGGTCTACTGAAAATGTGAGCAAATCTGCTGGCTCAAAAGTATACATACAGCAATGTTAATATTTGCTTACATGTCCCTTGGCAAGTTTCACTGCAATAAGGCGCTTTTAGTAGCCATCCACAAGTTTCTGGCAAGCTTCTGGTTTAATTTTTAACCACTACTCTTGAGAAAAATTGGTGCAGATAAGCCAAATTTGTTGGTTTAATGACATGGACTTGTTTGTTCAGCATTGTCCTCACGTTCAAGTCAGGATTTTGGGAAGGGCATTCTAAAACCTTGATTCTAGCCTGATTCAGCCATTCCTTTACCACTTTTGACAGCTCAATGGTTGTTTCATCTGACATCACATGGATAAATATAAAACCTTCTGGAGGAAAGTTCTGTGGTCATGAAACGAAAATGTTACCGTCAAGCATGATGGTGGTAGTCTTATGCTCTGGGCCTGCTTTGCTGCCAATGGAACTGGTGCTTTACAGAGAGTAAATGGGACATTGAAAAAGGAGGATGTCAGCTTCAAAGACTGATGACATCTATTAAACAAAACAAGAAGCAAGGAATCAAACAGAGACAGAATTAAATTTGGCTCAGTGAGGAGAAATGTCTGGACTATACTCTTTGTACAGTTCCACCACGCTCTGCCGAAATATTGTACTTGAAACTTTTATTAGTAGAGTGCACAGTTCAGTACATATTCCGTACAATTGACCACTAAATGGTAACACCCGAATACGTTTTTCAAATTGTTTAAGTTGGGGTCCATATTAATCAATTCATGGTACAAATATATAGTATCAGCATAATACAGTCATCACACAAATTAATCACAATAGTATATACATTGATTTTTTTACATTATTTACAATCTGGGGGGTGGGATGAGGAGCTTTGGTTGATATCAGTACTTCAGTCATCAACAATTGTATCAACAGAGAAACGGACATTGAAACAGTGTAGGTCTTACTTAGTAAGTCTTACTTAGATTACATGGCAACAGCTGTTTTTAAGGGGCGGGGGTCATAAACTGTCATTGCCTTTGATCACAGAACAGTTAAAAAAAAGTTGTAAAACAGTTCAAAGAACAGGTCCCTGGAGGGGAGTCAGGTCCTGCTTCCTTTTTGCGTTGTAAATCTCGGGTCAAGACAATATATTTCTGTTGATTACAATACATGAAAGAAACATAACACCTTCATGTTGCTTCCCATCCTACACAGTGGAGTTTTACAAGCTTTCTTCTTGGTAGGATCAAAGACAGCGTTTGTCTTTTTGCCGGGAACTCATTGAAACACAAAGTTTTGTGATAACTTAGATACAATTATTCTGACAGAGGATTACCTCCAGATTCTTGAGGACAACCTAAAATTATCAGCTTGGAGGTTGAGTCTTGGGTGCAGTTGAGTGTTCCAACAGGACAATGACCCAAACACATGTCAAAAGTGGTAAAGGAATGGCTAAATCAGGCTAGACTTAAAGTTTTGGAAAGTCCTTGGGACAGACTTCTGAAGCCGTTGTGTGGGTTCCAACGACCGTCAAGGAAGGACATAGCGGCGGCACATTTAGACTTCTTTATTTTTCAATAAAGACTGTGTGAACGGCTTCCTGCCGCCATCGTGCGGGTTGCATGGACCACTGAGGAATGACATCGCTGAGGAGGTTTGACTCGCTTTATTTTCAATAACAGCTTTGTCTTTTCTTCGGATCGCTTTTCAGCTGCTCCGCTCCTTCCTGCTCGCTCCTCCTCGCCTTCAGTCCGCCGCGTCTTCGTCGCTGTGTTCGGCTCGCTCTCGATCGTTCTCGCTCTTCAGATCTTTCTGCTGGTTCTCCTACTTCTGCCTCGATTGCTCTCCCGTCCAAAGGCAAAACCAAGTAACTCACTTCTAGCGGATTTTGAGAAAACAAAGGAAAACCAATCTATCTTGATGCTGTCTTACAAAGAACTACAAAGTCGTCAGACGTATAGATGTTTTCTTGAGCTTTCATTTTCTTGCCGATTGAGCCATGGATTGAATCTGCTCTCATGAACGTGTGCCCTTTCTCCAGATATTTTATCACAATCTCGGGTGGGCCCCATTCTGCGTTTGCACATTGGGCAAGAGCCGTGTACAGCGTCCAGTTTTTATTTTTACCTCCACAGTTATCTGCCCAAAAGAGTATGCAAGGGGAAGAATCAAGAACACTACATTTAATGAAGGTGCTTGCAACGTCCTGGGCCAATCTTCCAAATATCCCCTCGTGCCATAATATCACATAATCAGGTTGACCGTCCGCCCCCATTCGTGCAAATGTCTCATTAAAGACAATACGGCGACTAGGTTTTTCTGTTGTATCTACTTGGTTATGTGGTAGTTGCTAGGTCCTGCCATGTGCGTAACAGCTTACTTACGGAACAAATTACAATATCGCATACACTAATGAAAAACATATCACCTAGGAACTCCAAAATTATAATCAGCTCAGTTTTTACCAAACTTGAGTTACTGGGTTTTGCCTTTGGCCGGGAGTGCTCCTCCTTCTCCCCTTTTATACAGCAGGAGGAGATGCATTAATTGTCTGCCGGTGCGCGATCTACGCACCCGAATTTGATTGCCGCGGCGTCACTTCCAGCACGCCCCGCTTCTATGTTCTGCTGCATCCTCCGCCTCCTGGCCGCCATCTTGAGTAGGACCACTGCTTGTCCTGTCCCGCCGTCGACCCGTTGGCTCCGTCTCTCCACTGACTGCTTTGCAGCTGCTCCGTCTGCCGCTCGCTTTTCCGCTTGCCTTTCCGCTTCGGGTGTCGTCGCCTCTCTCGCGCTCTCAGTCTCTCTCTCTCCGTGTCAACTTCCCTCTGGCTCCTTCTCATCTCTCCGCCTCTCTCCCTGACGTTCACGGCTGTCGCCCTTTTATACAGTGCGAGAGGATTACTCAATTCTCCTCAGGTGCGCGATCCACGCACCTGATCTTGATTGCGGCGTCGCTCCCGCCGCCCCCCGCCTCGCCGCTCGCTCGCCGTCCAACCCTCCTCACCGCCACCTTGGCCCTGCCTCGCTGTCGGACTGCCGGCCACGCCTCTCCACAGTCCTGACTTAAACGTGTGGACAATGCTGAAGAAACAAGTCCATGTCAGAAAACCAACAAATTTAGCTGAACTGCACCAATTTTATCAAGAGGAGTGGTCAAAAACTCAACCAGAAGCTTGTGGATGGCTACCAAAAGCGCCTTATTGCTGTGAAACTTGCCAAGGGTCGGTCACATTTTCAGTAGACCCATAATAAATTCATAAAAGAACCAAACTTCATTATTTATTATTTGAAACTCAAGACAGCCATGACATTATGTTCTTTACAAGTGTATGTAAAACACTGTACATGCATGAATAATTCTTTCCCTCCAAGTTACCGGGGTCAATGTGATTTGTAAGTTTTATGTGGGCGCTAATGATGTAATATGAAGTGATTACGTTGTTATTGTTACGCCGTGGAGGTCAATGAATGTTTACTGACATGTTTTTTTTGCGTTTGTTTTTTTTTTACACGCATTCTAATGCGGCACAAATGTTTCAACGCCCGACATGCAAAGTGTGAATACATTCCCCGTTTAACCTACGCATCTAAAAGTCACAAACCGCAGCGACGTTAGTATTCACCGACCATCGCGGACGACACACCACCCTGCACATTAATATAGATTATTCCCCGTGTTTTAATTCGCCCTGCATATTGTTTTTTATTCTGTTTTATTTTAAGGTCATCGTAGATTTGAATAATAGCTTTTTTTTTCTCCCTCCCGCCCTCCCGTGCGTGGACAGACATTACGGAGAGGAAAGTTTTGTTATGAACCCTGCAAATATAAAAATGATTCATTCGGTTCAGGGAGTTCATAGTGGAGTGTTCGAGGATGGCCGTGGAAAAATAAATGAGCTTTTCAAAGCACGTGTAGGTGGAATATTTCAGCGCTGATGTGCGGGTTCCAAAAAGTAAATTATACGTCTAACCCCCTTGACAGCAAGTTGAGGGACAGATGAGGTGGAAAAAATGATGTTTGGGTGTATCATGCTCATCTCTGTCAATGTGTGATCACAGAATAAATTCTGTGCCTATGAGCAGACATCAATCAGCGATTAATGTTTATTTCTACAGCCCTAAATCAGGAGTGTCTCAAAGGGCTGCACAAGCCACAACGACATTCGCGATTCAGCGCCCACATCAGGGCAAGGAAAAACTCACAACCCAGGGGGACGTCATGAGAATGACTATCAGAAACCTTGGAGTGGTCTCCCGTCTCCCTCTAGACGAGACCGAATGCAATGGACGTCGAGTGGGTCTTACATAATATTGTAAAAAGTTTAGTCCATAGTGGCTCTAACATAATAGTGAGAGTCCAGTCCATAGTGGATCTAACTTAATAGTGAGAGTCCAGTCCATAGTGGCTCTAACATAATAGTGAGTGTCCAGTCCATAGTGGATCTAACATAATAGTGAGTGTCCAGTCCATAGTGGATCTAACATAATAGTGAGTGTTCAGTCCATAGTGGATCTAACATAATAGTGAGCGTCCAGTCCATAGTGGATCCAACTTAATAGTGAGAGTCCAGTCCATAAATGCTCTAACATAATAGTGAGTGTCCAGTCCATAGTGGATCTAACATAATAGTGAGTGTTCAGTCCATAGTGGATCTAACATAATAGTGAGCGTCCAGTCCATAGTGGATCCAACTTAATAGTGAGAGTCCAGTCCATAAATGCTCTAACATAATAGTGAGTGTCCAGTCCATAGTGGATCTAACATAATAGTGACTGTCCAGTCCATAGTGGATGTAACTTAATAGTGAGAGTCCAGTCCATAGTGGATCTAACATAATAGTGAGAGTCCAGTCCATAGTGGATCTAACTTAATAGTGAGAGTCCAGTCCATAGTGGCTCTAACATAATAGTGAGAGTCCAGTCCATAGTGGCTCTAACATAATAGTGAGTGTCCAGTCCATAGTGGATGTAACTTAATAGTGAGAGTCCAGTCCATAGTGGCTCTAACATAATAGTGAGCGTCCAGTCCATAGTGGATCCAACTTAATAGTGAGAGTCCAGTCCATAGTGGATCCAACTTAATAGTGAGAGTCCAGTCCATAGTGGCTCTAACATAATAGTGAGTGTCCAGTCCATAGTGGATCTAACATAATAGTGAGTGTCCAGTCCATAGTGTATCTAACATAATAGTGAGAGTCCAGTCCATGGTGGGGCCAGCAGGAGACAGGTAAGCAGTGCAGATATGTCCCCAACCGATACACAGGCGAGTGGTCCACGCCGGGTCCTGACTCTACCCTCCCCACGAGGGAGAGGAGAAAAGAAAAGAAACGGCAGATCAACTGGTCTAAAAAGGGAGTCTATTTAAAGCAGGCCTGGGAAAATGATTTGACTCGGGGGCCACATTTAGAGAAAAAAAATGTGTCTAGGGTCCGGTATATCTATTTTTGGGGACATAAATAAATAAAATAATTCACATTAATGTCTGATTTAATGCTAAAAACGTTATGACAGACCGCCTTAAAAAACGTATTGAAATTTTACATTTCTCTATGAACAATAAAACACTGAATATTGACAAAATAATAATGTCACACCCACTTTCGATCGACATATTTTACATTTAAGTGAAACGCAAAAAAAATGCAACAAACAGTGAAATATGACCGGGAAGGGTACAAAATAAACCCACCTACAATCTGATACATCAGATACATCGCTAAGCTTTAGAACTTCGTTGTGAAAATCTCTTTCCGCGCCAGTGGAAACGCTTCTTGCCCACACTCTTGGTGCCTCATCTGAGCTGTTGTGACATAGATTACCATAGTAACTAATTAAATGACCATAGTACTTAATTAGATTACCATTCATCCATTTCCTTCCGCTTATCCGGGGTTGGGTCGCGGGGGCAGCAGCCTAAGCAGAGGAGTCCATACTCCTCTCTCCCTAGCCATTTCTTCCAGCTTCTCTTGGGGGATCCCGAGGCGTTCCCAGGCCAGCCGGTAGAGATAGTCTTCCCAACTTGTCCTGGGTTTTCCCCGTGGCCTCCTGTCGGTCAGACGTGCCCTAAGCACTTCCCTAGGGAGGCTTCGGGTGGTAGTAACTAATTACATTACCATAGTAACTGGTATATCATCCCAAAGCGCGGATTCCAACCATTGAAATACTTTGTATAGTTCAAGACTTACGGTCATTAGAAAAAATCACTGCACATCATAATGGCAGCTACACTTTCCATCTTAAAGACCTAAAACAAATATTTGGGAATGTCCGCGGGCCAGATTGAAAAGCTTAACGGGCCGCATGTGGCCCCCGGGCCTTAATTTGCCCAGGTCTGATTTAAAAGCTAGAGTATACAAATGAGTTTTAAGATGGGACTTAAATGCTTCTACTGAGGTAGCATCTCTAACTGTTACCGGGAGGGCATTCCAGAGTACTGGAGCCCGAATACAAAATGCTCTATAGCCCGCAGACTTTTTTTGGGCTCTGGTAATCACAAATAAGCCGGAAATCTTTGAACGCATATTTTTTGCCAGGACATACAATACAATCAGCAAGATAGGATGGAACTGGACCGTGTAGTATTTTATACGTAAGTAGCAAAACCTTAGAGTCACATCTTAAGTGCACAGGAAGCCAGTGCAGGTGAGCCAGTATATGTGTATATATAGGTATATATTTATGTAGGTATATAAAGGTATATACAGCTTAGACGTAATATGATCAACATTTCTTGTTCTTGTCAAAAGTCTAGCAGCCGCATTTTGTACCAACTGTAATCTTTTAATGCTAGACATGGGGAGACCCGAAAATAATACGTTACAGTAATTGAGACGAGACGTAACGAACGCATGAATAATGATCCCAGCGTCGCTAGTCGACAAAATGGAACACATTTTAGCGATATTACGGAGACGAAAGAAGGCAGTTTTAGTAACATTCTTAATGTGTGACACAAACGAGAGAGTCGGGTCGAGGATAACACCCAGGACATCAGCATTATCATCCTGTAGACCAGTGTTTTTCACCCTTTTTTGAGCCAAGGCCCAATTTTTGCGTTGAAAAGAGCCATAGGCATGCCACCAGCAGAAATCATTAAAAATGAAACTAGGTTGACAGTAAAAAGTCATCGTCGCAATTGTTGGATGAGACTTTAAACCCTAACCAAGCATGCATCAATGTAGCTCTTGTCTCAAAGTAGGTGTACTGTATCAATATAGGTCTTGTCTCAAAGTAGGTGTAATGTATCAATATAGGTCTTGTCTCAAAGTAGGTGTACTGTATCAATATAGGTCTTGTCTTAAAGTAGGTGTACTCTATCAATATAGGTCTTGTCTCAAATAAGGTGTACTGTATCAATATAGGTCTTGTCTCAAAGTAGGTGTAATGTATCAATATAGGTCTTGTCTCAAAGTAGGTGTACTGTATCAATATAGGTCTTGTCTTAAAGTAGGCGTACTGTATCAATATAGGTCTTGTCTTAAAGTAGGTGTACTCTATCAATATAGGTCTTGTCTCAAAGTAGGTGTACTGTATCAATATAGGTCTTGTCTCAAAGTAGGTGTACTGTATCAATATAGGATTTGTCTCAAAGTAGGTGTACTGTATCATGTGAAGGTAATGCAACCTTTCCAAACCAGACTTTCAAACCAAGGATGGCAAGGCACGCAGTTGGTAACAGTTTACAAACATTTATTTGAATCCCAAAAGGTGAACAACAACAGAAGGAAACAAAAGACCCACAATCTCAGTAGATATTTGATGCATGGAGACCTGAGCTCCGTCTCAAGACAGAGAACCTCCTTTGGCAGCAGACTGTCAGAAAAATTGCATTTTCCAACTAAAATAGCCCATAGCCCCGCCCACTAGCTGGGACCAATTTGACAGGGGGACTTAAGAATGCCATTCTTTTGTAAATTACACCACAAATAGCCATCACACATCTATAAGTGTTCACATAGTACTTTATTTTTGTGGAACAGTCATATTTGTATTCAGTGTATTCATGCTCGGATAACATAACTTTTAAATGTCCAGCGTCCTTCTGTATCACCTAGCTTTTGAGAACCATGGTTCGGCCCAAATTAGGCCTAATCAGTCAAGGCAGGTGTGTTCACCAATGTAAAAACCCTCAACCCCACCCTGACTCTTTTAGCCACCCATTCAGAGCCATGGTGAGTGACAGGCTATTATTTGTTTGAGCGCATTGGTGTTGTTTGTCCAAGTTGTGCTTCCTGACAAATGTGCACGGTTTGTAGGGAAATTCAAGGTCAAACAGTGACAGTGGGGGGAGAGCGGTCGAACTGTCACATAGTGTTTTAGTTCTTGTCTTGCGCTCCTATTTTGGTGGCTTTTCCTGATTTGTTTGTTAGCGATATTTCCCCTCATCTACTTTGTTTTAGCAATCAAGACTATTTCAGTTGTTTTTATCCTTCTTTGTGGGGACATTGTTGATTGTCATGTCATGTACGGATGTACCTTGTCTGCTCCACACGCTGTAAGTTTTTGCTGTCGTCCAGCATTCTGTTTTTTTTTGTTTTCTTTGCAGCCATTTCAGTTTTAGCTTCATTTTGCATACTTAATCCTCGTCGTCCTTGACAGGACATAAGGCTTTGACGATCTGCCTCCATCGGGACTTGTCTTGAGCAACATGCTGTGCCTCACCACAGGTTAGGTTCATCTTCTTCAGCTCAGCTGTCACCAAACGTCGCCACGTGTTCTTGGGCCGGCCTCGCTTCCTTTTCCCAGGTGGAGTCCAACATAGTGCGATCTCAGGGATGCGGTCTCGGTTCATCCTGAGAACATGCCTGTAGAAGTCGCTGTCTTGTGGTACCACGGATGCACCTCAAAGAAGCCAAGCACATCGACTTTTCAACAGGTTTAAAGTTTTTCAACACAACCATTCAGTAATCAGATTTCTTTTTTTTGGACGTCTCCCAACTTTCCTCCTCCTCCTCCTCCTACACCCGGACGCTCACCTTTAACACGTACCACCAGTGCAATCAAATCATAGACCAGTTGATCTGCCGCTTCTTTTCTTTTTCTCCTCTGTCCCCCCCTCCCTTGTGGAGGGGGTCCGGTCCAATGGCCATGGATGAAGTAATGGCTGTCCAGAGTCGAGACCCAGGATGGACCGCTCATCGGGACCCAGCATGGACTGCTCGCCTGTGTATCGGTTGGGGACATTTCTATGATGCTGATCCTATGATGCTGATCCGACTCCGCTTGGGATGGTTTCCTGTGGACGGGACTCTCGCTGCTGTCTTGGATCCGCTTTGAACTGAAGTCTCGCGGCTGTGTTGGAGCCACTATGGATTGAACTTTCACAGTATCATGTTAGACCCGCTCGACATCCATTGCTTTCGGTCCCCTAGAGGGGGGGTTTGCCCACATTTGAAATCCTCTCCAAGGTTTCTCATAGTCATCATTGTCACTGGCATCCCACTGGGTGTGAGTTTTCCTTGCCCTTTTGTGGGTTGATATCGTAGTCGTAGTGGTTTGTACAGTCCTTTGAGACATTTGTGATTTAGGGCTATATAAATAAACATTGATTGATTGATTGTATAGATGTGCATTGGATATTTTCTCAGGCCAAAAAATTTGGGTTTTGCATAGCCATCGTTAAGCTTCAAAGAATTTTCTTAGCGGCACTTGCCTTTGGTTTATTTTTGGTTTAAGCTTTAGATACCTTTTTACCTGCAAACAATAGTCGTCGTTCCCGACATCTACAAAGCACCACCTACCACCTACTGCATTACACGATTACTCTGCCGAGCTCTAGACAGCACATACACTCAACAATGCCACATTTGTGGATTATAATTACTGGTTTGCAAAACATATTTTTAACCCAATTCGGTACCATGAATTGATTTACCTGGACCCTAACTTAAACAAGTTGAAAAACTTATTCGGGTGTTAACATTTTGTGGTCAATTGTACGGAATATGTACTGAATTGTGCAATCTACTAATAAAAGTTTAAATCAATCAATGAAATTCCATAATCTCCCATGGCACAAAAAACAATATCTCACGGTACGCTAGTGTGCCGCGGCACAGCGGTTGAAAAACACTGCAATAGACAACAGAAAGTGGCGCTCCAGAAAGAGAAACCCTGTTTGTGTTGGCATTGATTGCTCCCAATTAAGCCTGAGGGTGCACCAGCTCTGTTGCGGTACTAATTATGGTGGATGGAATCCAAAAATGAGCCCAAGTACTTCCCCAAACTGATAGTAGGAAATATGCAGAGAAGTATTATTAAAACTAATAAACAACGTAAGCAAGGAACTGAGAGTGTTTGAAAAGTGTAGCTATTGAGAACAGATGGTGTGGCATCATTATTTTATTTCTATCGTACGCTACTGGGTTGAAACCGCTGTCAATGGAATGTCAAGGCTTTGTGTGAATCGACCTGGTTAGTTGTTGTATCTCTTTAGTCCTGTTGTTCTGTCAATGTGTCTGACAAAATAACTTTTCTTCCCAAATTTCTGTCACACCAAGACACATCGGGCGTTGCCAATCATCTTCACTTTCTTCTGGTACTCTTCGGGTCAATGCTTAACTTCAGAGTCAGGGTGAAAAGTAAGTCAGACCATAGTTCCTCCACACGTGGCTAATCATCTCGAAACAATATGTCCATTTTTTTATAGCTTGAAGTGAAATAATTTACTCCTTATGTCCTACATATTGTGAATGTTTATATTTAACTTGAAGAAAGCGAACCACCAGGTTTAAGTAAGTAATGGTTGAGCCCATAATAAATTAAGGAGCCTTAGTTGGACATTCAGATGTGGACTGGACTTATCTCTCTCATGAGAAAAAGCAATAAAACCAGGCTTCGGAATGCAAAAGTTGTCAGAGGACCAAGAAGATGTCAGGTTCAAACACTGATGACATATATTAAACAAACAAAGAAGCAAGGAATCAAACAGAGACATAATTCAATTTAGCTCAATGGAGGAGAAACGTCTGGGCTGTACTCTTGTACGGTCTCCCACCACGATCTGACAAAAGATTGTTCGCTTCCTCTTATTTTTGAACTTTCCCTGATTACATGGCAACAGCTGTTACTAAAGGAAGGGGGTCGTAAACAGCCGCTGCCTTTGGTCACAAAACAGTTGAAAGAAAAGGTGCCTGGAGGGGGGTTGATTGGCAACACTAAATTGGCCTTAGTGTGTGAATGTGAGTGTGAATGTTGTCTGTGTATCTGTGTTGACCCTGTGATAAGGTGGCGACTTGTCCAGGATGTATCCCCCCTTCCACACGAATGCAGCTGAGATAGGCTCCAGCAACCCATGCGACCCCAAAAGGGACAAGCGGTAGAAAACGGATGGATGGATGGATTAACATTATCATTAAAAGGGATTAATAGTTAGCATATATTTTCAAATGCGAATAATCCTAGGGACAACTGAATAATGTATCCATCCATCTTCTACCTCTTTTCCGAGGTCGGGTCGCGGGGGCAGCAGCCTAAGCAGGGAAGCCTAGACTTTCCTTTCCCCAGCCACTTCGTCTAGCTCTTCCCGGGGGATCCCGAGGCGTTCCCAGGCCAGCCGGGAGACATAGTCTTCCCAATGTGTCCTGGGTTTTCCCCGTGGCTTCCTACTAGTTGGACGTGCCCTAAACACTACCCAAAGGTGGCGTTCGGGTGGCATCCTGACCAGATGCCCGAACGACCTCATCTGGCTCCTCTCGATGTTGAGGAGCAGCGGCTTTACTTTGAGTTCCTCCCGGATGGCAGAGCTTCTCGCCCTATCTCTAAGGGAGAGCCCAGCCACCTGGCGGCGGAAACTCATTTTGGCCGCTTTTACCCGTGATCTTGTCCTTTCGGTCATAACCCAAAGCTCATGACCATAGGTGAGGATGGGAACGTACTATAGATCGACCGGTAAATTGAGAGCTTTGCCTTCCGGTTCAACTTTTTCTTCACTACAACGGATCGATACAGCGTCCACATTACTGAAAACGCCGCACTGATCCGCCTGTCGATCTCACGATCCACTCTTCCCTCACTCTGGAACAAGACTCCTAGGTACTTGAATTCCTCCACTTGGAGTAGGGTCTCTTCCCCAACCTGCAGATGGCACTCCACCCTTTTCCGGGCGAAAACCATGGCCTCGGACATGGAGGTGGTGATTCTCATCCCAATCGCTTCACACTCTGCTGCGAACCGATCCAGTGAGAGCTGAAGATCCTGGCCAGATGAAGCCATCAGGACCACATCATCCGCACAAAGCAGAGACCTAATCCTGCAGCCACCAAACCGGAACGCCTTGACTGCGCCTAGAAATTCTGTCCATAAAAGTTATGAACAGAATCGGTGACAAAGGACAGCCTTGGCGGAGTCCAACCCTCACAGGAAATGTGTCCGACTTACTGCCGGCAATGCGGACCAAGCTCTGACACTGATCGTACAGGAAGCGAACCGCCACAATAAGCCAGTCCGATACCTCATACTCTCTGAGCACTCCCCACAGGACTTCCTGAGGGACACGGTCGAATGCCTTCTCCAAGTCCACAAAGCACATATAGACTGGTTGGGAAAACTCCCATGCACCCTCAAGGACCCTGGGAGTTTAGAGCTGGGCCACAGTTCCACGACCAGGACGAAAACCAGACTGTTCCTCTTGAATCTGAGATGTAGCGTAGCATCCTCTCCAGTATACCTGAATAAACCTTACCGGGAAGGCTGAGGAGTGTGATCCCACGATAGTTGGAACACACCCTCCAGTTCCCCTTCTTTAAAATAGCAACCACCACCCCAGTCTGCCAATCCCGAGGTACCGCCCCCCGATGTCCACGCAATGTTTTAGAGTCTCGTCAACCAAGACAGCAGCTCAGAGAGGAGGAATAATGCATCCAACAAATCAAAAACATGTACTACTTGGATCTTTGAAACAAACTACCAAACCCAATGCAATGAAAACAGCCTCCATAACAGATGGGCTACTTTGCCCGAACTGTAAGTACAAGTGCCAACTGGAAGAGACATAGAAACCTCTGGGAATGAGCCGTCCTGAGGTTTCCAAGCGAAGCTCAATACATTTTACACCGTCTATGGGTTTTCTTTCATACAGCCATAGCTCCCACAGCTAATGACTCCCATACCTCACTGTCAGACAGGCCGGGAAAATATGACCGTTGCAGCTGACCATCTCAGCTCTACAGGGATTTACCTCCCACTGAGGGTCGCATTCAGCCAGACAAGAGGAAACAGGTGGTACTCGCTGCGGGCAGTTTACCTGCACACAGAATACTGGGACCAAAAGAAAAAAAACGTTTTCTGTTCTTCGCATATGGCGGGGTTTGATGTTTGTAGTGCGATTTGGCCATCTGCTGCAGTGTTGACAGTTTGCATCGACTGTTCAGTTAATTATGGCTGTGATTGTCTATTGCACTTTTAATCAGACTTGCACGGAAACATTTTCCGTTCTGAACTTTTGATTTTTAATCAAGCGTTTGTTGTACGCGTTGGTCGGAATGAAACAAGCAAACTGGAAATAGTGATAAAGGAGAACGAGGAACCTCAGTATTGTTTACCACGATAAAAAGTCAGATTTTATCCAAAAAGAGACTGAGGGCATGAAGCAAAAAGGGATATAGCGGAGCAAAGCTAGCGTCTTGCGATAACGATAAATATCACAATACATTTTTTTGTTTTTAAGTGTTGATACAAACATTTAAAACAACCCCCGATTCGTAACATATTGCATAATTTCTAGTTGTGTTATTTTCTCGAAATTATTACTAATCTACTAATTTACCGTTGATAGCTAATTACTAATGCATGTACACTAATGTTAAAGTTTATATAGTACTTAAAGGGGAACATTATCACCAGACCTATGTAAGCGTCAATATATGCCTTGATGGTGCAGAAAAAAGACCATATATTTTTTTAACCGATTTCCGAACTCTAAATGGGTGAATTTTGGCGAATTAAACGCCTTTCTGTTCATCGCTCTTTTTGCGATGACGTCAGAACGTGACGTCTCCGAGGTAATACAGCCGCCATCTTCATTTTCAACACATTACAAATACTGGGTCTCAGCTCTGTTATTTTCCGTTTTTTCGACTATTTTTTGGAACTTTGGAGACATTATGCCTCGTCGGTGTGTTGTCGGAGGGTGTAACAACACTAACAGGGAGGGATTCAAGTTGCACCACTGGCCCGAAGATGCGAAAGTGTCTGCCGCCAGACCCCCATTGAATGTGCGGGAGTGTCTCCACATTTTACAGGCGATGACAGACATGGCACAGAGATGTATGGATAACCTGCAGATGCATTTGCAACGATAAAGTCAACTAAATCACAAAGGTGAGTTTTGTTGATGTTGACTTATGTGCTAATCAGACATATTTGGTTGCGGCGTGACTGCCAGCTAATCGATGCTAACATGCTATGCTAATCGACGCTAACATGCTATTTACCGGCGGTGCTAAAGCAGACATGGCACAGAGCTGTATGGCTAACCTGCAGATGCATTTGCAACTATAAAGTCAACTAAATCACAAAGGTGAGTTTTGTTGATGTTGACTGCCAGCTAATCGATGCTAACATGCTATGCTAATCAATGCTAACATGCTATTTACTGGCGGTGCTAAAGCAGACATGGCACAGAAATGTATGGATAACCTGCAGATGCCTTTTCAACTATATTACGTTTCCTTCCACCCACATTTAATGCGAAACAAACACTTACCAATCGAAGGATTTAAGTTGCTCCAGTGTCACGAGATGCGAAAGTCCCGATCGTTTGGTCCGCAATTTTTACCGGCGATGCTAACGCAGCTATTAGGCCATGCTATGGCTATGAATAGCGTCAATAGCTATTCGCTCAATAGCTTCAGTTTCTTCTTCAATACTTTCATACTCCAACCATCCGTTTCAATACATGCATAATCTGTTAAATTGCTTAAGTCGCTGAAATCCGAGTCTGAATCCGAGCTAATGTCGCTATATCTTGCTGTGGTATTCGCCGTTGTTTGTTTACATTGGCAGCACTGTATGACGTCACAGGGAAATGGATAGTCGCATCGCAAATAGCAAAAATCAAGCACTTTAGGGCTTTTTTTAGGGATATTCGGGGACCGGTAAAATTTTGAAAAAAACTTCAAAAAATACAACAGGCCACTGGGAACTGATTTTTATTGTTTTTATCCCTTTTGAAATTGTGATAATGTTCCCCTTTAATCATTTGTCTGGATACTTTACAGTAGTCAGTGGCCTAGTGTCCACCCTGAGATCGGTAGGTTGTGAGTTCAAACCCCGGGCTGAGTCATACCAAAGACTATAAAAATGGGACCCTGTTTATCACTCAGCATCAATGGTTGAAATTGGGGGTTAAATAACCAAAAATGATTCCCAGACGCAGTCACCGCTGGTGCTCACTGCTCCCCTCACCTCCCAGGGGATGATCAAGAGGATGAGAATTCAGAGAATAACTTTGCCACACCTAATGTGTGTGTGACAATCATTGGTACTTTAACTTATTGAGGGAACTCTTCCAAAAGATGGCGCCATAGCCAAAACGACAACACACCTTTTCAGTGTCTCTGTCGGTGTCGTATGAGAACTATTTCTTGAATACAAAACATTATGGGCGCAAAATCCATAAGTTAACCACTCCGTTTTATAAGCCGCAGAGTTCAAAGCGTAGGAATAAAGTAGTCCAAAAAAGCAGTAGTCAGTCCTTGTCCTCCAGTTCTCCAGTGATAACAATACTGTAGTTAGAGTGCCCACCCTGAGATCAGCATGTTGTGAGTTCAAACACCGTCCGAGTCAAACCAAAGACTAAAACAAATGGGTACCATTAACTCTCTGCTTGGTACTCAGCATCAAGGGTTGGGATTTGGGGTTGAGTCACCAAAAATGATTCCCGGGCATGGCCAACGCTGCTGCTCACTGCTCCCCTCACCTCTAAAAGGGGGTGATCATGGGTCAAATGAAGAGAATCATTTCGGCACACCTAGTTTGTGTGACAATCATTGGTATTTTAACTTTGACTTATTAAGGGAACTCATCCTAAAGATGGCGCCTTAGTGCAAACAACAACACACCCTTTCAGTGTCTCTGTCGGTGTCGTATGGAAAGTTGTTGAATACCAAACATTATGGGCGTAAAATCCTTAAGTTAGCCGCACTGTTTTATGAACCGCAGAGTTCAAAACGTAGGAATAAAGTAGTCCAAAAAAGCAGTAGTCAGTCCTTGTCCTCCAGTTCTCCAGTGATAACGATACTGTAGTTAGAGTGCCCACCCTGAGATCGGTATGTTGTGAGTTCAAACACTGGCCGAGTCAAACCAAAGACTAAAAAAATGGGCACCATTAACTCCCTGCTTGGTACTCAGCATCAATGGTTGGGATTGGGGGTTGACTCACCAAAAATGATTCCCGGGCTTTGCCACCGCTGCTGCTCACTGCTCCCCTCACCTCCAAAGGGGGTGATCATGGGTCAAATGAAGAGAATCATTTCGGCACACTTAGTGTGTGTGTGACAATCATTGGTACTTTAACTCTTTGAGGGAACATATCCAAAAGATGGCGCCATAGCACAAACAACAACACACCTTCTCAGTGTCTCTGTCGGTGTCGTATGAAAACTTGTTGAATACCAAACATTATGGGCGTAAAATCCATAAGTTAGCCGCACCGTTTTATAAGCCGCAGAGTTCAAAGCGTAGGAATAATGTAGTCCAAAAAAGCAGGATTAAATCCTTGTCCTTTAGTTTCCAATGATAACGATACTGTGGTAAGAGTGCCCGCCCTGAGATTGGTAGGTTGTGAGTTCAAACCCTGGCCGAGTCATACCAAAGACTATAAAAATGAGTACCATTAACTCCCTGCTTGGTACTCAGCATCAAGGGTTGGAATTGGGGGTTAAATCACCAAAAATGATTCCCGGGCGTGGCCACTGCTGCTGCTCACTGCTGCTGCTCACTGCTCTCCTCAACTCCAAAAGGGGTGATCATGGGTCAAATGCAGAGAAAAATTTTGCCACACCTAATGTGTGTGTGACAATCATTGGTTCTTTAACTTTAATTTATTGAGGGAACACATCCAAAAGAAGGCGCCATAGCGCAAACAACCACACACCTTTTCAGTGTCTCTGTCGGCGTCGTATGAAAACGTGTTGTGTACAAAACATTATAGGCGTAAAATCCATGAGTTAGCCACACCGTTTTATAAGCCGCAGAGTTCAAAGCGTAGGAATAAAGTATCATTATCACTCCAGTGATAACGTTACTTGTAAAAACAGTATGTTAGCCGCCATGGAGGCGAAAATTACTCACTTAGAACTACACTATTAGGGGACATTAGACGAAAGACGCTATAATCTGTCTTTGTCAGCAATACATCATCAACATGCATGATCATGATGTGATGATAGGATCTAAAGCTCTAATGTTGGCCAAATTCCAATCTTGACTCTATCATAGTACCTCCCCCTATTGTTTAATAATCAAATATATATACTTGTTCTTATGCTATCTGAGCTCACCATGTTCACTGCTCGCTGTACATATCCTACCAAGTCAGACTTACACTGTTACAATGTCCATTTCTCTGATGATATTATTGTTGATGACTGAAGTGCTGCGTGAACGACTCTTGCTGTCGTCGTGTGGGTTGCGTGGACCACTCAGGAAGGACATCGCTTTCCCACAGGTTTGACTCTTTGTTTTTCAATAAAGCTGCAGTGTCGGTCGGGTCGCTCTTTCAGCTCCTCCTCCGCTGCTCGCTCCGGTCTGCTTTTCAGCTGCCGTGTCGTTGTCTTCGACTGTGCAGCAGCTCCCGTCCAAAGAGAAAACCTACTAACTCATGTCTAGCTGATTTTGAGAAAACAAAGGAAAACCAATCTATCTTGATGCTGTCTTACAAAGATTTACAAAGTCATCAAACGTATAGATGTTTTCTTGAGCTTTCATTTTCTTGCCGATTGAGCCATGGATTGAATCTGCTCTGATATTTTATCACAATCTCGGGTGGGCCCCATTCTGCGTTTGCACATTGGGCAAGAGGCGTGTACAGCGTCCAGTTTTTATTTTGACCTCCACAGTTATCTGCCCAAAAAGAGTATGCAAGGGGAAGAATCAAGAACAATACATTTAATGAAGGTGCTTGCAACGTCCTGGGCCAATCTTCCAAATATCCCCTCGTGCCATAATATCACATAATCAGGTTGACCGTCGGCCCCCATTCGTGCAAATGTCTCATTAAAGACAATAAGGCGACTGACAAAGAAGCTCCGATTGGTCCCTTGAGATACTAGGTTTTTCTGTTGTATCCACGCGGTTATGTGGTAGTTGCTGGGTCCTGCCATGCGCGTAACAGCTCACTTACGGAACAAATTACAATATCGCATACACTAATGTAAAGCATATCACCTAGGAACTCCAAAATTACTATAAGGTCAGTTTTGACCAAAATTGAGTTACTGGGTTTTGCCTTTGGACGGGAGTGCTGTTCTCTGTCGCTCTGTGACTCGCTCTCTGATTGTTCTCGTTTCTCCTGCACTGCTGCGGACACTCCACTCGCTTCTCTCGATCTTTCCTCCTTCTCTTCTTTTATACTCTGAGAGGAGATAGGTAGATTCATCACCGGTGTGTGAGCCACGCACCTGATCTCGATTGCGCCTCTCCGTTCCGCCGCATTCTCCGCCTCCTTGCCGCCATCTTGAGCAGGGCTATGGCTCCGCTCTCCGCATGCTGATATCAACCAAACCTAACCCTCCATCCACATTGTATTGTAAATAATGTAAATAATGTAAATAATTCAGGGTATATACTGTGATGATTTACTTGTGTGATGACTGTATTATGCTGATAGTATAAATTTGTACCATGAATTGATAAACGTGGACCCTTATTCCGGTGTCACCATATAGTGGTCAATTGTACGGAATATGTACTGTACTGTGCAATCTACTAATAAAAGTCTAAATGGATCAATCAATCAGTCAAAGGAAAAGCCTCATGTAACAAGTGGAGTTGTGCTAAATCAAGTAGTTAATAGTCCTCAGTGATCAAATGTACTATTTTACATTTCCTGACAGTAAACCAAAGTGAACTGCAAGATGAAATCAAAAAGCCATCAATATTAGACTTAAAAAAAAGAAAAAAAAAACATACCACGCGTCTCCAGGCTGGAAACATCTATTACTTTCCAAGAGGAAAAATAGCCCGCGAAAAGACAGTCGCCTCTGACGGAGCTGAATTTATTTAATTGCATCTGCGGTTATTAGAAATGTGTCTCGAGTCCTGCGTGATTTATAGTCAGAATGGGAGCCAGGAAAACGGTAAAGGCACTGATGTGTGTTGCACCAGCTAAGGCGCCACCTGCTCACCAGCATGTCCGAGAGGAATCGCTGCAATCTATTACAAGCTCTCTCCGGAGCACAGCTTGTTGTGTCGCCGCATGCCCACTGGCGGACTTGGAAGCTGGCCCACTGCTTTCAAAAACATCCTTGACACTTAAATCGCTAACATATTTCGGAAAGCATAAACATATTTCTGTAGTACAGTCGGCCTCATACACAAAGTTAATTAAATATTACATAAAGGCCCTGTTTACACTAAGGTAAATCCCACCTAACCTAACCACACACACAACGATACCACCGTTTACAAACCCTGTTTCCATATGAGTTGGGAAATTGTGTTAGATGTAAATATAAACGGAATACAATGATTTGCAAATCCTTTTTTCAACCCATATTCAATTGAATGCACTACAAAGACAAGATATTTGATGTTTAAACTCATAAACTTTATTTTTTTTTGTGCAAATAATCATTAACTTAGAATTTCATGGCTGCAACACGTGCCAAAGTAGTTGGGAAAGGGCATGTTCACCACTGTGTTACATCACCTTTTCTTTTAACAACACTCAATAAACGTTTGGGAATTGAGGAAACTAATTGTTGAAGCTTTGAAAGTGGAATTCTTTCCCATTCTTGTTTTATGTAGCGCTTCAGTCGTTCAACAGTCCGGGGTCTCCGCTGTCATATTTTACGCTTCATAATGCACCACACATTTTCGATGGGAGACAGGTCTGGACTGCAGGCGGGCCAGGAGAGTGCCCGCACTCTTTTACTAAGAAGCCACTCTGTTGTAACACGTGCTGAATGTGGCTTGGCATTGTCTTGCTGAAATAAGCAGGGGTGTCCATGCAAAAGACGGCGCTTATATGTTGTTACAAGACCTGTATGTACCTTTCAGTATTAATGGTGCCTCCACAGATGTGTAAGTTACCCATGTCTTGGGCACTAATGCACCTCCATACCATCACAGATGCTGGCTTTTCAACTTTGCGTCGATATCAGTCTGGAAGGTTCGCTTCCCCTTTGGTCCGGATGACACCATGTTGAATATTTCCAAAAATAATTTTAAATATGGACTCGTCAGACCACAGAACACTTTTACACTTTGCATCAGTCCATCTTAGATGATCTCGGGCACAGCGGCGTTTCTGGATGTTGTTGATAAATAGCTTTTGCTTTGCATAGTAGAGCTTTAACTTGCACATACAGATGTAGCGACCAACTGTATTTAGTGACAGTGGTTTTCTGAAGTGTTCCTGAGCCCATGTGGTGATATCCTTTAGAGAATGAAGTCGTATTTTATGCCGTCTGAAGGATCATTCAATGTGGAGTGATTTCTCCAGATTCTCTGTACCTTTTGATGATATTATGGACCGTAGATGTTGAAATCCCTAAATGTCTTGCAATTGCACTTTGAGAAACGTTGTTCTTAAACTGTTTGACTGTTTGCTCACGCAGTTGTGGACCAAGGGGTGTACCTCGCCCCATCCTTTCTTGTGAAAGACTGAGCATTTTTTGGGAAGCTGTTTTTATACCCAATTATGGCACCCACCTGTTCCCAATCAGCCTGCACACCTGTGGGTTGTTCCAAATAAGTGTTTGATGAGCATTCCTCAACTTTATCAGCATTTATTGCCACTTTCCCAACTTCTTTGTCGCATGTTGCTGGCATCAAATTCTAAAGTTAATGATTATTTGCAAAAAAAAAAAGTTTATCAGTTTGAACATCAAATATGTTGTCTTTGTAGCATATTCAACTGAATATGGGCTGAAAATGATTTGCAAATCATTTTATTCCCTTTATATTTATATCGAACAAAATTTACCAACTCATATGGAAACGGGGTTTGTAATACCAATCAAATATCATCCTACAGATAATTCTATGACTTTGACACTACTGTTGTATAGTATCAGTTATTTACTACACGGAGTAAATAATTGCATATTGGCACCTTGAGACAAGGATATGTTTATTGCTGGTCTAAATATATCATGTTTTCCTTCACTTGTTATGTTTGCAGTTTTATGCATAAATTGGATCAAATATAAAAATCGCCAATCCAAGCCCAGCCGCAATTTTGGGGAGAAAAACTGTGATTCTTCCATCAAAACGATGTCTCTTTTAATGTCGCTTGCTGTGCTATGATTATTCTTTGTCACTGTCGGTTTGTTGCTATGTCGCGATTATAGCGCCTTCACGTTAAGACCAAACACACCACGGGAGGCTGGAACAATGGCGTGAGTCCCTCATTTGTTGTTCTTCTCGTCTGTTTGTTTGATTTTGCTGTCGCTCTTGACTTGCAGAAGGCATTTTCGCCCGCTCGTCATACATTATTCTTCTGATCAGTTGACGCTGGGCAAAGTCCGTGTAGAAAACAAAGCAGAACGTACATTTGGTGTGCCTGTGAGCGCAAACGACATGAATTCAAGGGGAACTGTGCTTTTTCTGGAATGTTACCTATCGTTCACAATCCTTATGAGGGACATGAAGACATGTGAATTATATTTATATAGTGAAGTGAAGTTAATTATATTCATATAGCGCTTTTCTCTAGTGACTCATAGCGCTTTACATAGTGAAACCCAATATCTAAGTTACATTTAAACCAGTGTGGGTGGCAATGGGAGCAGGTGGGTAAAGTGTCTTGCCCAAGGACACAATGGCAATGACTAGGGTGGCGGAAGCGGGAATCGAACCTGCAACCCTCAAGTTGCTGGCATGGCCACTCACCAACCGAGCTATGCCGCCCCATGTTTGTATTATCTAATGCATTCTAACTCGTAAATAAAAATCAGCTTATAATGAATCCCATGGGAGGTCCGCTATCCTGTTCATAAAACTCAATAAATAATCATCCCAAAATCAGCAACAAAACTCCATTTAAACTTCATGGTCTGATTATTATCATATTTTTCGGACTATAAGGCGCACTTAAAATCCTTTCATTTTCTCAAAACTGGACAGGGCGCCTTACAACCCGTTACACCTAATGTAGGGAATCATTTTGGTGGTGCTGACTAACCTCGAAGCTATTTTATTTGATGCATGGTGAAATGATAAGTGTAACTAGTGGATGGCAGTCACACATAAAAGATACGTGTCGACTGCAATATGATGGCAGTCACACATAAGAGATTACATTATGACTCAAGTTAACAACACCAACATTTTTTATGTGCCATTGAAAATATAGAACATTTCAGAGAGCTCTTAAAAATATATTAAAATGTTTTAGTACGACGTTGGTAAGCTATGAAGCCGCACCGTTTGATTGATTGTACTGTGCTTCAACATATGAGTAGGGACGGTGTGGCGCAGTGGGAGAGTGGCCGTGCCCAACCTAAGGGTCCCTGGTTGAATCCCCACCTATTACCAACCTCGTCACGTCCGTTGTGTTCTTGAGCAAGACACTTCACCCTTGCTCCTGATGGGTGCTGGTTAGCGCCTTGCATGGCAGCTCCCTCCATCAGTGTGTGAATGTGTGTGTGAATGGGTAAATGTGGAAGTAGTGTCAAAGTGCTTTGAGTACCTTAAAGGTAGAAAAGCGCTTTACAAGTACAACCCATTTATTTATTTATTATAATGGTGTAAGACATATTATCTAGCATTTTGTTTCGCAATATTATGCAAAAGTAACTTTTCTTACTTTTTGATCTATATTTGTGATCTGCATAATTCTGACGATGTGCTCGTGTCCGCCTTGGTAGTCAGTTTTGTTGTCGACATGCTTTTTCTTTTACTCTATCTTCTTGTTATGGGACATTCCTCTTCTGCTGTTGCCATTTCTAATATAGAGTAGCATAAAGTTCTTACCTATATCTGTTAGTAAACTCCCATGAAAGCATTAAAACATACCGGTGTAGTGTGTTTAAATTATTCACCCAAGGAACTTTATTATTAGAGAGTTCTGGTTGGCCGATTTTTCACGGGACCTTGTTTGTTGCACTAGTGAGACACGGATGAGGAGATGCTGCTCCCTTACTGATTTTAAAGTCAAGTCTGAATGTCATTAAAACCGTTTGGTCCATCTTTTGACACTTCTTCCACTCCCGTCCTTGCACGCTACACGTAACTAAGACCGCTCACAAAATGGCGCATCCTAAAGCGACTGTCAGAAAGCGGCTTGAAGATGATCTGTAAAACATAATCTATGCAACATTTTTACCAAACAATATTGTTATTATAAGCGCTATTGCAGATGAACTATTCAGAGTAACGCTGTGATTACTAGCTCGTTTGGCTATGTTGACATCATCGGCTGGTCAGCTGCTGCCTCGCCTCGCTTGGTGAAAGTTTATTCTAGCTCAAACCTGGGGCAAATTAGGGCTCGCTTGATTGTAAAATATTTCGATTGAGAGGGTGTGAAGTTCATATATTATCAATATTCAGTGTTTTATCGTTCGTAGTAATTATTGTAAATACCACATTCTTGATTTTCATTTACATTCTGGGTGTCTCATTCAGTAAAAAATGTTTAAAATTCCATTCTTTTTTTTTTAAGCAGTCCGTTGTAAAATTGTTAACATTCAATCAGACATTATTGTGAGGTGTTGTATTAGTGTTCCTAAAAATAAATACACCGGCCTCCGGACACTGGTTTTTCTCCAAATTCGGCCCCCGGAGTCAAAATAATTGCCCAGACCTATTCTAGATCATATATCATGCCTCTCACCTTGACAATAGAAGGATGAGGACATAATCTGACAAGTTGGTACACTTTAACTTCGAATTTAGACTCGGGAATGGCGAAAAAGGCACGGAAAGACTTTGCAAGGGTTATGAGTCATTCTTCATCTAAACGGGAATATTAGACTTAGACTTCCTTTATTGTCATTCAAATTTGATCTTTACTCTACAGATAACAACAAAATGTTGTCGCATTAGCTCGTTGTAGTGCAAGATAAAAGAGCAATAAGGTGCAGAGTGTTTGCATTTACAAAATATTGTACAGATAAATATATTGCACTTTTGCATATCCATCCATGTTTACATGTTATATTGTCTTTATAGTCCAGCGAGTTAATATATATATATATATATATATATATATATATATATATATATATATATATATATATATATGTCTTGCCCAAGGACACAACGGCAGTGACTAGGATGGCAGAAGAGGGAATCGAACCTGCAACCCTCTAATTGCTGGCACGGCCACTCTACCGACCGAGCTAAACCGTATATATGTATATATGTATATATATATATATATATATATATATATATATATATATATATATATATATATATATATATATATTTATATATATATATATATCTATATATATATATAAATATATATATATATATATATATTTATATATATATATATATATATATATATATATATATATATATATATATAGATAGATATAGATATATATATATAGATATATATATATATATAGATATATATATATATATATATATATATATATATATATATATATATATATATATATATATATATATATATATATATATATATATATATATATATATATATATATATATATTGTGGCATTGTGCCATGGTGTAAGGACCATCCTTCAGGGGCGGGGCAGGGGCGGGGCAAGGCTGTGGCATGTGCTGACGGCGAGACACAGCAGGCAGGTGATTAGATTTCACAGGTGGTACGTCTTAATCTAATCAGCTGTTGTCTTTAGCAGTAAGCGGCCGGGAGCAGAAGGGGAGAGAGGTTACGGGTGTGGCTGAAAAATTGTGTCCTGTTTGAGAGAGAACTTGCTGAAAACAATCTGATGATTAAAACCTTGGGAAAACCTACACACTTGGCTTTGGTGCTGTGTCTAACAGTGGAACTATGGGGAAGTACGTATATATACATGTATATATATATATATATATATATATATATATATATATATATATATATTTATATATATATATATGAACATCCTAACAGTCGCCATCACAGTGACAGCAGTCGTTGTACAGTAAGTTATGTGTATTATGTGTGTTGGCTTTCATGAAGCCTGCAGTGAGTAAAAATCAGGGATATTGTCGAAAGAAAAAGCTGACATCGTGATGCGTTTGTAAAATAAATGTGCTGCCGTTTGCTATATATAATGAAAATACGTAAATATTTCATGTTATTATGAATGTGCCTGCTACTGCATTACATACTTACTGTGTGTGTATATAAAACCTTAATGGAGGTGTTTGGATGTTGTTGTTTTTTAATGCTTTATATGCAGAATAAAGCAACTCTCATTGGCTCCATTGCAAGCAGACTTTGGCTCGCAATTATTTATGAGCTAGAATGCATACAAAAAACAAAAAACATGAGGATTATGAATGAAAGGCACAATTCCAAAATTAAAGTAGATAAACTCTGCTTCTTCTTATTCCTTTTTAGACGTGTTGGATTGAGCAATTAAAGTAAACATGATGTACTTGAATGCATCACATTTTTGCCACATATGTTTAAAACCATTGCCATCATTACACTTTCAGTTTCAAACTACTTCAGCTGCACAAAATGTTGTCATATTGATGTTTTCTCTCGCCAGCAGGACTGCATGCGACCGCGATTAGTTTTCAAACACTCCCTCCTCCATCACGATAAGAAAACATCCCCAGCTTTTGCCTGAAAAGACACATCAGCTCTAAAGTCAAGAGGATGTTTTGAAGTAGAAGGTCATTTCACATAGTGCCTTTTCCAATTGTGAGTCATTTCTGAGCGGCCTTTGGAAGGACCACCGAGGCAGGGCATTCACTTCATAAAGAACACAAAAATATAATCTCTTAATGGCTTTAAGGAGCGGAGAAATTCATTTTCTTGAAAGCTTTTTCGGTTTGCAAAACAACAACATTTTAAAAAAAAAAGGGTCCCTGCTTGAATCTACAAAAAATGGACAACAGTTTGATTGGAAACTTGTTTTTGATTAAAGCAGCGGTGCATTTTTTTTTTTTTGTTCAACCTGAAGCAGTCATCATGAGGAAAATCTCCAACAAGAGAGAAAATTACAAGTATTTTGCCTGCTTTTCCTATCAACTCACAAAAGAAACAGACCATATTTCTAGAATTGGAATAAAAGCTCCCCAAAAAGATTAACTTTGTGTCCCTATGAGCTTCAAATGTGAAAAAGCATCTTCAGCATTGACTGGAACATGTGCTCAAATTAGGGCTGCAACAATCCATTGATGAGAAAAAACAAAAAAACATTGATTTATATTCAGTTGCTCCGATTAATCATTAGTGAGTGTAACTCTAAAAAATCCAGACCGCATGGTGTGCTCCAGACCTTCTCCGTGCAAATAATTCCTGCGCAACACAACAATAACAACAAAAACAACAGAAGAACATCAGCAAAAAGGATATGTACAAATATGATGGTAAAAGTGATAGCAGAGAAGCAGTTAGTGAAATAAATATAAATAATACAGAAATAAAAAAGAACGTTATTACACTACAAACGGAGCAATACAAGTACCAATCGAAATAGCACTATTGATAATGGATAATAACAATATTTATCTCTATTATCAACAAAATAATTGTTTCAAATGCAACGATACATATATGTAGTAATAACTTGAAAAACAAACCCCGTTTCCATAAGAGTTGGGAAATTGTGTTAGATGTAAATATAAACGGAATACAATGATTTGCAAATCCTTTTCAACCCATATTCAATTGAATGCACTACAAAGACAACATATTCGATGTTCAAACTCACAAACTTTAGTTTTTTTTGCAACTAAAAATCAACTTAGAATTTCATGGCTGCACGTGCCAAAGTAGTTGGGAAAGGGCATGTTCACCACTGTGTTACATCACCTTTCCTTTTAACAACACTCAATAAACGTTTGGGAATTGAGGAAACTAATTGTTGAAGCTATGAAAGTGGAATTCTCTCCCATTCTTGTTTTATGTAGAGCTTCAGTCGTTCAACAGTCCCCGGACTGTTGAACTGTTGTGGTATTTTAGGCTTCATAATGTGTCACACATTTTCAATGGGAGACAGGTCTGGACTACAGGCTGGCCAGTCTAGTACCCGCACTCTTTTACTATGAAGCCACACTGTTGTAACAAGTGACTTGATATTGTCTTGCTGAAATAAGCAGGGGCGTCCATGATAACGTTGCTTGGATGACAGCATATGTTGTTCCAAAACCTGTATGTACCTTTCAGCATTAATGGTTCCTTCACAGATGTGTAAGTTACCCATGCCTTGGGCATTAATACACCCCCATACCATCACAGATGCTGGCTTTTCAACTTTGCACCTAGAACAGTCCTGATGGTTCTTTTCCTCTTTGGTCCGGAGGACATGACGTTCAATCTTTTCCAAAAAACAATTTGAAATGTGGACTCGTCAGACCACAGAACACTTTTCCACTTTGCAGCAGTCCATCTTAGCTGAGCTCAAGCCCAGAGAAGCCGGCGGCGTTTCTGGATGTCGTTGATAAATGGCTTTGGCTTAGTAGAGTTTTAACTTGCACTTACAGATGTAGCGACAAACTGTATTTACTGACAGTGGTTTTCTGAAGTGTTCCTGAAACCATGTGGTGATCTCCTTTACACACTGATGTCGCTTTTTGATGCAGTACCGCCTGAAGAAACGAAAGTCTGTTATATCATCGCTTATGTTCAGTGGTTTCTCCAGATTTTCTGAACATTTTGATGGTATTACGGACCGTAGATGGTGAAATTCCTAAATTCCTTGCAATAGACCGTTGAGGAATGTTGTTCTTAAACTGTTTGACTATTTGCTCACGCATTTGTTCACAAAGTGGTGACCTTCACCCCGTCCTTGTTTGTGAAAGACTGAGCATTTCACGGAAGCTGCATTTATACCTAATCATGGCACCCACCTGTTCCCAATTAGCCTGCACACCTGTGGGATGTTTCAAATAAGTGTTTGATGAGCATTCCTCAACTTAATCAGTATTTATAGCCACCTTTCCCAACTTCTTTGTCACGTGTTGCTGGCATCAAATTCTAAAGTTAATGATTATTTGCAAACAAAAAACTGTTAATCAGTTTGAACATCAAATATGTTGTCTTTGTAGCATATTCAACTGAATATGGGTTGAAAATTATTTGTAAATCATTGTATTCCGTTTATATTTACATCTAACACAATTTCCCAACTCATATGGAAACGGGGTTTGTACAAAAGAAGATAAATGGAGGGGAAAAAACAGAAGCCAACTGTATTAACCTTGTAGATTGTTATAGTAACAATATTTTACGCTTTGTCAGTGTGCCTAGGACAACAACGTTAATATATGTTTGCTGAAATGTGATTATTGTTTATGAGTGTATGTATGTATCTGTACAGTATGCATATATGTATGTTTGTACAGTTTGTGTACATTATTTACTTTAATGTTTAATTAATGCATAAGTGTTAAAGGGGGCTTTTTTTTGTTTTTTTTACATTTAAAACACGTCCTTGTGGTCTACATAACATGTAATGGTGGTTCTTCGGTCAAATATTTGCGTAGATTATATTTTACAGACCCTCTTCAAGCTGCTTTCTGATTTACGTGCCTCCACTTCAACAGAGTCTTCTTCCCGCCCTCTTTGATGTAGTTTTTAGCGTTTCCATATGGAGGCTACTGGTAGATGTAAATTAGAACCAGAGCTGACAAACAATTAAAATATATAATCGTGATTAATTTCTTTTTGTTCCCAGTGTAGTTAACTTAGAATTAATAGGAGACAGGTATAATTTTTCATTAATAAGTTTAACCTTGACGGATAGTTTTCAATTTTTTATTAATTAATTATAATGAAATGTGTTTTAAATAGGGCTGTCAAAAAAGTTTAATATTTAATCCCGATTAATCGCATTGTCCATAGATAACTCAAAACATTTTGTGATTAATCACAAAAAGATGTAATTTTTTATCTTTAATACAGATAATTTTTAAAGTTTTCCATACATGAATCAACAATTAATTTTCTTTAATAAAATGTTGTTTAAACACTATGCTTTTTGAAACGGCTCAATATAAACAAGTTTTTAAAGAGAATAAAAATACTTCTAGATGTTCTACTATGTCGGAATACAAATTATGTATCCCTGCTTTAGGAACACTTGCATATAGAGGAGAGGAGCTACACTTCCATGTGAAGATAGCAGTTTCACAGATTAATAACACAAAATGTGAATTGTTACGATCGTGCTTTAAAGGTCAAATATGTTTGGGGATATGTTTTCTACATGATTAAATGTTTCTGATATTATTGACTTTACATGTTACAAGTTAGTAGTAGTAGTACTTTTGGTTTGGACTTGTTAAAAACAAAGCAAAAGGAAAATTAATCTAAAAATGTAATAATCTTGATAACATTACAATAAGGTACAGAGAGAGAATCAAATATTTTACAATGAAAACACATACAAATTAAAACAATACAATAATGTTTTTTTTTCATATCCAAAAAGAAGTGGGAAGAAGGGAAACTTCTTAACTACCAACACTTATTTTCTAAATCAAATATCTAGCTTTCATATCATTATTATTATTATATGCAATGATACATTTACCGATCTTTTACAACATATTATCAACAATCTTTTACCCACTTTACTCACTTTACACTTGTTTTGCTTTGTATGTAATTTGTACTGTTCGTGTCATGATCTGTGTCCTGGATTATGTTTTTTTATTTTCAATCTGAGATTCCTTCGGTTCCTGTTTTTTGTGCACCCTTGTTTGTTTTGGTTACCATGGTTACTTATTATTTCCTCCTGCTTCTGATTAGTGTTCAACCGCTCACCTGCTGCCTGAGCACTAATCAGAGGCATTATTTAAACCTGCCTTTCCCTCTAATGAGGGCTGGAGTATATTTTGATGTTTGCTGTGGACTGCCTTTTTTTGGAAGCTGAGAGCTATTCCCTGGATGCTGTCCCTGTTTGCTGTTTCCTGGTTTCTGGTTTGTGTTTTCCTTGCCTTTTTTTTTAAACATTAAAACCAGGTTTACATTTTCCAAGCCTGTCATCTCTGCATCTTGGGGTTCGTCACCACCACTCCCTGACAGTTTGTAGTTTCACAAGATATTTATTTTTCAATACTTTTCAATGTTAAATAAATGTATTGGTGGGAATATCCTGCATTATGAATGACCCTTATTTCTTTCTTCTGCAGGGTGATGACACTATAGTGTGCTCATGTAAAACAGGCTGAATATTAAATGGTGTTAACAAGTGGGTAGGGAAGGTTAAAATGTAGTCATGCAGATTAAAAAATCTGTCATGCAGATTAGAAAAAGAATAAACCATTGTGATGGTAATATTGTGTAGTGAACTGTAATTACCCCATGTGGGCTGCAGAGGGCATGCCGGCATTATTAAACCTAATAGGTATTGGTCGTGAAGAAGAGGCGAGATTGTTCAAAGACAACCTTCCTTCATATCGCTGCTCCCATTACAATATACTTCATTTCAATCCGCCCAAAAAATAATTTATTTTAAATAAAAATGTATCACAGGATAACACAGATTAGCATGATCGTATTGTAAGACGATTTTTCGTTGTTTTGTTAGACCGGATGTGAAGCGGAGCGCTATTATTGTGAAGGCAACTACCGGATACCTGTGATTCGTATGAGAAAAGACTTGACATGTATGGGACAGATTTAGATGAATAAAATAGATAGATAGATAGATAGATAGAGTTTTAGACATACACTGTACTTTCCAGACCATAGGGCGCACCGGATTATAAAGCGCACTGCCGATGAATGGTCTATTTTCAATATTTTTTCATACATAAGGCGCACCGGATTATTAGCGCATTAAAGGGGTCATATTATGATTTTTTCCCAAAATGTTTAACATTTCCTTGTGGTCTACATAACATGTAATGGTGTTTTTTTGGTCAACATGTTGCATAAATAATGTTTACAGATCATCTTTAAGCCGCTTTCTGACAGTGAGTGGAAGAATTGTCAAAAGATTGAGCTAACTGTTTTTTAATCATCTATAGCATCTCCACATCCGGAAAAAACAACACCGGAAAAATATCCTGTGAAAAAACGTCCGACTGGAACTTTCTAATAACTAAAGTTCTTTGGGTGAATAATGTAAACTCACTCCACCGGTATGTTCTACCGCTTTCATTGCGAGATTACTGAAAGATATGAGTAAAAAATGTACACTACTTTATGTTAGAAATGGCAACAGCGGAGGATGAATGTCTCATTACAAGAAGATTGAGAAAACAAAGAAGCTTATCGACTGACTCCAAAGGCGGCTGCTCGTAATTTTACAGGATTTATGCAGATCCTAAATACAGATCGGCAGGTACCAGAAAGTAAGAAAAAGTTGCTTTTGCATAATATTGCAAAACAAAACACCAAATATGTCTTACCTTATACATGCACCATAATAATACTGGTATGTTGAAGCACAGTGCAATCCATCAGGCCGTGCGGCTTCTTAGCTTACCAAAGACGTACTAAAACATTTTGATGGATTTTTGAGCGCCGTGTGTAATGTTCTATATTTTCAATGGAACATGTAAAATGTTGGTGTTGTTTACTTGAGTCATATTGCAGTCCACACATATCTCTTGTGTGTGAATGTCATCATATTGCAGTCTGGATGGATGGATGGATGGATGGATGGATGGATGGATGGATGGATGGATGGATGGATGGATGGATGGATGGATGGATGGATAGATAGATAGATAGATAGATAAATAGATAGATAGATGGAGAGATACATCGTACTTTATTAATTCTTTCAGGAGAGTTCCCCCTGGAAAATTCAAACGTATCTCTTATGTTTGACTGCCATCTACTAATCACACTTTTCATTACACCATGTACCAAATAAAATAGTTTCGAGGTCGGTAAGGAAAACCATGAATATTCTGTACATTAGGAGGTTATAAGGCGCACTGTCGAGTTTTGAGGGGGAAAAAAAGGATTTTAAGTGTGTCTTATAGTCCAAAAAATACGGCCCATTTAATCATTAAATCCAGGACTTGAGTATTACATTTTTAAACAGTTAATTACTGCCTTCATTATGTCATAATTTAAATAATAGTTTCGATGATTTAAATAATTGTGAAGACTGACGATTTGTTGTCGTAGACATCTGTCTTTACCACAACATACACCATCTGCAGGACGGACGTGGCATCTGTAAAGCTGTAATTTGAGGAGGAATGAATAGAATGTGCTGCTGTATTCGGTGTGGAAAGCAAACATTTGTCATTCAGTCATAATATAATGTTTGCCAATCATTTGTCATGATCCGCTGCCCGGATCATATTATGTTTAGATTTTTGAGTCTTTTTGTATCATGTTCTGTTAGTTTTGGACTTCCTTAGTTCCTGGTTGCACTTCCTTGTTTGTTTTGTCACCATAGTTACGTATGATTTTTATCAGCCTCGGTTTTTTGGGACACACCTATGTCCAATCAAGAGACTATATTTAAGCCTGCCCTTTTTATAAGTCTGTCTGGGTTCCTTGTTTGCGGTAAGCAACAGTCGCGTGTGTGTTTCTGGTTCCAGTCTCCGTGCTAAGTATTAGCCTTAGATTCCCGGCACACTGTTATTTTGTTTATTTCTGTCTGTTTAGTACTGTGTATTATTTATTAAATCATCCTACCTTTACGTTTTCCCTTGGATGTGTGACTTACCAATAAGCCTTCACTTCATTACCTATAATCATAGACCAATGTGACTTCTTTTATGACACAATACAGCACCAACAAATCTCCCTGTCGAAAGATTTACTGAAGAAAGCGTGAGAACAAGGTTATCACTATTGTATTGTACCATATGTCCCGGCAAGAAATCTGCGTTCAAAAGACTCCGGCTTATTAGTGATTCCTAGAGCCCAAAAAAAGTCTGCGGGCTATAGAGCGTTTTCCGTTCGGGCTCCAGTACTCTGGAATGCCCTCCCGGTAACAGTTCGAGATGCTACCTCAGTAGAAGCCTTTAAGTCTCACCTTAAAACTCATCTGTATACTCTAGCCTTTAAATAGACCTCCTTTTTAGACCAGTTGATCTGCCGCTTCTTTTCTTTCTCCTATGTCCCCCCCTCCCTTGTGGAGGGGGTCCGGTCCGATGACCATAGATGAAGTACTGGCTGTCCAGAGTCGAGACCCAGGATGGACCGCTCGTCGGGACCCAGGATGGACCGCTCGTCGGGACCCAGGATGGACCGCTCGCCTGTATCGATTGGGGACATCTCTACGCTGCTGATCCGCCTCCGCTTGGGATGGTTTCCTGTGGACGGGACTCTCGCTGCTGTCTTGGATCCGCTTTGAACTGAACTCTCGCGGCTGTGTTGGAGCCACTATGGATTGAACCTTCACAGTATCATGTTAGACCCGCTCGACATCCATTGCTTTCGGTCCCCTAGAGGGGCGGGGGGGTTGCCCACATCTGAGGTCCTCTCCAAGGTTTCTCATAGTCAGCATTGTCACTGGCGTCCCACTGGATGTGAATTCTCCCTGCCCACTGGGTGTGAGTTTTCCTTGCCCTTTTGTGGGTTCTTCCGAGGATGTTGTAGTCGTAATGATTTGTGCAGTCCTTTGAGACATTTGTGATTTGGGGCTATATAAATAAACATCGATTGATTGATTGATTGATCCCCCAGTGAGCTTCAAAGAATGTAACTTCTCATTCCATTTTTTTTTTTTTTTTTTTAAATATAATAAAGGTAGCATGCTCGCTTCGTCCTTTTTTGACGTGTGTCGTACAGCCGGTAATTGATTCCACTCACTCCCATCACGCTTTTTGCCCGCAATTTGCTCCGCAATACGCCACCCTGAACGTTGGGAACCCTATAGCATAATGGGAAAGCTGCAAGGCCTGCAGAGTGCAAATTATCACCTGTTTTTTGTTGTTGTTGTTGTTGTTGTTGGGTTTTTTTGCATGTTGGTGCATCTGGCAGCAGCAGCAGGTCCACAGTACAGACTATTGGCTCCGTGTGAAATAAAGGGAATTATAAAACAAAAGTTTGCAGGTGAGGCTGCTGTCGCTTGTCCATAAAAGGTTTCTCTGTAATTGACGGTCTCTGGCCGTAAGTACTGCATAAATTGATACTTTTGTGCATGACGCCAGCACTCGGCACTGAAAGTGTCACTGAGGAATAACTTCCAAAGCATAAAATGCTCTTCTTTTTGAGCACTTTCTCCCCCTTATGAGGATGGAAGGTTTAATATTATCACAAAATGAGGCGAGGTCAGTTTATGTACTCAACGACAGAGAGTGTCCATTGGGGCATTTACTTTGGAACATTTTTGGACACCACCCTGTCAATTTTCTCCCGCAGGGCATTTAGGGCAAAAGCTCCCTTTAGAGTTAACTGTAAACTTCAGCGTGGTTTGGTTTAATTTGATTCAATTAAGAACGTTTTATGTTGTTTTTTTATTTTCCATTCATTTGTTAATTTTCCAGTAGATAGAGAAAATGATAGAACATCCATGTTTCTACCGCTGGTCTCTTTCTGGGTCACGGGGGGTGCTGGTCATGCTTAATAATAATATATATTCATAATAGCTTATGATTTTTTTTTAAATAAATAATAAATCTAAAAGACAATTAATAAAAATGTATAAACATTCGATACTTAGCTAATGCATCAATGAAAGAAATGGGAAATGATAAGTCTGACAATGAATAAATAAATCAATAAATAATACGAAAAACATTCAAATAAATCTTAGAGAGGGTGAACATGAATAAAATATAAATATTTGGCTCATGCTTTGATGAAGTAAGCGAGATATAAAAATAAAAAAACAAAGTAAAAAAATTGGTAAATAACATTTTGTTTAAACAAACCTAAAATAGAACGAATATAAATGATCAAACAATAGATACTTAGTTCCTGCATTATTAAATAAATAGAAGAAATGTGTGTTAAAAAAAAATGAGTATTTAGCTGAAAGGGAAGTTTTACATTAAAAAATGGAATATAAATCTAAAAGAAAATTAATATAAAAAAATAGATACACTATATTGCTAAAAGTATTTGGCCACCAATTCAAATGATGAGAATCAGGTGTCCTAATCACTTTGTATAAAATCAAGCACTTAGGCATGGAGACTGTTTCTACAAACATTTGTGAAAGAATGGGCCGCTTTCAGTGATTTCCAGCATGGAACTTTCATAGGGATGCCACCTGTGCAACAAATCCAGTCGTGAAATTTCCTCGCTGCTAAATGTTCCAAAGTAAACTTTATTATAAGAAAATTAAGGAGTTTGGGAACAACAGCAACTCAGCCACCAAGTGGTAGGCCACGAAAACTGACAAGAGAGGGGTCAACGGATGATGAAGCACATGGTGCAAAGACTTTCTGCTACAGAGCTCCAAACTTCATGTGACTTTCCAATTAGCCCACATACAGTACGCAGAGAGCTTCATGGAATGGGTTTCCATGGCCGAGCAGCTGAATCTAAGCCATACATCACCAAGCCCAATGCAAAGCGTCGGATGCAGTTGTGTAAAACACGTCGCCACTGGACTCTAGAGCAGTGGAGACACCTTCACTGGACTGATGATTCACACTTTAAAGAAATAAATCACACCTCCGCTTATGGTGGTTTCCTGCTGGCTCCACTGTGGACGGGACTCTCTCTACTGTGTTGGATCCACTTTGGACAGGACTCTCACGGTTGAGTTGGATCCACTATGGATTGAACTTTCACAGTATTATGTTGGACCCGCTCGACATCCATTGTTTTTGGTCCTCTCCAAGGTTTCTCATAGCCATCATTGTCACCGACGACCCACTGAGTGTGAGTCCCACTGGGTGTGAGTCCCACTGGGTGTGAGTTTTCCTTGCCCTTATGTGGGCTCTGCCGAGGATGTCGTTGTGGTTTGTGTTGTGGTTTGTGCAGCCCATTGAGACACTAGTGATTTAGGGCTATATAAATAATCATTGATTGATTGATTGACTTTTCCATCTGGCAATCTGATGGACGAGTCTGGGTTTGGAGGTTGCCAGGAGAACACTACATTTTGAGTGTGAAATTTGGTGGAGGAGGAATTATGGTGTGTTTTTTCTTTTTTTTTTTTTTTTTTTCAGAAGTTGGGCTTGGCCCCTTAGTTCCAGTGAAAGGAACCTTGAATGCTCCAGGATACCAAAACATTTTCGACAATTCCATGGGATAATATGTGAGTAAAGGCAGGTGGTTAAATTATTTTGTCAATATAGTGTATTTAGCTTTCCAAATAATGATGAACATGGGAAAAATATGTGTTAAAATGTTTTTTTTTTAAATACATCTGAGGGAATAAACATGAATCGATAAATTAGCTAATGTATTGCTCAATGCTCCTTCACATCGAGAGGAGCCAGATGAGGTGGTTGGGCATCTGGTCAGGATGCCACCTGAACGCCTCCCGAGGGAGGTGTTTAGGGCACGTCCAACCGGTAGGAGGCCACGGGGAAGACCCAGGACACGTTGGGAAGACTATGTCTCCCGGCTGGCCTGGGAACGCCTCGGGATCCCCCGGGAAGAGCTAGACAAAGTGGCTGGGGAGAGGGAAGTCTTGGTTTCCCTGCTTAGGCTGTTGCCCCCGCGACCCGACCTCGGATAAGCGGAAGAAGATGGATGGATGGATGGATGGATAGCTCAATGAAATCGAAAAAAGAAGTAAAAATAAATGTACTATTAAATAAAAATGTAATACATAAAAGAAAATGAATTTACATGTATAAACAAATTTACCGCCGCGGCTTCCCTGCTTAGGCTGCTGCCCCCGCGACCCGACCTCAGATAAGCGGAAGAAGATGGATGCATGGATGGTATAAACAAATACAGAATTAAAAGTGGCAGATACATGATATAATACATAAATAAATTCTGGTTGCAGACCAATTATAACTTAAAGAGGTGACATATGGTACTGTCAGTTATAGCAAGACGGGGGTGAAAGGAAGCTGTCTATGGCTGTTGGGTTTTTGTCAAGTTAATTGAGACATCTGTATTTGTGCAAAAAAATTATATATGTCTCTTTGCCACTTGCTTATATATTACCTGTGCTTGTTTGCCCTGTCAGTCTGTCAATTACCAGAACCCGGCGCTATGTTTATGATGAAACTGGTCGCAAATGCATCCCGACAAGCACGGAGGCGAAAATCCGCGAAAAGACGACATGTCTCTTTCTCGTCCTCGCCGGCCTAGGTCTTACCTCCACCCCAGCAGTGAGGAGGATTAAACCATTTAGGCGTCTCTCAACGGAAGAAATCCAAATTCTTGTCACAGAACACCCACATCATTTTTTTTTTCCTCAAACCTGCAAGTCAGATATGCCGGCGATGATTTTAATTAAGCTGCAGCAGTTTATGGTAATGTGTCACATCGAGTTCGGTACACACATTGGTCCAAAAATGTCTCTCACATTTAAAAAAGAAAAAAAAGTTTTTAGCAAATTGCTGCCTAATCGGGCCATAACATTAGGTACATGGGCACAATCTATCAATTATGCAAAGGCTTGGTTGTGATTGACAATGTTTTGAATTGGCGGTTAGGTGTCTTTTTCACATCTGATATGACACCAACATACTGATGTGGACCCGATACCATGATAGGTATGCAAAACGCTAACATCCATCCATCCATTATGTACTGCTTGTCCTTTCATATTTGTTGTTAACTGTCTGGAAAGGATTTATGCTCTCTTTAATTAAGTAAAGTGGCATGGATCAGTTTTTTTGGGGCGACATCTAGTGGCCACAAAAATGCATTAAGTTAAGCACATGACACACGGACACATTACTGTATACTTTCTAATTTGAGACCTTGTGTCTGGAAGTACAAGCCCCAAAACCAGGGAAGTTGGCACGTTGTGTAATTCATAAATTAAAACAGAATACAACAATCTGCAAGTCATTTTCAACTTATATTCAATTGAATAGACTACAAAGACAAGATATTAAATACTCAAACTGAGAAACTTCTTTTTTTTTTTGGCAAATAATCATTAACTTATAATTTAATGGCAGCAACACATTGCAAAAAAGTTGGCACAGAGGCATTTTTACCACTGTGTTACATGGCCTTTCCTTTAAACAACACTCGGTAAACATTTGGGAACTGAAGAGACTAAGTTTTGAAGCTTTTCAGGTGGAATTATTTCCCATTGTCACGACTAGGACTTGGGCGTGGATTGTTTTCCCCGAGGTAGAGGAAAATTGGCGCGAGCAAGGCGTGAATGTAAGTATTCAGTTGGCCCACATTTCTAAAAAATATTTTTTGGTACAAGTCGTAACTAATATTCAAATTTTCTGAGATACTAAATTTGGGATTTTCAGTAATTGTCAGTACTAATATTGTCAGTATTTTACTACTTACGTATAAAATACTACACAGTCTAGCTCCATCCTATCTAGCCGATTGTATTGTACCATATGTCCCGGCAAGAAATCTGCGTTCAAAAGACTCCGGCTTATTAGTGATTCCTAAAGCCCCAAAAAAAGTCTGCGGGCTATAGAGCGTTTTCTGTTCGGGCTTCAGTACTCTGGAATGCCCTCCCGGTAACAGTTCGAGATGCTACCTCAGTAGAAGCATTTATGTCTCACCTTAAAACTCATTTGTATACTCTAGCCTTTAAATAGACCTCCTTTTTAGAGCAGTTGATCTGCTGCTTCTTTTCTTTTTCTCCTCTGTCCCCCCCTCCCTTGTGGAGGGGGTCCGGTTCAATGACCATGGATGAAGTACTGGCTGTCCAGAGTCGAGACCCAGGATGGACCGCTCGTCGGGACCCAGGATGAACCGCTCGCCTGTGTATCGGTTGGGGACATCTCTGCGCAGCTGATCCGCCTCCGCTTGAGATGGTTTCCTGTCTTGGATCCGCTTTGAACTGAACTCTCGCGGCTGTGTTGGAGCCACTATGGATTGAACTTTCACAGTATCATGTTAGACCCGCTCGACATCCATTGCTTTCGGTCCCCTAGAGGGGGGGGGGTTGCCCACATTTGAGGTCCACTCAAAGGTTTCTCCTAGTCATCATTGTCACTGGCGTCCCACTGGGTGTGAATTCTCCCTGCCCACTGGGTGTGAGTTTTTCTTGCCCTTATGTGGGTTCTTCCGAGGATGTTGTAGTCGTAATGGTTTGTACAGTCCTTTGAGACATTTGTTATTTAGGGCTGTATAAATAAACATTGATTGATTTATTGATTGTCATATCTTTATTACACTAACGAACTACAAAAAAAGGAAGCAAAAAAAAGGTGCGCACAATGGCGGAGAACAAACTTGACTAATTAAAAACAAAAGACTAGCACAAAGGCAATTAACTATGAACTACAAACAGAAACTTACTTGACATGGAACTGTGAAAGGAACATGGATCATTGTAAGGTGCGTAGCAGGTGGTAGACGTGGGAAGGAGGTGATAGACCGTGATGTTGCCAGGACGAAGTACAGAAACAGAATGGCTTAAAAAGCAGTGACAACAGGTGCGAGACATGAGGACAGGTGAAAATTAATGAGTTGCTAAAACAAACAAGGAAGTGCAAAAACATGAAACAATGGAGTCTTAAGTAAAACAGAACATAACTAAACAAAACATGATCACAAGGCATGACACCCATTCTTGCTTGATGTACACCTTAAGTTGTTAAATAGTCCGTTGTGGTATTTTAGGCTTCATATTGCGCCACACATTTTCAATGGGAGACAGGTCTGGACTACAGGCAGGCCAGTCTAGTACCCGCACTTTTTTACTATGAAGCCACGCTGTTATAACACGTGGCTTGGTATTGTCTTGCTGAAATAAGCAGGGGCGTCCGTGATAACTTTGCTTGGATGGCAACATATGTTGCTCCAAAACATATATGTAACTTTCAGCATTAATGGTGCCTTCACAGATGTGTAAGTTACCCATGCCTTGGGCATTAATACACCCCCATACCATCACAGATGCTGGCTTTTGAACTTTGCACCTATAACAATCCGGATTGGTTCTTTTCCTCTTTGGTCGGGAGGAAACGATGTCCACAGTTTCCAGAAACTATTTAAAATGTGGACTCGACGGACCACAGAACAGTTTTACACTTTGCATCAGTCCATCTTAGATGAGCTCGGGCCCAGCGAAGCCGGCAGCCTTTGTGGGTGTTGTTGATAAATGACTTTTGCTTTACATAGTAGAGTTTTAACTTGCACTTATAGATGTAGTGATTAACTGTAGTTACTGACAGTGGTTTTCTGAAGTATTCCTGAGCCAATGTGGTGATATTCTTTACACACTGATGTCGCTTTTTAATGCAGTACAGCCTGTGGGATTTAAGGTGTGTAATATCATTGCTTACGTGCAGTGATCTCTCCAGATTTTCTGAACCTTTTTATGATACTACGGACAGTAGATGGTGAAATTCCTAAATTCCTTGCAATGGCTCGTTGAGAAATGTTGTTCTTAAACTGTTCGACAATTTGCTCACAAAGTGGTGACCCTCATCCCATCCTTGTTTGTGAATGACTAAGCCTTTCATGGAAGCTGCTTTTATACCCAATCATGGCACCCACCTTTTCTCAATTAGCCTGTTCACCGATGGGATGTTCCAAATAAGTGTTTGATGAGCATTCTTCAACTTTCTCAATCAACTTTTTTGAAACATGTTGCAGGCATCAAAATCCAAATGAGCTGATATTTGCAAAAAATAACAAGTTTCCATTTCGAACGTTAAGTACTTATCTTGTCTTTGCAGTCTATTCAATTGAATATAAGTTGGAAAGGATTTGCAAATTATTGTATTCTGTTTTTATTTACGATTCACACAACGTGCCAACTTCACTGGTTTTGGGTTTTGTAATACGCAATCAATTATCTAATACATACTTATATTGATATTGATATTGACTGTAATATTGTTTAATTAGGGATACTTATCATCTATGTTAAGTTTGTGTGCTGTTGTGTGCTTGGCTGTTGATTCAATCACATCCATGAGCTGGACAGTTTTACTGCACAACACGTCACACTGTCGGGAATCCGCCAACCCCCATAGCATGCTCGAACTCCCAACTTTCTTTGGCCCCATGTCATTTGGATAATAAATATTATCCACATGACAATGCATTCACATTTTTTAGGAAAAGTATTTTTACTATATTATCATTTTCTATGCATAGTTTCCTACTTACGGAGATTACTTTCCTCAGGCAAAATGGGCAAAAAAAAGATTTGATTGACTCCGAAAAGCCAGAAATAGTAAAAGTCTTCCCGAAGGGATGGAAGACATTTGAATTTGCACCAGTGTTAGAAGAGGCAAAACATTTTATTGCAAAAAGTTCAATTAAGTTTTATATTAATAATCAAGCATTGAGCTCCTAAGAACCATGTTTCTGTCATAGCGGAAATTATTAACAAGCTTATGTCTTCTACTCCGGAACCAATGTGCACATGCTACCATTTTCCTGACAAGCACACCACATGGTGGCGCTGTTATTAAACCTCAAAATTTGACCCCCTCTAGCGTCAGACTGACTTGGAATTTCTCACACAGCTCAGTGTACTAAAAACAGTGACGGGCAAGCTATTTGGAAAATGTAGCGAACTAACCTACAAGTTACTCTTCAATAAATGTAGCCAAGCTACAGGTGGAGCTATTGAATGACCGTAACCTTCAATCCCTCAGACGGCACTGTATCAAAAACCGACATCAATCTCTAAAGGATATCACCACATGGGCTCAGGAACACTTCAGAAAACTACTGTCTCTAAATAGTGTTTTGTAAATGCGAGTTAAAGTTCTACTATGCAAAGCAAAAGCCATTTATCAACAACATCCAGAACACCACCGGCTTCTCTGGGCCCGAGATCATCCAAGATGGACTGATGCAAAGTGGAAAAGTGTTCTGCGCTCTGACGAGTCCACATTTCAAATCTTTTTGGAAATATTCGACATCGTTTCATCCGGACCAAAGGGGAAGCGAACCATCCTGACTGTTATCAACGCAAAGTTCAAAAGCCAGCATCTGTGATGGTATGGGGGTGCATTAGTGCCCAAAGCATGGGTAACTTACACATCTGTGAAGGCACCATTAATGCTGAAAGGTATATACAGGTTTTGGAACAACATATGCTGCCATCCAAGCGCCGTCTTTTTCATGGACGCCCCTGCTTATTTCAGCAAGACAATGCCGAGCCACATTCAGCATGTGTTACAACAGCGTGGCTTCGTAAGAAAAAGTGTGGGAAACTTTTTCTGGCCCGCCTGCAGTCCAGACCTGTCTCCCATCGAAAATGTGTGGCCCATTATGAAGAGTAAAATATGACAGCAGAGACCCCGAACTGTTGAACGACTGAAACTCTACATAAAAACAAGAATGGGAAAGAATTCCACTGTCAAAGCTTCAACAATTAGTTTCTTCAGTTCCAAAACGTTTATTGAGTGTCGTTGAAAGAAAAGGTGATGTAACACAGAAGTGAACATGCCCTTCCCCAACTACTTTGGCACGTGTTGCAGCCATGAAATTGTTAGTTAATTATTATTTGCAAAAAAAATAAAAACAAATTATGAGTTTTAACATCAAATATCTTGTCTTTGTAATGCATTCAATTGAATATGGGTTGAAAATGGTTTGCAAATCATTATATTTCGTTTATTTTTACATCTAACACAATTCCCCAACTCATATGGAAACGGGGTTTGTAGAACTTTCCACCAAACAAGAGAAAAATGCTCAGTTTGATTGTTTATTCAAGTAAACTCTAGCGAGTAAGATGTTCTCTGTCTGGCTTTTTAACATTTCTTTTAAATTGTGTGCAAAGGGAGTGAAAAAACACAGAAAATAAATTAAATAAAAGGCAGTGAAACAATAATAATATTAATAAATAAATACCATAATATATACTCCAATGACTTTTCAGCACAAGGTAAATTACATTTTTAACAGTGGCATAATGACAATAACCTGGCCAAAGGAACAACATATTTGTCTCAAAAAAGAGACATTAAAGGGGATTTTTTAAATATATATTTTCAATTTTGCCTATCGTTCACAATCCTTATGAAATTATTTTTTTAATGCTCTAGTCAACTTGCAGCGGCACCAAGAGGAGATGAAGTAAAGTGAATTATATTTATATAGCACTTTTCTCTCGCCACTCAAAGCGCTTTATATAATAAAACCCATTATCTCAGAGAATCCCTGCTTAGGCTGCTGCCTCCGCGACCCGACCTCGGATAAGCGGAAGAAGATGGATGGATGAATGGATGGATCTCAGAGAATTTTAAAGAAAGAAACATTTAAGAAACATTCATAACAACATTGATTTTGTTTAATAAAAAAAAAAGATATTTGTAAAATTATTTAAAAAGTGTTAGAATTAAGTCATATATTGTTTTTTGTTTTTTACTTCAAAGACTAAAAAATCTCTAGCTCATCTTGAGGATTTTTAATAAGTTTTTATGTTTTTTGTTTGTTTTTTGTTGTTTTTTTATGGTAAACACACAAAATATATGTTTTTAGTTTTTATAGATAATGTCAACGAGGGATTTCCAATCCCTGCTATGTTGTAATTCTTATTAATATTGATACTGTTGTTGATATTAATTTTTGTTTGACTACTTTTGGATTATTTTGAGTCATGTTTGTGTGTCCTCTCAATTGCTCTGTTGATTGCTATTCTGAATGTTACTGGTTTTGGAATTGGAATTGTATTATTAAGGTATTATTGTGTATTATTTTGTTGGACTTATTAACAAAAGGAATAAAATAAAAAAAATATTATGAACAATAGGCAAAATCCAAAAAAAAGGGTGCTTCCCCTTTAACAAAATCCATCTTTACTTGAACTGAACATATTTAAAGTAAACATATTTACCCGACTGGGGAACAGAGTCAAACAAAAAGAAATTCCTCCCCAACTTCTACATTTTAAGTTGTTATGTGGGTATTAATGTAAATGTAACTGAGAGTGTACACGTGGAATCAAATGGACCCACTAAGGGTCAATTAAATGAACTAACTGTCATTAAGCAAGGAACAACATACGACTCCCTCTGGGGGTCCCTACTCCCCACTGTATGTGTTTATTTTTATTGCTCATTTTCTTCTGGCCCACCCCCTATAATGTCATGAACTCACGTGAGAGGAAGAGGAGGTGTTAATCATTTTGCAATGCATTTTGCTGGAAATGATGGAAAGCGCCACTCGTCACAGCAACTGGGACTGTGGTCGAAGTTGGAATTGCCACAAAACACGTTTTACGATATTCAACACTCTACTGGGTGAATCTCACGTGAGAGGAATAGGAGGTGTTAATCATAATGCGAGGCAGTCTGCTGGAAATGATGGAAAGTGCCACTCTTCATAACAACTGGGACCGTGGTCAAAGTTTTTATAGCCACAAAACACATTTTAAGATATTCAACACTCTACTGGGTGAATCTCACATGAGCGGAAGAGGAGGTGTTAATCATTTTGCAATGCAGTCTGCTGGAAATGATGGAAAGGCGCCACTCATTGTAACAACTGGGACTGTGGTCGAAGTTGGAATTACCACAAAACATGTTTTAAGATGTTCAACACTCGACTGGGGGAAATCTCACATCAGAGGAATAGGAGGTGTTAATCATAATGCGAGGCAGTCTGCTGGAAATGATGGAAAGTGCCACTCTTCATAACAACTGGGACCGTGGTCAAAGTTTTTATAGCCACAAAACACATTTTAAGATATTCAACACTCTACTGGGTGAATCTCACATGAGCGGAAGAGGATGTGTTAATCATTTTGCAATGCAGTCTGCTGGAAATGATGGAAAGTGCCACTCTTTGTAGCAACTGGGACTGTGTGGTCAAAGTTGGAATTGTCACAAAACACATTTTAAATACTCAACACTACTGGGTGAATCTCACGCAAGAGGAAAAAATGTTAATCATTTTGCAATGCAGTCTGCTGGAAAATATGGAAAGTGACACTCTTCATAGCAACTGGGACTGTGGCCGTTGTTGTTATTGCCACAAAACACGTTTTAAGATATTCAACACTACTGGGTGAATCTCACGCGAGAGGAAGAGGAAGTGTTAATCATTTTGCAATGCAGTCTGCTGGAAATGATGGAAAGCGCCACTCTTCATGGCAACTGGGACTGTGGTTGAAGCTGTATTTTCCACAAAACACATTTTAAGATATTCAACACTCTACTGGGTGAATTTTATGTGAGAGGAAGAGGAAGTGTTAATCATTTTGCAATGCAGTCTGCTGAAAATTATGGAAAGGCGCCACTCATTGTAACAACTGGGACTGTGGTCGAAGTTGGAATTACCACAAAACATGTTTTAAGGTGTTCAACACTCGACTGGGGGAAATCTCACATGAGAGGAATAGGAGGCGTTAATAACTTTGTAATGCAGTCTGCTGGAAATAATGGAAAGTGCCACTCTTCATAACAACTGGGACCGTGGTCAAAGTTTTTATAGCTACAAAACACATGTTAAGATATTCAACACTCTACTGGGTGAATCTCACATGAGCGGAAGAGGAGGTGTTAATCATTTTGCAATGCAGTCTGCTGGAAATGATGGAAAGTGCCACTCTTCATAGCAACTGGGACTGTGTGGTCAAAGTTGGAATCGTCACAAAACACATTTTAAATACTCAACACTACTGGGTGAATCTCACGCAAGAGGAAAAAGTGTTAATCATTTTGCAATGCAGTCTGCTGGAAAATATAGAAAGTGACACTCTTCATAGCAACTGGGACTGTGGCCGTTGTTGTTATTGCCACAAAACACGTTTTAAGATATTCAACACCACTGGGTGAATCTCACGCGAGAGGAAGAGGAAGTGTTAATCATTTTGCAATGCAGTCTGCTGGAAATGATGGAAGGCGCCACTGTTCGTGGCAACTGGGACTGTGGCCATTGTTGTTATTGCCACAAAACACGTTTTAAGATATTCAACACTCTACTGGTTGAATTTCACGTGAGAGGAAGAAGAAGTGTTAATCATTTTGCAATGCAGTCTGCTGGGAATTATGGAAAGCACCACTTTACATAGCAACTGGGACTGTGGTCGAACTTGGAATTGCCACAAAACACGTCTTAAGATATTCAACACTCTACTGGGTGAATCTCACATGAGCGGAAGAGGAGGTGTTAATCATTTTGCAATGCAGTCTGCTGGAAATGATGGAAAGTGCCACTCTTCATAGCAACTGGGACTGTGTGGTAAAAGTTGGAATTGTCACAAAACACATTTTAAATACTCAACACTACTGGGTGAATCTCACGCAAGAGGAACAAGTGTTAATCATTTGGCAATGCAGTCTGCTGGAAAATATGGAAAGCGCCACTCTTCCTGGCAACTGGGACTGTGGTTGAAGCTGTATTTTCCACAAAACACGTTTTAAGATATTCAACACTCTACTGGGTGAATTTTACGTGAGAGGAAGAGGAAGTGTTAATCATTTTGCAATGCAGTCTGCTGGAAATGATGGAAAGGTTCCACTCATTGTAGCAACTGGGCCTGTGGTCGAACTTGGAATTGCTACAAAACACGTTTTAAGATATTCAACATTCTACTGGGGGAATCTCACGTGAGAGGAAGAGGAGGTGTTAATCATTTTGCAATTCAGTCTGCTGGAAATGATGGAAAGCACCACTCATTGTAGCAACTGGGCCTGTGGTCGAAGTTGTAATGCCCACAAAACACGTTTTTAGATATTCAACACTCTACTTGGTGAATCTCACGTGAGAGGAAGATGAGGTGTTAATCATTATGCAATGCAGTCTGCTGGAAATGATGGAAAGCGCCACTCTTCATGGCAACTGGGACTGTGGTTGAAGCTGTATTTGCCACAAAACACATTTTAAGATATTCAACACTCTACTGGGTGAATTTCATGTGAGAGGAAGAGGAAGTGTTAATCATTTTGTAATTCAGTGTGCTGGAAATGATGGAAAGCACCACTCGTCGTAGCAACTGGGAATGTGGGGTCAAAGTTGGTATTGTAAAAAAACAGATTTTAAGATATTCAACACTATTGGGTGAATCTCGCGTGAGAGGAAGAGAAGGTGTTAATCATTTTGCAATGCAGTCTGCTGAAAATGATGGAAAGGCGCCACTCATTGTAACAACTTGGACTGTGGTCGAAGTTGGAATTGCCACAAAACACGTTTTACGATGTTCAACACTCTACTGGGTGAATCTCACGTGAGCGGAAGAGGGGGTGTTAATAACTGTGCAATGCAGTCTGCTGAAAATGATGGAAAGGCGCCACTCATTGTAGCAACTGGGACTGTGGTCGAAGTTGGAATTACCACAAAACATGTTTTAAGATGTTCAACACTCAACTGGGGGAATCTCACATGAGAGGAAGTGAAGTGAATTATATTTATATAGCGCTTTTCTCTAGAGACTCAAAGCGCTTTACATAGTGAAACCCAATATTTAAGTTACATTTAAACCAGTGTGGGTGGAACTGGGAGCACGTGGGTAAAGTGTCTTGCCCAAGGACACAACGGCAGTGACTAGAATGGCGGAAGCGGGAATCGAACCTGCAACCCTCAAGTTGCTAGCACGGCCACTCTACCAACCGAGCTATACCGCCCCGAATAGGAGGAATAGGTGGTGTTAATCATAATGCGAGGCAGTCTGCTGGAAATGATGGAAAGTGCCACTCTTCATAACAACTGGGACCGTGGTCAAAGTTTTCATAGCCACAAAACACATTTTAAGATATTCAACACTCTAATGGGTGAATCTCACATGAGCGGAATTGGAGGTGTTAATCATTTTGCAATGCAGTCTGCTGGAAATGATGGAAAGTGCCACTCTTCATAGCAGCTGGAACTGTGTGGTCAAAGTTGGAATTGTCACAAAACACATTTTAAATACTCAACACTACTGGGTGAATCTCACGCAAGAGGAAAAAGTGTTAATCATTTGGCAATGCAGTCTGCTGGAAAATATGGAAAGTGACACTCTTCATAGCAACTGGGACTGTGGCCATTGTTGTTATTGCCACAAAACACGTTTTAAGATATTCAACACTACTGGGTGAATCTCACGCGAGAGGAAGAGGAAGTGTTAATCATTTTGCAATGCAGTCTGCTGGAAATGATGGAAAGCGCCACTCTTCATGGCAACTGGGACTGTGGTTGAAGCTGTATTTTCCAAAAAACACGTTTTAAGATATTCAACACTCTACTGGGTGAATTTTACGTGAGAGGAAGAGGAAGTGTTAATCATTTTGCAATGCAGTCTGCTGGAAATGATGGAAAGGCGCCACTCATTGTAGCAACTGGGCCTGTGGTCGAACTTGGAATTGCTACAAAACACGTTTTAAGATATTCAACATTCTACTGGGGGAATCTCACGTGAGAGGAAGAGGAAGTGTTAATCATTTTGCAACACAGTCTGCTGGAAATGATGGAAAGCACCACTCGTCATAGCAATTGGGGCTGTGCTCGAAGTTGGAATTGCCACAATACACGTTTTAAGATATTCAACACTCTACTGAGTGAATCTCACGTGAGAGGAAGAGGAGGTGTTAATCATTTTGCAATGCAGTCTGCTGAAAATGATGGAAAGGCGCCACTCATTGTAGCAACTGGGCCTGTGGTCGAAGTTGTAATGCCCACAAAACACGTTTTTAGATATTCAACACTCTACTTGGTGAATCTCACGTGAGAGGAAGATGAGGTGTTAATCATTATGCAATGCAGTCTGCTGGAAATGATGGAAAGCACCACTCTTCATGGCAACTGGGACTGTGGTTGCAGCTGTATTTTCCACAAAACAAGTTTTAAGATATTCAACACTCTACTGGGTGAATTTTATGTGAGAGGAAGAGGAAGTGTTAATCATTTTACAATGCGGTCTGCTGAAAATGATGGAAAGGCGCCACTCATTGTAACAACTGGGACTGTGGTCGAAGTTGGAATTACCACAAAACATGTTTTAAGATGTTCAACACTCGACTGGGGGAAATCTCACATGAGAGGAATAGGAGGTGTTAATAACTTTGTAATGCAGTCTGCTGGAAATAATGGAAAGTGCCACTCTTCATAACAAATGGGACCGTGGTCAAAGTTTTTATAGCCACAAAACACATTTTAAGATATTCAACACTCTACTGGGTGAATCTCACATGAGCGGAAGAGGAGGTGTTAATCATTTTGCAATGCAGTCTGCTGGAAATGATGGAAAGTGCCACTCTTCATAGCAACTGGGACTGCGTGGTCAAAGTTGGAATTGTCACAAAACACATTTTAAATACTCAACACTACTGGGTGAATCTCACGCAAGAGGAAAAAGTGTTAATCATTTTGCAATGCAGTCTGCTGGAAAATATGGAAAGTGACACTCTTCATAGCAACTGGGACTGTGGCCATAGTTGTTATTGCCACAAAACACGTTCTAAGATATTCAACACCACTGGGTGAATCTCACGCGAGAGGAAGAGGAAGTGTTAATCATTTTGCAATGTTTGTCTGCTGGAAATGATGGAAAGTGCCACTCTTCATGGCAACTGGGACTGTGGTTGAAGCTGTATTTTCCACAAAACACGTTTTAAGATATTCAACACTCTACTGGGTGAATTTCACGTGAGAGGAAGAGGAAGTGTTAATCATTTTGCAATGCAGTCTGCTGGAAATGATGGAAAGTGCCACTTTACATAGCAACTGGGACTGTGGTCGAACTTGGAATTGCTACAAAACATGTTTTAAGATATTCAACATTCTACTTGGGGAATCTCACGTGAGAGGAAGAGGAAGTGTTAATCATTTTGCAATTCAGTCTGCTGGAAATGATGGAAAGCGCCACTCGTCACAGCGACTGGGACTGTGGTCGAAATTGGAATTGCCACAAAACACGTTTTACGATATTCAACACTCTACTGGGTGAATCTCACTTGAGAGGAAAAGGGGGTGTTAATAACTTTGCAATGCAGTCTGCTGAAAATGATGGAAAGGCGCCACTCATTGTAACAACTGGGACTGTGGTCGAAGTTGGAATTACCACAAAACATGTTTTAAGATGTTCAACACTCGACTGGGGGAATCTCACAAGAGAGGAAGAGGAGGTGTTAATCATAATGCGAGGCAGTCTGCTGGAAATGATGGAAAGTGCCACTCTTCATAACAACTGGGACCGTGGTCAAAGTTTTTATAGCCACAAAACACATTTTAAGATATTCAACACTCTACTGGGTGAATCTCACATGAGCGGAAGAGGAGGTGTTAATCATTTTGCAATGCAGTCTGCTGGAAATGATGGAAAGTGCCACTCTTCGTAGCAACTGGGACTGTGTGGTCAAAGTTGGAATTGTCACAAAACACATTTTAAATACTCAACACTACTGGGTGAATCTCACGCAAGAGGAAAAAGTGTTAATCATTTTGCAATGCAGTCTGCTGGAAAATATGGAAAGTGACACTCTTCATAGCAACTGGGACTATGGCCATTGTTGTTATTGCCACAAAACACGTTTTAAGATATTCAACACTACTGGGTGAATCTCACGCGAGAGGAAGAGGAAGTGTTAATCATTTTGCAATGCAGTCTGCTGGAAATGATGGAAAGCGCCACTCTTCATGGCAACTGGGACTGTGGTTGAAGATGTATTTTCCACAAAACACGTTTTAAGATATTCAACACTCTACTGGGTGAATTTCATGTGAGAGGAAGAGGAAGTGTTAATCATTTTGCAATTCAGTCTGCTGAAATGATGGAAAGCGCCACTTTACATAGCAACTGCGACTGTGGTCAAACTTGGAATTGCCACAAAACACGTTTTAAGATATTCAACACTCTACTGGGGGAATTTCACGTGAGAGGAAGAGGAAGTGTTAATCATTTTTCAATTCAGTGTGCTGGAAATGATTGAAAGCACCATTCGTCGTAGCAACTGGGAATGTGGGGTCAAAGTTGGTATTGTAAAAAAACACATTTTAAGATATTCAACACTATTGGGTGAATCTCACGTGAGAGGAAGAGAAGGTGTTGATCATTTTGCAATGCAGGGTGCTGGAAAATATGGAAAGCGACACTCTTCATAGCAGCTGGGATGGTGGCCATTGTTGTTATTGCCACAAAACACGGTTTAAGATATTCAACACTCTACTGGGTGAATCTCATGTGAGATGAAGAGGAAGTGTTAAACATTTTGCAATTCAGTCTGCTGGAAATGATGGAAAGCGCCACTCTAAACAGCAACTGGGACAGTGGTCGAAGTTGTAATTGCCACTAAACATGTTTTAAGATATTCAACACTCTACTGCCATCTGGCGGCTGAAGTGTTGAGTGCACGCCTCACATATGTCACATTTCATGTGTCGGGTAAACAAACTTGGCCTTTTCTACTGTAGCTGTCCAGTGGATTTTGCTGCCAAGTCTTTGTTTAATGTTTTCTCCTCAGCTTGAAGTCAAAAGTCAAACAAAAAAGTGGTTCTAACAGGGAGTTCTCGCCTTTGTTTCCCTTTTTTTTTTTGGAACAGCTGCGACTTTTGTACCGCAGTGTCACCCTTCCCGCCGACCTGCCGAAAAGTGCACCCGCATCATTTCAATACGCAGACCTTCAATACTGGAGGTTGACTTTGAATTGTGTTTAGGTGAGAGCAGGCGGTGGGAGAAAAAAAAATGGCACTAGATAGGAGAGAATTGAAAGGGAATAAAGAAGAGAAAGTATAAAGACTGCAGGACACATGCTGAAAGCTCACAGTGTATATCAGCTCCAATCAAAAGGTTCCCAGTCTTTTAGTGCACGGCTTTCTTTTCCTTTTGTCTTCTTTGTATTACTGGCTCTCTGTAGTCTCGCTGTGGTGCAGTGGCGCTCTGGAGGGCAGTCATTAGATCCGGACCGACGTGAACGGACCTCTGCTGCCACCTAAAGGCCGTGGGGATAACGGCAGCACATCCAATGAAGGGGTCAAAATTAAAGGCCTACTGAAATGAGATTTTCTTATTCAAACAGGAATAGCAGGTCCATTCTATGTGTCATACTTGATCATTTCGCGATATTGCCCTATTTTTGCTGAAAGGATTTAGTAGAGAACATTGAAGATAAAGTTTGCAACTTTTGGTCGCTAATAAAAAAGCCCTGCCTGTACCGGAAGTATGTGCGTGTGACGTCACGAGTTGCAGGGCTCCACACATATTAACATTGTTTATAATGGGAGCCACCAGCAGTAACACCAATTCTGACCAAAAAGCGACAATTTCCCGATTAATTTGTGTGAGGATGAAAGATTTGTGAATTAGGATAATGATAAAGAAGGAATAGAAAAAAAAAAAAAAAAGCGACGTCTCCGGGCGACGCCAGTGTGAGCGTTTCAGATGTAATTGGACACATTTACTAGGATAATTCTGGAATATCCCTTATCTGCTCATTGTTTTTAATAATGTTTTAGTGAGATTTTAAAGATTGTAAAGACATACCTAGAGGTCGAATGGCTGTGGTGAACACAAAGTGTCTTAGAGAGAAGCCGAGGAGCCAAGCTCACAGCTGCCACTGCTGCAGGACGACCAATAATCCACTGATGTCTCCGGTAAGATATATATATCACAATTTCCCCATCCAAAAACATGCTGGTTGACGTAGAGAAAACATGTTCGCTTGACCGCTCCTCTTCACAACAAACAAAGAAACACCGGCTGTGTCTCGGTGCTAAAGACAGCTGCAATCCGCCGCTTTCCACCAACAGCATTGTTCTTTTATAGTCTTCATTATTAAATGAACAAATTGCAAAATATTCAGCAACACACATGTCCAAAATACTGTGTAATTATGCAGTTAAAGCGGACAACTTTTAGCCGCGAGTGGTGCAGCTGCTAATATTTCCTGACATTCAGTGACGTTACGCGTCCGCGTCATCATTCCGCGACGTTTTCAACAAGAAACTCGCGGGAAATTTAAAATTGCAATTCAGTAAACTAAAACGGCCATATTTGCATGTGTTGCAATGTTAATATTTCATCATTGATATATAAACTTACCACCTGCGTGGTCGGTAGTAGTGGGTTTCAGTAGGCCTTTAAGCATGAGAAGAGTCAATGACTGCATTTTTAGTAGGCTGACCATATTGTGAAATCCCAAAGTTGGGAAAGGGCATGTTCACCACTGTGTTGCATCACCTTTTCTTTTAACAACACTAAATAAACCTTTGGGAACTGAGGAAACTAATTGTTGAAGCTATGAATGTCAGGCTTGGTTTTGTTTTAGTTTTTCCTCTGCGTATGTCTTTGTTTCCTGTCAGCGCTTTTATTTTGGTCCTGCTTTGCTCCCTGAGCGCTGTTTCCCCTCAGCTGCGGCTGATTGGCACCTGGCCCCACCTGGTGTCAATCAGCCCGCTCTTATTTAAACCTGCTTTGTCCTCCAGTCAGTGCTGGATTATTGTTGCTCCTACCGGTTGTTTGTCACCACTACCTGTCATAGTCATTAATACTAATTGTTGTAGCTGTGTCTACTTCTGTTCATTCTGCTCATGTCATAGTTTGTTCGTGGCACAGTAAGTGCTTTTTGTTTCTAGTCCACAGTTAGCCTTTGTGCTAGTTTTTGTTCATAGCCAAGTTTGTTATCCGCCTCGTGCGCGCCTTTTTTTTGCACCCTTTTGCTTGTTCTTGTTCTCGTGTTTTTTTAAATCATGTTTTCCTATTCAATGCCTGCCGCCTTTTCTGCATCTTGGGGTTCGACAACAACAAAATGTGACATTGGAAGTGGAATTCTTTCCCGTTCTTGTTTTATGTAGCACTTCAGTCGTTCAACAGTCCGGGGTCTCCGCTGTCGTATTTTTTGCTTCATAATGTGCCACACATTTTCGATGGGAGACAGGTCTGGACTGCAGGTGGGCCAGGAAAGTACCCGCACTCTTTTTTTACGAAGCCATGCTGTTGTAACACGTGCTGAATGTGGCTTGGCATTGTCTTGCTGAAATAAGCAGGGGCGCCCATGAAAAAGACAGCGCTTAGATGGCAGCATATGTTCTTCCAAAACCTGTATGTACCTTTCAGCATTAATGGTGCCTTCACAGATGTGTAAATTAATTACCCATGCCTTGGGCACTAATACACCCCCATACCATCACAGATGCTGGCTTTTCAACTTTGCGTCGATAACAGTCTGGATGGTTCACTTCCCCTTAGGTCCGGAGGACATGAACATCCAACAAAATTTCCCAACTCGTATGGAAACGGGTTTATGTACTTGTTTTTTTTTGCTTGTTTTTTGCCCTTTATTGTCAAACAAAACTATGTTGTTTTTTTTATGGCAAACACACAAAATATGTAAAATTTTCCACCAATTTTTTTTTTCAAAGTGGAATATTTGATGTGACGTAATCGGGGTTGGGAGTTGGGGGTATATTGTAGCATCCCGTAAGAGTTAATGCTGCAAGGGGTTCTGGGTATTTGTTCTTTTGTGTTTATGTTGTGTTACGGTGCGGAGGTTCTCCCGAAATGTGTTTGTCATTCTTGTTTGGTGTGGGTTCACAGTGTGGTGTATATTTGTAACAGTGTTAAAGGTGTTTATCCGCTATCTCACTCTCTCGCTCTCCCTGCCCCTCCCTCGAATTCTGCTGCGTGCACACACCTTCACAATTTGTTTTGTTTTTTAACCCCTTCTTAACCCTGAACATACATTGAAAATACATGCAACCCTGGCTCAAAACGGCGGACATATGAGGCATTTAAGAGACCCCGTCCGGACAGCCCCACAAAAGAGGACATGTTCGGGTAAAAGAGGACGTGTGGTCAGTCTATTTTCAGTATAATAACACAAGCAAATATATTTGACTTCATTAAAGTACATGCATGTGAAATTTACCCTCAAAATATTTAAAAACCAAGACAGAGTGAAAATATTGGTTCTGTTAGCATTTAGCTTAATTAGCAGAAGTTTTCGCAGATAAAGCTGCAAAGTCAGTTGAAAACATTCACTGAGTACTGTTTGTCTGCAAGTGTAATATAGTTAAATGCAGAGTTTATTATCCATAGGGCCCTGTGCGCCCCCGAGAGTGCTGCAAAGAAATATATGTTTTTCTTAGTTGTGGACCGTAGTTGTAATACACTTTTCAACCACTTATGGCAGTAATGACGATATCAAACAAACAAAGTCTGGAGCTAAAGTCGTAGAGAAGTTTCTTCCATCCATCATTCATCCACTTCACACTCTAGGGCCAATTCAGTGTTGCCAATCAGCCTATGCCCAGGTGCATGTGTTTGCAGGTGGAAAGAAGCTTCAATGTACTTCAAAAAAGCGCAAAACTTATGACTAAAGTGGTCAAGTTGCATTTTCATTTGCACTTTGACTTTATTGACAGTTTAGTTAAGAAACATGTTTATTATTCATTTATCTATTTTAGCACTGCATCTACACTTTTTTACCATGAATTGATTAACGTGGACCCCGACTTAAACAAGTTGAAAAATGTATTTGGGTGTTAGCATTTAGTGGTCAATTGTACGGATTATGTACTGAACTGTGCAATATTCTAATAAAAGTATCAATCAATTAATCAATCAATATCTTTTGTCAGTTCCGTCTAATACAATATATTTGGTTAGTATTTATTTTTTCAACGAGCCTAACCTATGCCTTAAGTTTATGTGTTGTATCAATAATCCCACACAGTTTCATATTCAGTAGGTTAGACATGATTATTGAATTAAATCAAGAGTAACATTACTAATTGAGTGTTAATATTTGAGTGGGCCCTAGGCCCCTTTCCAGTGGACAAGTTGGGCCCCCAGGTCAAAAAGGTTTAGAGCCTGTGACGCTTGGCGGGCATCGTGATGCAAGTGGTGCTCTTCCTGGATGCAGTTCGGGCTCGGACACAGCGCAAAGGTAAGAAGTATTGTTTTATTAAAACTAAAAACAAGCTAGGAACAAAAACACTGGTGCTAGGCAGAAAAAGGCAAACAAAGAACTACTAGCATGTGAGCTAGAGAAACAAACAAAACACTTGCACGAGGCACAACAGGTAAAATAAAGAGCTAGCATATGAGCTAGAAATCACAAAAGGCTAAGCCTGGAAGCTAGCGAGTCCAAATACAGAAACTGAGCCGTCACTTGTGAACACAAACAGTGTGTAACACAAACTACGAGGAGAAAACGAGAGAACGGAAAGGGCAGGCTTAAATACAGAACGTGATTAATAACCACAGGTGTGCGTCAAGGCAGGTGAAAATTAAGTTACCATGGTGACAAAAACAAAAAAGGAAGTGCACAAACTAAGAATCGGAAGAGTCCAAGAACAAACAAGATACACAAAAGGACTCAAAAACAAAAACTAAATATGATCCGGCCGGCGGATCATAACAGAACCCCTGGTAATGTATATAGTTTCATTAAATATTCGATATTATGTTTTATTTTTATATTTCTGTTTAAAGTAAATGTATGTACCTACTTCCTGTTATTTTCACGAACTTCCTGGTTGGTGTAGATGAGGGCGGGGCCTATTTTCCTTTAAGGCAGAGCTTTGACCTGATTCCGGGAGATCTGATTTGTCTCCTGGAATTTTATAATGTGGCATTTGTGTCCTCTCCTTTTTGTGTGTGTGTGTTTTGTTTTAATAATTCAGTCAGACACTAGTGAAGCTGCCTCACTGCCTTACCTGTAAGTATTACATTTACTAGCAAGAGCCAAGGATACATGCTAATGCTAATATTTCTCACAATGCTATGCTAACTGTGATACTCTGACAGTTATTTAGTCGTGTTATATGTTGTTAATTGCACTTAGTTTTGTTTATTGCATTTAAAGTGTGCTTAATGGGGTAGGCTCCAGCACCCCTCTGCGACTCCGAAAGAGACAAGCGGTAGAAAATGGATGGATGGAGTAATGGCACCTGAGGCTGAGCCAATCAGTGGCCACAACATTGATGTTTGGTTTCTTCTTAGTGTTTAATACTGTTGTAGCATTCTTTCTCCTATGTCCTCCCCTCCCTTGTGGAGGGGGTCCGGTCCGATGACCATGGATGAAGTACTGGATGGCCAGAGTCGAGACCCAGGATGGACCGCTCGTCTGTATCGGTTGGGGACATCTCTACGCTGCTGATCTGCCTCCGCTTGAGATGGTTTCCTGTGGACGGGACTCTCGCTGCTGTCTTGGATCCGCTTGAACTGAACTCTCGCGGCTGTGTTGGAGCCACTATGGATTGAACCTTCACAGTATCATGTTAGACCCGCTCGACATCCATTGCTTTCGGTCCCCTAGAGGGGGGGGGGGGGGTTGCCCACATCTGAGGTCCTCTCCAAGGTTTCTCATAGTCAGCATTGTCACTGGCGTCCCACTGGATGTGAATTCTCCCTGCCCACTGGGTGTGAGTTTTCCTTGCCCTTTTGTGGGTTCTTCCGAGGATGTTGCAGTCGTAATGATTTGTGCAGTCCTTTGAGACATTTGTGATTTGGGGCTATATAAATAATCATTGATTGATTGATTGATATAGTATAGCTCAGTTGGTAGAGCGGCCGTGCCAGCAACTTGAGGGTTGCAGGTTCGATCCCCGCTTCCACCATCCTAGTCACTGCCGTTGTGTCCTTGGGCAAGACACTTTACCCACCTGCTCCCAGTGCCACCCACACTGGTTTAAATGTAACTTAGATATTGGGTTTCACTATGTAAAGTGCTTTGAGTCACTAGAGAAAAGCGCTATATAAATATAATTCACTTCACTTATTGTATTTTGGTTCTATTCAGGACTTGAGCAGCAGCATTCTGGAGTTACCGCAGCTGGTTTAGAGAGCCCAGTGAGAAGGCCATTACAGTCATCTAACCGGCCAGAGACCAACTATTTCAGCTTTTGTTTAAGCCTCTCTTTAAAGCACTAATTGGTTATTAATATATTATTTTATATATTACACGTGGTTCCCATTGCTATTAAAGCAGTGCAGTAGAACTAATCGCTGCCATCTCCTGTCACAGTCAATTTACAACCAATCAAGGCTCACCCCTGACACCATCGCTCACATGATCAGCCTCCAGAGGAGTCCTTGTTTCAGTCGCTATCAAAGCGCGACATTAAAACCTTGCCGACTATTTTTTTTTTTCCCACCGTCTCTGTGCTAACTCGAATCGCTTTTTCATTAAATCCACCCAGCTGAGAGTGGTCCATAATGATGGTGACAGGTTATAAAAAAAATAAATGAAAAAAAAAAGACACTCCTGAAACTGAGGTCATCAAGCTGTGGCTCTCTAACTGTAAGTCCAGCTTTTGACATATTAGGCGACTTTCTACCTTCATGTTATTACGTTAGCGAGCTGTCTCCAGCCTGATTAAGGTTTTATCTGCAGCCACAGATGTTGAAAAGATCATAACCTCCCTGTGTGTGATATTTGAGACATGGGAGTCGCCTCTATCTTCCAGCTGTTGGAAACTATTGCATTGATAGCACAGGGAAAAAAAAAAAGGTGTGAAGGGGAATTCCAATAAGTCCCTTTTTTTTTTCCATATAAGAGCTTCACAAGGAGCACATTTAAAAAAAAAAAAAAGACAGACTTCACATGGCGCACAAAGCTTTGTTCTCGTGTTACATTTGTCAGCAGGCTTCGGAAATGAAGGTCTTTTAAATCCCGATCCCCGGTGGTCAGCCCCCGACTCCGACGCTAAAGGGCTTAACGGCGCCGAAGCTCTTTTGTAATAATTTTTTAAGGTTTTATCTCGCATGATTTATGTTGACATCTGCAAAATTAAAAAAAAAAAAAAAAAAAAAACGTTAGGCCTCGCTGTAATTCCAAGGAGACGACACAAATTTATTTACACGGCGAACAGGAACAGTTGAACGTTTCGCCTCATCAGACAGTTTAAGGGGCAATTTTGTGAATTATCTTGCATTTGTTATGATCCGATGTCCGGATCATAACATATTCTTGCTTTGTTCCTTTTTACATCACATTTTGTAGTTTGACCTCCTTATTTCCTGTTTTGCTCCGTCACCATGGTTGCATATTGTTTGCACCTGCTACTCTCGGTTTACGCACAACTGTTCCTCGTGATTACTACCTTATTTAAGCCTGCCCCTTTTCGTTCTTCTGTCTCGGTTCCTAATTTGCTCTCATGCAACAAGTGACGTGTTACGTCTGTTTGGCATCGTGGTGCCGGGTTTGATTCCCTCGTGGATGTTTCAACAAGTGAACACAGCAAAGGTAAGATATAACAATTTATTTAACGAAAAGGATCTATGAAACAAAACACTGGTGCTAATAAAAGGCAAACCAAAGACGCTAGCATAAAAGCTGGGATATACAACAATGAGAACTAAACTGGCACGTAGGCACATAAGAGTAAAACAAAACATACAGCATGAGAGCTGGAATGAACAAATGGCTTAGCGTGAAAAGCTAGCGAGAATATACATACGTGACAGAGTGCAGGCGTAACTCGTTGCGTGAAAGCAAATTAGAGTCCCAGGCAGAAGAATGAAAAGAGGAAGGCTTATAAAGGGAAGGTGATTAACAGAGAACAGGTGTGCAGGAACCGGGAGTAACAGCTGAAACTAATAGGTAACCATGGTGATGGACTAAACGGGAAATAAACGGATCAAACGGAGAATGAGAACAAAGATGGAAAAATAAACAACAATATGTGAAGATCCGAGTCATGGATCGCAACACATGACGACTGTTTTTCCATGCTCTACTCGCTAGCTTTCGTGCCACGCTTTATTTATTCCTAGTTCTCATGCTAGTTGTTTTTGTTTTCCCTTTTTGTGCCTTCGTGCCAAGTGTTACTGTATCTGTTTGTTTCCCTAGCTTCCATGCTAGCGCCTTTTGTTTGCCTTTTCTGCCTAGCACGAGTATTTTTGTTCTCAGCCTTTTATTAGTTAAATAAATCCTTTATTTCTTACCTTACGCTGTGTTCTTGCCCGACACATCCACAGAAGAACAAATCCGGCATCGCTATGCCACGCAAGTCTCACAGCGTTTATTCTATAGACGTCAACCTTCGCGATTAATCCAGTTTTATAAGATTGAAGCTCCTGCACAAATATCATTGACAACATGATGCTTTGTGTTGCTATTCACCCTATTATTTCACAACGCTTTATTTATTCCTAGTTCTCAAGCTAGTTGTTTCTGTTTTCCCTTTTTGTGCCTTCGTGCCAAGTGTTACTGTGTCTATTTGTTTCCCTAGCTTCCATGCTAGCGCCTTTTGTTTGCCTTTTCTGTCTAGCACCAGTACATTTGTTCTCAGCCTTTTATTTGTTAAATGAATCCTTTATTTCTTACCTTACGCTGTGTTCTTGCCCGACACATCCACAGAAGAACAAATCCGGCATCGCTATGCCACGCAAGTCTCACAGCGTTTATTCTATAGACGTCAACCTTCGCGATTAATCCAGTTTTATAAGATTGAAGCTCCTGCACAAATATCATTGACAACATGATGCTTAGTGTTGCTGTTCACCCTATTATTTCACAACGCTTTATTTATTCCTACTTCTCAAGCTAGTTGTTTTTGTTTTCCCTTTTTGTGCCTTTGTGCCAAGTGTTACTGTATCTGTTTGTTTCCCTAGCTTCCATGCTAGTGCCTTTTGTTTGCCTTTTCTGCCTAGCACCAGTATTTTTGTTCTGAGCCTTTTATTGATTGAAGCTTCTGCAGAAATATCATTGACAACATGATGCTTTGTGTTGCTATTCACCCTATTATTTCACAATTGTGAATACAAAAAAGTGTGCACAAAAGGATTAATCCATCAATGCTTGCATTGTCACGAATCAGTATTTTCCAAATATTTAGCCTGATCACGTAACCTTGGGAATCACATTCCTTTTAGCACTTTTGCCAACTTGGCGACTTTATCACTAAACATGGCACATTTCTAACTCCCATTGGTAACTTTTTTTTTTTTTAACTCAAAAGCGACTAGCGACAAAGCTTGTGACTTTTTTGGAAGACAAGAAAGTAGGGCTGGGCGTTATGGCCTTTTATTAATATCTCGATATTTTTAGGCCATGTCACGATACACAATATATATCTCGATATTTTGCCTTAGCCTTGAATGAGCACTTGATGCATGTACCGTATTTTTCGGATTATAAATCGCTCCGGAGTATTGTCGCACCAGCCGAAAATGCATATTAAACAAGCAAAAAAACATATATATGTCGCACTGGAGTATAAGTGTAATTTTTGGGGGAAATTTACTTGATAAAATCCGACACTAAAAATAGACATTTGAAAGGCAATTTAAAAATAAATAAAGAATAGTGAACAACAGGCTGAATAAGTGTACGTTATATGACGCATAAATAACGAACTGAAAAGGTGCCTGGTATGTTAACGTAACATATTATGGTAAGAGTCATTCAAATATCTATAACATATAGAACTTGCAATACGTTTACCAAACAATCTGTCACTCTTAATCGCTAAAACCCATGGAATCTTCTTTCTCGATGTCGCTTCTAAACAACTCTGCCAACTCCAAAGGTATGCGCCATTTCCTCTTGTCGTTTTCTGCTGCATATTTCACTACGTCCAGTTTGTAATCTGTAGTACATGATTTCCTTTTCTGTCCAATTTTCGTTCAGCCCTTGTCAGTTTTTATAAGTTACCGCCAACGAAGAAATTATCCATTTTAATAGCTACGGCAGTAGTGTATAGCAGTTAGCATTCCATGACCCACAATGCACTTCTGCCATGACCCTCCCCCGCCAAATTCTTATTGTTTGACGCGTACGTGACGATTGCTGACATTTTCTTGGTCTCTTCCGCGAATTAGCTAAATAATATTATTTGATATTGTGTCATCTGCAGTACATTATTTCCTTTTCGGTGCCATTTTTGTTCAGCCCTTCCCAGTTTTTATAACTTACCGCCAACAATGAAATGATCCATTTTAATAGCTACAGCAGTAGCATATAGCATATAGCAATTAGCATTCCATGACCCACAATGCACTTCTGCCATGACCCTCCCCCGCCAAATTCTTATTGGTTGACGTGTGTGTGACGATTGCTGACATTTTCTTCGTCTCTTCCCCGAATGAGATGAATAATATTATTTGATATTTTACGGTAATGTGTTAATAATTTCACACATAAGTCGCTGCAGAGTATATGAAAAAAACTGTGACTTATAGTCCGAAAAATACGGTAATCACAGCAGTATGATGATTTTATGTGTCAACATTAAAACATTCTTGTTCATACTGCAATAATGTATGCTCATTTTAAACTTTCATGCAGAGAGGGAAATCACAACTAAATCAATTGATCATTTATTTAACAGTTATTAAGCAGTGGCACAAAAATTCAAGTCATTTCAGAAAGTGCAAAATTGTCAGAGACATTTTAAAACAAGCCACGAGTGCACTTTTGTGCATGATGTCACTAAGATGACATATCAAAACAACACTAAATTAAGTGCACTTTTTGTACAGAACGCTACGACAATAGTTTAAAACAAATAAAGTGCACTTTTGTGCATGATGTCACACAAGATATTTCAATAACTGTCAAATAAAAATGAGCTGCAAAATAGGAAATCAAATAGTATATGTTCTTTGCTATGTGGTAGGTTCCTGCGGGCGTTATCTCCTTCTGTTGACTATTTATTTCATACGGTGTTGATGCGGGAATAGTTGCTTCGGCATTATGTTGGTGTGGCACCGAACGGAGATGTTGACATGCGGAGTTTCAAGCACTCCTCATTCTCTAGGGGGTGACTTTTCAAATGATGCTATATTAGCAGTGGTGTTACTTTTTGTACCAACACTTTTGCTGCATAATTGTTTGACATATTCCCGCCAAACCACCGCCAGACGATGGACCCCATGCTGTTTTTCTTTGGAGTTAATTTTTCCTTCATTTGTTACCAGATTCGCACCTTCTCTCTCTCATATCACCACCCGCACTGCACCGTTAGCATCACAGCTAATGTTACCATGTCGCTACCTGTCTGCTCCATGGGAGCGTGTGCTGTTGCACACGTGACGTGTGTGAGAAGGTGCGCTTGGTTTACACATCTGTAGAAGGGGAGACAAGAAAGCGTGGAAAAACACATGCACTGTAACGCCTGCAGCTAAAAGCAACTTGCGTAAGAACGTATACGAATATCACGATCTAGTCATTTTCTATATCGCACTGAGACAAACCCGTGATATATCGGGTATATCGTTATATCGCCCAGCCCCACATGAAAGCACATATTACTTTGCAATGAATGTCCTCCAATGAGCAGCAGTGGTGAGGTCTGACAGTAGCCTGGCGCAGCAGTTCCAGCTGCAGTTACAAAAAAAGGTCTGTTGGGAAAAAACAATGTGGGGTATAGAGAACATTCAAACACTTTATTTATTAAATGAACAATTTTGAAATGTATTCATTTAGTGCAAACAGCTAAAATCATCAAAAAGGCAAACGGCACCCTGCTACCTACAGTAAGAATTGTTTTCAACACAAGGGAACAACTGTGTGACGAAATGGGGAAAATAAACATAAAACCCGTCCAACACTTAAGACTTTTAATATATCAGTATGTGGAGTTTATTTTTTGGAATGGATTAAAGTGGTCATTTTATGCAAAACCAAATTTTCATGCAGATGCATGCTAAAATCCTCCACTGTTGCCATTTCTATAAAAGGTAGAGTATAGTTCTAACTTATATCCGTCGGTATAGACTCATTAGAAACGCGCTTGTCAGGTTGAAACACTGATGACATCTATTAAACAAGACCAAAAGCAAGGAATCAAAAAGAGACAAAATTCAATTTAGACTTAGATCTGAGGAGAGACATGGCCACTGTACTGTCTGTACAGTCCTCCACCATGCTCTGACGAAAAAGGTTTATGTCTCCTCTTTTATTTAGATATTCAATGTTTATAGAATAACACATGTCAAAACAGAAATGGGGTGTATGTAAACAGTCATTGTTTTCGGTCACATTGAAGACAAAAGAAGATGATGCCTCAGGCTTGGGCTCGTCCTGAATTCAGCTTCGGCAGGTCTTTGAGGACAATAAATAACCCCTCCCGTGTCATTCCAACATACGCAGCGGAATCTTCCAAGACTTTGCTTGGTGCAACAAAGACAGCTCTCATCTGTTCATTGGAAACTCAGAGAGCGGAAAGTGTTTTGATAATTTACATACAATTTTTGTAACAGCGCTAAAACTACAACAAAGCTGACGAGATCGAGACGCCATCTATAAAACGGTACATTCTTAAGAGACAGTCAGAACGGCTTGACATTTTGACCAAAGCACCACCATTACTTAGTCATGTAGACCACAGTGATGTAGAAACAATTCAACCCCTCCTAGGTTTGTCATTGTGCCCATTGGGTTGAGTTTTTTCTTGCCCTGATGTGGGATCTGAACCGAGGATGTCGTTGTGGCGTGTGCAGCCCTTTGAGACACTTGTGAGTAAGGGCTATTTAAATAAACTTTAATTGATTGATTGTGTCATGCTCTGTGGTCTGGATTATGTTTTGTTTGGCTATGTTCTTTTGGTTTTTGGACTCCATTAGTTCCTGTTTTTGTGCACTCTTGTTTGTTTTGTTTTCCATGACTACTCATTAGTTTCACCTGCCTTATGCATGCACCTGTTGTAATCAAGAGACTATTTTATAAACCTGCTTTTTCAGTTAGTCGTCCTGGCGACATTACTCTGTGTTTGCTCTGTTCATGCCATAGTTCTTGTTCATAGTTTATGCTGCTCTTTTCAAGCCACAGTAAGTCTTGTTTGTTTTATGTTCATAGTTTTTGCTAAATCTTAGCGTTTGTTCCCTGCACCAATCTCGTGCCTTTGCCTTGTGAGCGCCTTTTGTTTATATGTTCCTATCTTCAAGCCATGTCCCGTCCAGTCAGTTTGTATCCCGCGAAAACAATCCTCGCAGCAAGCTGCGACCCCCCCCCCTGTCATGACGGATTGATTTGATTGATTGAAAGATTGATTGATGATATGACCCCCTTAAGTACAAAAAATCAAATAATGTAGTAATAGGATCCAGTTTAAAAAAACTGTTCAAACTCAATGTGTTCACAGCGTAAAGGGAAGAATATTCATGATGAACATCTACACTGCAAAAAGTCAGTGTTCAAAAACAAGAAAAAAAAAATACAAAAATTAGGGGCATTTTACTTCCAAAATTATCTGCCAATAGAACAAGAAAATTTGGCTTGTCAAGACTTTCCAAAACAAGTAAAATTAGCTCACCTCAATGAACCCAAAAATACCTTAAAATAAGTATATTATCACTAATAACAAGTGCACTTTTCTTGGAAAAAAAATAGACATTTTTTTGCTTAAAATGTTGAAAAATATTCTTATATTAAGTAAACGCTAGTGCCATTATCTTGACATAATGATAGGCGTTTGGCATCATGATTTTTTTTTTCATGGTTGAAGTTAGAAATTATTACTTAAAAGGGTAGTTTTATACTTGTGAGTGTTGATGACGCAGCTTTGCAACAGTTTCAAGCATTTTTTACTCAATATAGGTCATAAAATCTCAGCAACGAGCTGTAATATCTTACTGAGATCATTTTGGACCAAAACCCTCAAAACAAGTAAAACACTCTAACATAACTTCTGCTTAGTGAAAAGAAGTATCTTATCAGACAGAAAATAAGCAAATTTGAGATATTTATTCTTACTAAGGTTTCAGTTTTTGCATTGTAGAATTCTTATCGAAACTTAGACAATCGTATTCATCTCTTATGTAAATTTTCAGTTTCATTAGAATCACCTTGCGACGTTTTTCTTTACTTGGGACTAGGCACCACTGCCTTGGAGCAGTTTTCGTTCGGTCCAAAGTATATGTAAAAATAAATAAATATAGGTGGTCCTTATTTCAAGTTGCAACGTTCTTTGGTTATGAAATCACTCCCATAGATGATTAATACTGTACACAAAGAAAACATAGAGGGGTAAAACGTAGTGTGCAGTTGTGCGTCCCTATACTGAAGAAGGACAACATAGCGTTTCTTTTTTAACATAACTTTAAGTATTATCCCAAATGCGAGGCAGACTCTCTCGGTTGCAGTTTGTAAAAGAACAGGAAAATGAAATTAGAGTCAGTTAAATCCATTTAAAGCTGTGACCATCGTGAAGGTTAAAGGCTGATACCTTGGAATATACGAAATGGACAATAATAACTTAATGCAGGTTTTCCTGCAGGGCTTTGTTGTTAAGGCGGCCGGGAGTCATTAAATGACTCATATTTGACACACGCAGCTACGGTATATTAATAAAACATAGCTGCTTACTGTTCTTTTCAGCATATTCCATAGCTTGGACCTTAAAGGCCTACTGAAATTAGATTTTCTTATTTAAAAGGGGATAGCAGGTCCATTCTATGTGTCATACTTGATCATTTCGCGGTATTGCCATATTTTTGCTGAAAGGATTTAGTAGAGAACATCGACGATAAAGTTCGCAACTTTTGGTTGCTAATAAAAAAAGCCTTGCCTGTACCGCAAGTAGCAGACGATGTGCGCGTGATGTCACGGGTTGTGGAGCTCCTCACATCCTCACATTGTTTACAATCATGGCCACCAGCAGCGAGAGCGATTCGGACCGAAAAAACGACGATTTCCCCATTAATTTGAGTGAGGAGGAAAGCTTCTTGGATGAGGAAAGTGAGAGTGAAGGACTAGGAAAAAAAAAAAAACTAGACGGCAGAGCAATTCGGTTGTTATTAGACAAATTTACTAGGATAATTCTGGAAAATCCATTATCTGCTTATTGTGTTTCTAGTGTTTTAGTGAGATTATATGGTCGTAACTGTACAACCTGAAAGTTGGAGGGGTGTGGCGACCGCCACTGTCTACGAGATTTTTTTTTTTTTTCCTCCTCCATGGTGGAAGCATCTGACGGTCGGTGGCGGTAGGTGGGAGGAGGCAAGAGAGTCCGCAGCTGCCTTTTTGACAGGTGCAGGAGAAACGACGCAAGCTCTCCGCTCATGTCTACGCTAAGAGCCGACTTATTATCACCATTTTCTCACCGGTTGACATGTGGAAGGGAACCATGTTCGCTTGACCGCTCTGTTCCATAGTAAAGCTTCACCGTCATCTTTCGGGAATGTAAACAAGGAAACACCGGCTGTGTTGGAGTTGCTAAAGGCGGCCGCAATCCACCGCTTCCCGCCTACAGTTTTCTTCTTTGACGTCGCCATTATTAATTGAACAAATTGCAAAAAGATTCAGCAACGCAGATGTCCATTATACCGTGGAATTATGCGATGAAAAGAGACGAGTTATAGCTGGAACAAAATGTCCTCTACAATGCGTGACGTTCATCGCACGCGTCATCATACCGCGACGTTTTAGCATGATACTTCTGCGCAAAATTTTAAAATGGCATTTTAGTCAACTAAATGGCATGTGTTGCAATGTTAAGATTTCATAATTACTGTATAAACTATCAGACTGCGTGGTCGGTAGTAGTGGGTTTCAGTAGGCCTTTAAATCCTACTGAATAGCTCTTAATCTTCTTCCCTTTATGCGATTTCAAATGATTGAAATCAGCCTCATCCATTTTGAAAATGATGACAGGTGAAGTGTCACTCGTGACGTGACGAGTTTGACCCTGCGGAAATTCTATGCAGGCGCATACTATATACCAGGGGTAGAGAACCTATGGCTCGCGAGCCAGATGTGGCTCTTTTGATGACTCCTGCTCTCGGACAAATATGAGCTGACATTGCTTATCATGATAAGTAATGAATAATTCCACTTGTAATCACAGTGTTAAAAATAATGTTCAAAATATAAAACAGTCTCATGCATTTTTAATCCATCCATCCGTTTCCTACCGCACCTGTTCAAGAAGTTGCGTTACTGGTAAGAAATTATTTATTTATTATTGGTAAGTGTGGGGCTTGCCCTCCTGGGGGTTCTTCAGACCACCATGCACCAACATGAGAGCCTGTTTCAGGGTTACAATATTTTTTTAATTTTCAATAAGTCTCTCAGCTGCTTTCCAGCAATTGTATTTTTCTCTTTCGTTCTCGCTCGCGCTCTGGCTCCAGCCCCAGCCCCAACCCTGTCTCACCTCCTGGCTGCTGCTTATAACAGAGCGACAGGTGATTAAATAACAAGGCCCAGGTGGGCCATCTACACACTTGTCGCTGAATTCGAGGCCGGTCCTGGCACACCCTATTTCGCTGCAGGCCCGCAGGCCACGTCCCCTCCACAGTTAGCTTCATAATAACAATGTTATTACAAAGAATAAGAGACCTTTTATTCCCTAGAAATGTTTGTCTTACTTAAAAATGCACTCGTTTAGTTGTGTTCAGTGTTAAAAAAAAATATAATATGGCTCTTACGGAAATACTGTTTAAAATATTTGGCTTTTCGGCTCAGCAAAAAAGGTTCCCGACCCCTGCTATATGCTGTACCCGGCGGCAATTCAAGGAAATACGTTAACCCTAAAAAACACTTTGTTCTTGATAGTGTCTCCTTTTCCTCCAGAAGTCTTGTGCAAACACTGCCTTTAGTTCCCCTCCCCAACTTCTCAACCAGGAGACACACATCAGTGAACATTTGACGCTGACAGCAGCACACGCAGCAACCTTTATTTCTCCGGCGGAATCTGCACCCGCTTTCAATGTCTGTCGGGGTGTGAGAAAGCAAGAACATCGCTCTGTCTGTCTCTTAACGAGGCTTGTCGAAAATGACACCGCGCGTCTTTGCTTTTCGCCACCTGCACTAAATGCCAATGAAACGAACGTCAGGGAGGCTAAATTGTTCATGCATTATTAAAGGAACAGGTGAGTGTAGAATCGTATGGGTGGGTGACGCTTGTGACCCTAACTGTGCCCCCATTATTCAATCAGCACGATGCACTACTATATATCATTCTCTCCGACCGTTTGTGGGCATATTGTGATTCATCATCAGTATATTTTACCTTAGCTGCCTTTAGCGTTGCACAGTTCCAGTGCCATTTTCTCCCTGCCTTTTCCATTTACCCTGCCTTTAATCTTGCATCTGCCACACACGACTGGCCTTATTCTCCTGCTTTGACCTCTTTTATTTCGCCATATGGGCGCCTGTTCATCAGGCATAAGTTTCAAGTCTGTTTTCATGCGGGCTTGATTGTCTGACTTTAATATCCGACTCGACATCATTTTCTCCATCTCATTCAAGTATTTATAAGCTTCGTAATACCTTGCGTTTATTCTACACGTCAACCTTTGTGGTTAATCCAGTTTTATAGGATTCAAGCTTCTACACAAATACACTATATTTCCAAAACTATTTGGCCATTGTGGAGAATGCATATATTTTTAAGAGTTATTTCTGGTGTCTCTCCAGGGGGAAGGGTGCGTCACCCAGGACAGGCGGACGGACGGGGAAGGGGTGGGTGGGTGTAAGGAACAGTGTAATTTGGCCTGTTGCCACCATCACGTCTCCATTTCATCGCTGCCACCACAGCCTGTGGGTGGCAATAGACTACAGGCTGTGGTGAAGTAGGCCGGCTTCGTTGCATGAAGAAGTCTACAACTTTGGGTTGTGTTTTCCTCTCCGTATGCTGAATGGCTGAATGGCAATATACGATACATATCTCAATATTTTTTCCGTAAAGTAAAAACAAAACAGTCCTAGTTACCCGAGATACTAAGTATGTCATTGTTTAGACTTACCATATTTCCCTAAATTGCCGCTGGGTATATAGTATGCGCCTGCCTAGAATTACAGCCAGGCAAAACTCGTTTCGCCAAATAATTAGCATATGCCTAGAATTTCCGCCGGGTCAAACTCGTCACGTCACGAGTGACACTTCGCCTGTCATCATTTTCAAAATGGAGGAGGCTGATTTCAATAATTTGAAATCGCATAAAGGGAAGAAGATTAAGAGCTATTCAGTAGGATTTAAGGTCCAAGCTATTGAATATGTTAAAAAGAACAGTAAGAAGCTATGTTTTATTAATATACCATAGGTGCGTGTGTCAAATATGAGTCAGTAAATGACTCCCGCCTCCTGGTGGTAGAGGGCGCTAGTGATCCTTCTTGCGACAACTCGGCTGCAGAAGAAGAGACAACAATCAGCAAGAGTGAGCAGTGATTGTTTAATTTTTCCTCTCGCTTGCACTTTTAACATGGAGGATTACATATCTAAAATAAAACAGTTTTTTAAACTGGACTTTCAATCGAAGCAGGAGGTAAAAAAGGAAGATCTCCATTGAGACAGAGAGACTTTTAAAACTGAAGAAAGATAAGGAAGACTTCTATAAACAAGTTATCGATGCTTTTGATCAGAAGGAGCAACGCATGAACTTAATTTTCAAGTAAAGGTAAGACCATAATAACGTTGTTGTTTTTTTAAATGTGCTTTTCATGATGGTATCCTTACATCACACTCAAATTTATAAGCGCAGGCCTAAATTTACCGCATGCCTTTGGTAAGCGTCGGAGTGAGAAGAGGTTTTAAAATAATTAACGCATGCTTGCCTTTACCGCAAACCTTTGGTAAACGCCGGAGTGAGAAAAGGTTTTAAATTAATTAGCGCCCCGGCGGCAATTCAAGGAAATACCGTAGTAAATATTGACTTACTAAGACAAAATAATGACTAAGTCAAATGAATGACTTACTGTAAATAAGCGTTTGAAAAAATTAGTTAAAAGTGAGGCCACATGCTGACATATGCTCAACTCATCATGCCTAATTTATTACAGCATTTTGGAAGCATGTGGTTGATTTTTATTGTGTAAATGTTATATTGTTATCAACGTGTGATAGCAGGGACCCTGCCATTCAATACTAGGCTGCTACATTACTAATGATTAATGTAACTATAGCTGAAAAAATAGTACAATAGCAAAAGGAGATACTATTCATCCCTGAACACCATGGAGTTAATGTAAGCTTTATGATACAGTTACATTATTATATTAACGATCAGAGACAGAAACTCTTCATTTAACATAATGTCCTTTTTCGCTGCTTCAACACAGCTCAATCAACACAGAAAAAGGTAAAGTAAAATAACTTTGTTATTGTAGGTCAATAATGCTTGTCTTTCTCTGAGAAAGACAGGGATTAGGCTGTCCGTAACACACACACACACACACACACACACACACACACACTGCAAAATGAGCTAATGTTACGCTTAAATCTAATTAGCCTCCACCTCAAGGAATGCGAGCGAGCTGAGCTGCCGCTTATATTTCTAGAACGTCAACGAGCTGATAGTGATGTTACTAGTAGTTGACTTGGAAGTGTTTATTAAAATTTGGGTAGAGTCCGCTGCATTATGCTCACCTGCTAAACACCTTTCTGCCCACAGCTATTCCTCGTTCTGCAGGGATGATATTTGTAAGAAACTTACTTTATTTGTCGCCATGGAGACTAGGATTAGTGATTTAGAAGTAGCCAAATCACTGCCGACGGCGGATGGACGTCTTGAAGCACCTCCTCCTGAGGGTGTTTAAGTTTTTTAACTTCACCTTTATGGTCAATTTTCGAGCCAAAATGCGTCCATTCTCCCTTTTCTCTCTACACACTGTGTCTGCTTGTAAGTACTCTGTGATTGTGCGCTGCCGAACATGCTTCTCTCAACGACACGACGTGATGACGACGGGGTTCGGAGGGGTGAGGGACCGGTACTTTTTAGAGGTGGTATAGTACCAAATATGATTCATTAGTATTGCGGTACTATACTAACCCCAGTGTACACTACAACTCTAGTTCTAACTTAAATCTGTCAGTATAGACCAGGGGTCGGCAACCCAAAATATTGAAAGAGCCATATTGGACCAAAAATACAAAAAAAAATCTGTCTCGAGACGCAAAAAAAGAAAAGCCATATTACATACAGGTAATGTGTCATGAGATATACATTTATTATGAGGACTTAAAGGAAACTAAATGAGCTCAAATATAGCTACAAATGAGGCATAATGATGCAATATGTACATACAGCTAAATAGCATGTTAGCATCGATTAGCTTGCAGTGACCAAATATGTCTGATTATCACGCCACATAAGTCAATAACATCAACAAAACTCACCTTTGTGCCTTCATGCACAATGTTAAAAGTTTGGTGGACCAAATGAGACAGAAAAAAAAGTGTCATAAAACACGTCTTAGAAAGTCGGAGAAAGTTATACATGACAACAAACTAGGGTGAGTTCAAGGACCGCCAAAATTAGTAGGACAAAACGGCGCTCGCCAAATACTCGAATCAGTGAACCATGTTTAATGTAAACAGTGTGCTTTATAACAATTAGGGAGGTTTGTGTCATGTTTGTCCTCCTACAGAAACCATATTAAAACAAAATATGTTTTTTCCCCCTCATTTTTTTCCATTTTTCATATATTTTTGAAAAAGCTCCAGAGAGCCACGAAGGCGGCGCTAAAAGGCCGCATCCGACCTCCGGTATAGACTCATTAGAAAAGTGCCAAAACTACAACACGGCTGACGAGGTAGAGACGCCATCGAAGTGGGTTTCGGCACGTAAATAAAACCGCTTATAAAACGGCGCCTTCTAAAGAGAATGTATTTTCCATTTATCCTGCCTTTCATCTTGCATCTGCCACGCACGACCAGCCTTATTCTCCCGCTTTGACATCTTTTATTATTATTTTTTGGGACAGTATAGCTCAGTTGGTAGAGTGGCCGTGCCAGCAACTTGAGGGTTCCAGGTTCGATCCCCACTTCCACCAACCTAGTTACTGCCGTTGTGTCCTTGGGCAAGACCCTTTACCCACATTCTCCCTGTGCCATCCACACTGGTTTAAATGTAACTTAGTGTCATGTTTTGTGATCACGTTTTGTTTTGGATTCATTGGGCACTCGTGTTTGTTTTGTCATCTTACCAACCCATCAGTTTTCATCTGTTATATGTTCATGACTCACGCACCTGATTTGTCTGGACTCGCGCACCTGTCATCTCTGCACCTACTTAAGCCTGTAGTTGCCAGGCAGTCAGCCTGGCGACATCACGTTCTACTCACCCTCGACACACCCTTATAATCCATGCCGATGATCCATGTTATGTTCTCGTTCCAAGTAAGTTTTTCGTTATTCATGCCATAGTGCAAGTTTTGTTTTATATCCATAGTTTTTCCTGAGTGCAATTTTTTGTTTCCATAGCCAAGTTTTGAATCTCCGGTGGGAGCGCCTTTCGTTTGTTCCTGTTTATAGTAAGATTAAAATATGTCATTACCTCCACGTCGTGTCCGGTCCAGTCGCTTTGCACCACGGTAAAACAAACCACACCACAGTCCACGTCATGACATTTAGATATTGGGTTTCACTATGTAAAAACACTTTGAGTAACGAGAGAAAAGCGCTATATAAATATAATTCACTTCAGTTCACTTATGCCTGTTCATCAGGCATACCGTATTTCCTTGAATTGCTGCCGGGGCGCTAACTAATTTAAAACCTCTTCTCACTCCAGCGTTCACCAAAGGCATGCGGTAAAGGCAAGCATGCGCTAATTAGTTTAAAACCTCTTCTCACTCCGGAGCATTCCAAAGGCATGCGGTAAATTTAGGCCTGTGCTTATAAATTTGAGTGTGATGTAAGGATACCATCATGAAAAGTACATTTAATAAAAAAAAAAACGTTATTATGGTCTTACCTTTACTAATAAATGAAGTTCATGCGCAGCTCCTTCTGATCAAAAGCGTCGATAACTTGTTTACAGAAGTCTTCCTTATCTTTCTTCAGTTTTAAAAGTCTCTCTGTCTCAATGGAGATCTTCCTTTATCACCCCCTGCTTCGATTGAAAGTCCAGAGTAGAAAACGGTTTTATTTTAGATATGTAATCCTCCATGTTAAAAGTGCAAGCGAGAGGAAAAAATAAACGATCGCTGCACTCTCTTGCTGCTTGTTTTCACTTCTTACTACTCAGTGGCTTGGTGGTTAGAGTTTCCGCCCTGAGATCGGTAGTTTGTGAGTTCAAACCCCGGCCGAGTCATACCAAAGACTATAAAAAAAATGGGACCCATTGCCTCCCTGCTCGGCACTCAGCATAAAAAAGGTTGGAATTGGGTGTTAAATCACCATAAATGATTCCCGGGCGCGGCAACGCTGCTGCCCACTGCTCCCCTCACTTCCCAGGGGGTGATCAAGGGGATGGGGCAATGCAGAGGACACATTTCACCACACCTAGTGTGTGTGTGTGACAATCATTAGTACTTTAATTTAACTTTAACTTAACTTCTTCTGCAGCCGAGTTGTCGCAAGAAAGATCACTAGCGCCCTCTACCACCAGGAAGCGGGAGTTATTTAATGACTCATATTTGACACACGCAGCTACGGCATATTAATAAAACATAGCTGCTTACTGTTCTTTTTAGCATATTCAATAGCTTGGACCTTAAATCCTACTGAATAGCTCTTAATCTTCTTCACTTTGAGCGATTTCAAATTATTGAAATCAGCCTCCTCCATTTTCACTCGTGAGGTGACGAGTTTGACCCGGTGGAAATTCTTGGCATATGCTAATTATTTTGCGAAACGAGTTTGACCCGGCGGAAATTCTAGACGTGCTAATAAAAATAATATTTTGCAAAACGAGTTTGACCCGGCGTTAATCCTGAGCTGGCGGTAATGTTAAGCATGCGCTAATTATTTTGCGAAACGAGTTTGACCCGGCAGTAATTCTAGGCAGGCGCATACTATATACCCAGCGGCAATTCAAGGAAATACGGTAAGTTTCAAGTCTGTTTTCACGCGGGCCCTATTGTCTGACTTTTTACGTTTTATCATATCGGAATTGGCAATGGTATATGTTTGCTGTTTCTACGGCAATATATGGAGCTACAGTATAATACCTATACCAATGAACGACCCAAATTCGGGCTCCAGTACTCTGGAATGCCCTCCTGGTAACAGTTCGAGATGCTACCTCAGTAGAAGCATTTAAGTCTCACCTTAAAACTCATCTGTATACTCTAGCCTTTAAATAGACCTCCTTTTTAGACCAGTTGATCTGCCGCTTCTTTTCTTTCTCCTATGTCCCCCCCTCCCTTGTGGAGGGGGTCCGGTCCGATGACCATGGATGAAGTACTGGCTGTCCAGAGTCGAGACCCAGGATGGACCGCTCGCCTGTATCGATTGGGGACATCTCTACGCTGCTGATCCGCCTCCGCTTGAGATGGTCTCCTGTGGACGGGACTCTCGCTGCTGTCTTGGATCCGCTTTGAACTGAACTCTCGCGGCTGTGTTGGAGCCACTATGGATTGAACTTTCACAGTATCATGTTAGACCCGCTCGACATCCATTGCTTTCAGTCCCCTAGAGTGGGGGGTTGCCCACATCTGAGGTCCTCTCCAAGGTTTCTCATAGTCAGCATTGTCACTGGCGTCCCACTGGATTTGAATTCTCCCTGCCCACTGTGTGTGAGTTTTCCTTGCCCTTTTGTGGGTTCTTCCGAGGATGTTGTAGTCGTAATGATTTGTGCAGTCCTTTGAGACATTTGTGATTTGGGGCTATATAAATAAACATTGATTGATTGATTGATTGATTGAAATTCTCTGATGATACCAGATGAAAAGATCAAACCTGCACTTCATCAAATACTACTCGCCGGACATTCATAAAACATGCCTTCCTTAGCCCGCATGTAATAAATCACATAATGCATTTTTTATCATCTAACTGGTGCAGGGCTGTATTGGAAGGTAGCGAGGCGGGGAAAGGGAGGGGTTTTGTTAAATCATTGATAGTTCCTCCGAATAGTACTGACCCCGTGTTCTAATATAACATTTTATATACAGTACAAAAATCTTCCAAAACTTCTGTGACTTTCCTGCTTTTTCCACCTGGGTTTCTTATTTCACCATTAAAGTTTACTGCGCTTTGACCCCCGCCTTTTAATTCCGGCGAGGCACGCTTTTAACAATTAACGACATTTCCCTTTCACCGCCTTCCTCTTGTTATCGCCTGTAAACTGCCCTCCTTGTTATTGCCTCCCATGTATTTGCAATTATTTTATATGCACAAGAGGGCAAAGGGACAAACGGAATGGAGAGCGGGGGAGAAAAGGAACGTGCCCGCAGCCGAGGCACTTTGTAATGCCACGCGCAGGTTATAAGAAAGATAAATAGTGTGACACCTTAATGGAGCCACGCAGTTATCCTTTATGAATAAAGTGAGATTGCTTCATAAAAGGTGTTCTGTTGGTGATTAACGACGGAGCTGAACCGCCCGCATCGATCCTGAAATGTAAAAGGAGTCTCTTGTATTAACGGCTGGTAATGCTCCAACAAATGGTCTTGTTAAAATTGGATTCTGGCTTGTGAACTTGTGGTGATAGCTACATTTTCTTACTGTTTTGATAGAGTAAGAAAACAAAGGGTTTCCCCTTAAAGTAACTGATGGTGGCGCACCGCCACAGCAAAATCATAGCCACCACCGCTTAAAAATACGTTTTTAATATATATATATAGTCGCGATCAAAAGTTTACATACACTTGTAAAGAAAATTATTATTATGGCGGTCTTAAGTATACAAACCCCGTTTCCATATGAGTTGGGAAATTGTGTTAGATGTAAATATAAACGAAATACAATGATTTGCAAATCATTTTCAACCCATGTTCAGTTGAATATGCTACAAAGACAACATATTTGATGTTCAAACTGATTAACATTTTTTTTTTTATGCAAATAATCATCAACTTTAGAATTTGATGCCAGCAACACGTGACAAAGAAGTTGGGAAAGGTGGCAATAAATACTGTAAAGTTGATAAATGCTCATCAAACACTTATTTGGAACATTCCACAGGTTTGCAGGCTAATTGGGAACAGGTGGGTGCCATGATTGGGTATAAAAGCAGCTTCCATGAAATGCTGATTAATTCACAAACAGGTATGGGGCGAAGGGTCACCATTTTGTAAGCAAATTGTCAGACAGTTTTAGAACATTTCTCAACGAGCTATTGCAAGGAATTTAGGGATCTTACCATCTACGGTGCGTAAAATCATCAAAACGTTCAGAGAATCTGGAGAAATCACTGCACGTAAGCGATGATATTACGGACCTTTGACCCCTCAGGCGGTACTGCATCAAAAACCGACATCAGTGTGTAAAGGATATCACTACATGGGCTCAGGAACACTTCATAAAACCACTGTCAGTAACTACAGTTGGTAGCTACATCTGTAAGTGCAAGTTAAAACTCTACTATGAAAAGCAAAACCCATGTATCAACAACACCCAGAAACGCAGCCAGCTTAGCTGGGCCTGAGCTCATCTAAGATGGACTGATGCAAAGTGGAAAAGTGTTCTGTGGTCTGACGAGTCCACATTTCAAATTATATTTGAAAACTGTGGACGTGGTTTCCTCCGGAACAAACAGGAAAATAACCATCCGGATTGTTATAGGATCAAAGTTCAAAAGCCAGCATCTGTAATTGTATGGGGGTGTATTAGTGCCCAAGGCATCGGTAACTTATACATAATGCTGAATGGTCCATACAGGTTTTGGAGCAACATATGTTGTCACCCAAGCCCCTGCTTATTTCAGCAAGACAATGCCAAGCCACATGTTACAACAGTGTGGTTTCGTAGTAAAAGAGTGCGGGTACTTTCCTGGCCCACCTGCAGTCCAGACCTGTCTCCCATTGAAAATGTGAGGCGCATTATGAAGCGTAAAATACGACAGTGGAGACCCCGGACTGTTGAACGACTGAAGCTCTACATAAAACAAGAATGGGAAAGAATTCCATTTTCAAAGCTTCAACAATTAGTTTCCTCAGTTCCCAAACATTTATTGAGTGTTGGTAAAAGAAAAGGTGATGTAACACAGTGGTGAACATGCCCTTTCCCAACTACTTTGGCACGTGTTGCAGCCATGAAATTCAAATTTAATTATTATTTGCAAAAAAAAATAAAGTATGAAATATCTTGTCTTTGTAGTGCATTCAACTGAATATGGGTTGAAAAGGATTTGCAAATCATTGGATTCCATTTATGTTTACATCTAACACAATTTCCCAACTCATATGGAAACAGGGTTTTGTACAATAAAATCTACAACTCTTATTTTTTGTGATAGAGTGATTGGAGCATGTAACAAAAAACAATCATGAAGTTTGGTTCTTTTGTTCATTTATTATGGGTTTACGGAATTTTTTTCCAAAATCTCCTGGGTCAAAAGTATACATACAGCAATGTTAATATTTGGTTACATGTCCCTTGGCAAGTAAATAAATAACAACCTCTAATTTGATTTTTATTTTTTATTTTTTTATCTTGATAGATTGAAAATTAACACCAATGACCTGACTGATGAATATTATCACATAATTTATTCAGAAAGAATAAATAAAGACAAATACAGGTAGAATACTATAAACCACAACGTGTATGTTTAAAAAAAAAATGATTTGTACATTTTCCTAATGTGCTTGTTCTATTTTCAAACAAAGAAAACAATCTGAAGTTGTGTTTATTTTTAAGTTATCTTGCCGTGATTTTACCAGTCCGGCCCGCTTCAGAGTAGATTTTTCTCCATGACTTTGACACCCCTGCCACAGTCGGACTGACTTATTATGCTTCAGATGAAGCTTCTGTAATGAATGTACGGTTAAAGAAATCTGCAATTTTGTGGGAATTTTGATTATCATTCGCAATCCCTCTGTGTGAAACAACAACAGCAAGTGTTTCGCTTTTCTGTGCATCCTAAATAGTGGAAAACTGGGAATAAGCGGTAGAAAATGGATGGATGGATAGCCTACACAAGGCGGCGAACAATGCAGGTAATGGGGTCATTTATTCCACCTATAATTCTGGCCATTATAGATACTTTAAAATACACATACTGTTTGTATTTAGTTACTTAAAGGCCTACTGAAACCCACTACTACCGACCACGCAGTCCGATAGTTTATATATCAATGATGAAATATTAACATTGCAACACATGCCAATACGGCCTTTTTAGTTTAGTTGCTGAATCTTTTGCAATTTGTTCAATTAATAATGGAGACTATAAAGATTAATTATGTTGGTGGAAAGCGGTGGATTGCAGCTGTCTTTAGCACCGAAACACAGCCGGTGTTTCTTTGTTTGTTGTGAAGCTTTATCACAGAGCGGTCAAGCGAACATGTTTCTCTACGTCAACCAGCTAGCTTTTGGATGGCAAAATTGTGATATTAAGTCGGCTCTTACCGGAGACTTCAGTGGATTATGGCAGTGGTCCCCAACCACCGGACCGGTACCAGAAGATTTTTTTTTATTCATTTTTATAAAAAAATAAAATAAAATAAAAAATGTTTTTTTTGGTATTAAATCAACATAAGAAACACAATATACACTTACAATTAGTGCACCAATCACAAAAACCTCCCTTTTTCATGACAAAAACATCCCTTTTTCATGACAAAGAAAAAAAAAAAAAAAAAAAAAGGGTCCCCCCCACCCCACCCGGGCCGCGGGACAAACTATTAAGGGTTGACCGGTCCGCAGATACAAAAAGGTTGGGGACCGCTGGATTATGGGACCTCCTCCTGTAGCGGTCAAAAAGGCAGCTGTGATCTTGGCTCCTCGGCTTCTCTCAGAGACACTGACGTTCACTGCAGCCATCCGACTTTCAGGTATGACACCGTAATCTCAATAAAATACTATTAACACAATAAGCAGATAAGGGTTTTTCCAGAATTATCCTAGTAAATGTGTCTAATTACATCTGAAACGCTACCACTGCCGCCGCCCGGAGTCGTCGCTTTTTCTTTTTTTTTTTTTTATTTAGTGCCTCACTCTCACTTTCCTCATCCACAAATCTTTCATCCTCGCTCAAATTAATGGGGAAATCATCGCTTTCTCGGTCCGAATAGCTCTTGCTGCTGGAGGCTATGTTTATGAACAATGTGAGGATGTGAGGAACCCTAAAACCCGTGACGTCAGGCACACATCATTTGCTACTTCCAGTACAGGCAAGGCTTTTTTATTAGCAACCACAAGTTGCGAACTTTATTGTCGATGTTCTCTACTAAGTCCTTTCAGCCAAAATATGGCAATATGGCGAAATGATCAAGTATGACACATAGAATGGACCTGCTATCGCTGTTTGAATAAGAATATCTCATTTCAGTAGGCCTTTAAAGAATACATCGAGAGGTTGCCTACGGCCGCAGCAGACGAACCTTCGCTCCGTATTCACCGCTGTGTACTCACTCAATTCCGACCGCTTAGTCACAATAGTGCGTAGCAGGAAAGGGTACAAGAACCAGTTCAAGCAGGTGTTGTGTTTAATTATGAGGCGTTGTTATCCGTGTGAGTATTTTACACCAGGCCATTGATTTTTAATTGGGCGACGACACGCCCATGCATGGTTAAGCGCATTCAGAGCGGATTAATGGACTGTGAGAAAGCGTGCTACATTTTAATAAGAGGCGGAAAGAAGTCATAGAAATGTAGGAAAGTTATTGTTGCTTTGCTCATTATTTTCCCGGGCATGTCGCTTCACAAAAAAATTGTTTTTAAAGGTCAGGGCCCCGTATTAAGACTAACTAACCCTCACTGTGTTTGCTTCTTTTTATGTTTCTGGTATTTTTCAACTGGATGTCCAGTTTCTTGCAATATTTTTGTTTTGAAAATCCATGAAAGTACGATTTGTTGATCGTACTAATGGTGTTGAGTACTGAAGTTTTTATTATGAGAGTAAGCAGGCAGCCTGACAAACGAGGGATGTGCATAGTTTTCCAAGTCATCCGCCTAATTTGATCAGTTTTTTGTTTTTTTTCTAGATTGGTATTATGTGATATACTCTCGGCAGGGTCTTTGAGGGTGCATGGGAGTTTGACCAACCAGTCTACATGTGCTTTGTGGACTTGGAGAAGGCATTCGACCGTGTCCCTCGGGAAGTCCTGTGGGGAGTGCTCAGAGAGTATGGGGTACCGGACTGTCTGATTGTGGCGGTCCGTTCCCTGTACGATCAGTGCCAGAGCTTGGTCCGCATTGCTGGCAATAAGTAGAACACGTTTCCAGTGAGGGTTGGACTCCGCCAAGGCTGTCCTTTGTCACCGATTCTGTTCATAACTTTTATGGACGGAATTTCTAGGCGCAGTCAAGGCTTCGAGGGGTTCCGGTTTGGTGGCTGTGGGATTAGGTCTCTGCTTTTTGCGGATGATGTGGTCCTGATGGCTTCATCTGGCTGGGATCTTCAGCTCTCACTGGATCGGTTCGCAGCCGAGTGTGAAGAGACCGGGATGAGAATCAGCACCTCCAAGTCCAAGTCCATGGTTCTCGCCCGGAAAAGGGTGGAGTGCCATCTCCGGGTTGGGGAGGAGACCCTGCCCCAAGTGGAGGAGTTCAAGTACCTAGGAGTCTTGTTCACGAGTGAGGGAAGAGTGGATCGAGAGATCGACAGGCGGATCGGTGCGGCGTCTTCAGTAATGTGGACGTTGTACCGATCCGTTGTGGTAAAGAAGGAGCTGAGCCGGAAGGCAAAGCATTGAGGGGTTCCGGTTTGGTGCCCGCGGTATTAGGTCTCTGCTTTTTGCGGATGATGTGGTCCTAATAGCTTCATCTGGCCGGGATCTTCAGCTCTCACTGGATCGGTTCGGAGCCGAGTGTAAAGAGACCGGGATGAGAATCAGAACCTCCAAGTCCGAGTCCATGGTTCTCGCCTGGAAAAGGGTGGAGTGCCATCTCCGGGTTGGGGAGGACACCCTGCCCCAAATGGACTCCTGGGAGTCTTGTTTATGAGTAGAGGAAGAGTGGATCGTGAGATCGACAGGCGGATCGGTGCGGCGTCTTCAGTAATGCGGACGCTTTATCGATCCGTTGGGGTGAAGAAGGAGCTGAGCCGGAAGGCAAAGCGTTGAGGGGTGGCCGCGGGATTAGGTCTCTGCTTTTTGCGGATGATTTTGTCCTAATGGCTTCATCTGGCCGGGATCTTCAGCTCTCACTGGATCGGTTCGCAGCCGAGTGTGAAGAGACCAGGATGAGAATCAGCACCTCCAAGTCCGAGTCCATGGTTCTCGCCCAGAAAAGGGTGGAGTGCCATCTCCGGGTTGGGGAGGAGACCCTGCCCCAAGTGGAGGAGTTCAAGTACCTGGGAGTCTTGTTCATGAATGAGGGAAGAGTGGATCGAGAGATCGACAGGCGGATCGGTGCGGCGTCTTCAGTAATGTGGACGTTGTACTGATCCGTTGTGGTAAAGAAGGAGCTGAGCCGGAAAGCAAAGCGTTGAGGGGTTCCGGTTTGGTGCCCGCGGGATTAGGTCTCTGCTTTTTGCGGATGATGTGGTCCTAATGGCTTCATCTGGCCGGGATCTTCAGCTCTCACTGGATCAGTTCGGAGCCGAGTGTGAAGAGACCGGGATGAGAATCAGAACCTCCAAGTCCGAGTCCATGGTTGTCGCCCGGAAAAGGGTGGAGTGCCATCTCCAGGTTGGGGAGGAGACCCTGCCCCAAGTGGACTCCTGGGAGTCTTGTTTATGAGTAGAGGAAGAGTGGATTGTGAGATCGACAGGCGGATCAGTGTGGCGTCTTCAGTAATGCGGACGCTTTATCGATCCGTTGGGGTGAAGAAGGAGCTGAGCCGGAAGGCAAAGCGTTGCGGGGTGGCCGCGGGATTAGGTCTCTGGTTTTTGCGGATGATATGGTCCTAATGGCTTCATCTGGCCGGGATCTACAGCTCTCACTGGATCGGTTCGCACCCGAGTGTGAAGCGACCGGGATGAGAATCAGCACCTCCGCCCAGAAAAGGGTGGAGTGCCATCTCCGAGTTGGGGAGGAGACCCTGCCCCAATTGGAGGAGTTCATGTACCTAAGAGTCTTGTTCACGAGTGAGGGAAGAATGGATCGACAGCGGTGCGGCGTCTTCACTAATGCGGACGCTGTATCGATCCGTTGTGGTGAAGAAGGAGCTGAGCCGGAAAGGAAAGCGTTAAGGGGTTCCAGATCTCTGCTTTTTGCGGATGATACGGTCCTAATGGCTTCATCTGGCCGGGATCTTCAGCTCTCACTGGATCGGTTCGCACCCGAGTGTGAAGCGACCGGGATGAGAATCAGCACCTCCGCCCGGAAAAGGGTGGAGTGCCATCTCCGAGTTGGGGAGGAGACCCTGCCCCAAATGGAGGAGTTCAAGTACCTAATAGTCTTGTTCACGAGTGAGGGAAGAATGGATCAACAGGCGGATTAGTGCGGCGTCTTCAGTAATGCGGACGCTGTATCGATACGTTGGGGTGAAGAAGGAGCTGAGCCGGAAGGAAAAGCTCTCAATTTACTGGTTGATCTACGTTCCCATCCTCACCTATGGTCATGGTCATGAGCTTTGGGTTATGACTGAAAGGACAAGATCACGGGTATAAGCGGCCTAAATGAGTTTCCTCCGCCGGGTGGCGGGGCTCTCCCTTAGAGGGTGAGAAGCTCTGGCATTCGGGGGGAGGTCAAAGTAAAGCCGCTGCTCCTCCACATGGAGAGGAGCCAGATGAGGTGGTTCTGGCATTTGGTCTGGATGCCACCAAAACGCCTCCCTAGGGAGATGTTTAGGGCACGTCCAACCGATAAGAGCCACCGGGGAAGACCCAGAACACGTCTCCCGGCTGGCCTGGGAATGCCTCGGGATCCCCCGGGAAGAGCTAGACAAAGTGGCTGGGGAGAGGAAAGTCTGGGCTTCCCTGCTTAGGCTGCTGCCCCCGCGACCCGACCTCGGATAAGCGGAAGAAGATGGATGGATGGATGGATGGATGGATGGTATTATGTGAATGGTGAGCCAAAGCCAGGGGTCGGCAACCTAAAACGTTGAAAGCCGTATTGGACCAAAAAAATCAGTCTTGAGCTGCAAAAAATTAAAAAGCCTTATATAAGTGTTATAATGAAGGCAACACATGATTTAAGTGTCTATATTAGTTATATTATCAACGTGCTGAAAAGAGTGTTACTCATTATTTGTGCGAATCGATCGCCCACACATCTGTAATGGGGGTTTTCCGTGAAAAAGTACGTAATTTTCGATTAATGTCTTTTAAATGCCGATCACCAATACCTTAGCCCTCTGACTGACACTCTATTGTTTTTACTCCCGAGTGGCTGGCAGCTAATTATGTGTCTCCATACACACTTGAAGCCACTCTTCTAAATAAATAATAATCCCCTTCGTTACAGCAAATAAACTGCAATTCTGTAAGTATCATTATCAGCTATCATTATCATGTCACACACAGGAGCAGGCATGCTAATAACTAAGCTAACTGCTAAACTCACTAAAAAAAGAGTTTGTGATGATAAAAATATCAATATAATCATTGTATTATCGACTAGATATGCTCTTGTACTTGGTATCATTACAGTGGATGTCAGGTGTAGATCAACCCATGGAACTTTGTTTACATTGCGTAGCGCCAGCTTGTTAGCTGTGATGCCGGTGAGCTACTGTATCCTTTTATGGTGTGTAGTGAAGCATGTTCAGCTATTCCTCGTTCTGCAGGGATGATACTTGAAAGTAACGTACTTTATTGGTCACCATGGAGGCGAGGATTAGTGATTTAGAAGGAGCTAAAAAACTGCCAACTGCGGATAGACGTTAGCCACTAGCTAGCCATGTTTAAAAAAAAACCCTACTGTAGAGCTGCATTTTAGTTTTATAACTTGTCATGTCTATGTGATCATGTTTTGTTTAAGTCATGTTCTGTTTGTTTTTTGGCCACTCAGGTTCCGTTTTTGCACTTCCTGGTTTGTTTTGTCAACATGACTACCCATTAGTTTTCACCTGTCCTCATGTCTCGCACCTGTTTTCACTGATTGTGTCACTGCTATTTAAGTCTGTCTGTTTCTGTTCTTCGTCCTGGCAACATCACCTCCTTCTCACGGTCAACCACCTTCTATCACCTTCGATCACTCTCTACACATCCATGCCCATGATCCATGTTCCTAGTCTTTTTCCAAGTAAGTTTTTTTGTTATTCATGCCATTGTGCAAGTGTTTTGTTTTATGTTCATACTTTTGTTTTTACAGTCAAGTTTGTTTTCCGCCATTGTGCGCGCCTTTTGTTTGCTTCCTTTTTTTTTGCTTCCTTTTTTTTGTAGTTTGTTAGTTTAATAAATAAAATATGTACTTTTTTTCACGTCTTGCCCTTGCCAATTTTACTTTGCCTTCTGGAAAAATAAACCCCAAAGTCCACTCCAATCGCTTAGCACCTCGGGAAAACGATCCACGCCCAAGTCCTAGTCTTGACATAACTTCACCTTTTTTGTTAGTTTTTAAGCCAAAATGCATCCATTCTCCCTTTTCTGAGCACACACTGTGTCTGCTTGTAAGTACTTTGTGATTGTGCACTGCCGAACATGCTCCTCTGCTCGTAAAATCAGCAATGTCAACGGCAACGGCGCAAAACAAACTGGTACTTTTCAGAAGCGGTATAGTACCAATTATGATTCATTAGTATCGTGGTACTTTACAAGTACCGGCATATCGTACAACCGTAGTTTACTTCATCTTTTTTTTTAAATAAATAGCCGAGTACACCATGAGACAAGTCTGAATAAGATGCCATTACACAATTTGGACTTACCCACATGTAATAGGATGATGAGGGTCAAAGATTCACACAGTGTTGCCAATCAGTCTAACCCTAACTTAAACCCTGACTTGTAAAAAACATACTTTATTCGTCGCCACGAAGGCGAGGATTAGTGATTTGGAAGGAGCTAAAACACTGCCGACTGCGGATAGACGTTAGCCGCTAGCTGGCTAGCCATGTTTAAAACCCCTTTTTAAGACCTGCGTTTTTATTGCTACAACTTTATTGTTATTTTTTAAGCCAAAATGTGTTCATTCTCCCTTTTCTGTCTACACACCGTGTCCGCTTGTAAGTACTTTTGTGACTGTGCGCTGCCGAACATGCTCCTCTGCTTGTAAAACCAGCAATGTCAATGTGCAACGGCGCAAGACAAACCGGTACTTTTCACAAAAGGTGTAGTACCGATTATGATTCATTAGTATCGTGGTACTTTACGAGTACCGGCATATCGTACAACCCTAGTTTATTTAATTTTTTTTTTATAAATTTTTGTACAGCTGCATTTTAGTCAGTTTTGTTAGTTTTTAAGGCAAAATGTGTTCATTCTCCCTTTTCTGTCTACACACCGTGTCTGCTTGTAAGTACTCTGTGATTGTACGCTGCCGAACATGCTCCTCTGCTCGTAAAACTAGCAATGTCAATGTGAAACGGCGCAAAAAAACCCGGTACATTTCACAAAAGGTATAGTACCGATTATGATTCATTAGTATCGTGGTACTTTACGAGTACCGGCATATCGTACAACCCTAGTTTATTTCATTTCTTTTATTTATATCAATCAATCAATCAATCAATGTTTACTTATATAGCCCTAAATCACTAGTGTCTCAAAGGGCTGCACAAACTACAACACAAACCACTACGACATCCTCGGTAGGCCCACATAAGGGCAAGGAAAACTCATACCTGAATTCTTGTAGAGCTGTATTTTAGTGTTATAACTTTATTGTTAGTTTTTCAGGCAATATATGTTCATTCTCTCTTTTCTGTCTACACACCATGTCTGCTTGTAAGTACTCTGTGATTGTGCGCTGCCGAACATGCTCCTTTGCTTGTAAAACCAGCAATGTCACGACATCATGCCCGTTGCTGAAAGAAAATAATGCGGAACCGGTACTTTTCAGAGCCGGTATAGTACCGATTATTATTCATTAGTATGGTGGTGCTTTACTAGTACCGGTATACAGTACAAACCTAGTTCAATTCATCTTTTTTTTTAAATAAATAGCCGAGTACACCATGAGACAAGTCTGAATAAGAGGCCATTACACAATTTGGACTTACACTCAAGTAGTAATATGATGAGGGTCAAAGATTTTGCAGTTTCAATCAATGGGCTCCCATCGGACTCAGATCGATTTGCAGCTGGCTTGAGTGAGTACGTGCGCTCTTCATTCACGGTTTCTCGCCGTCAGAAGCCTCCCTTCTAGCTTCTCACCCCCGCACTCTCCAACCGCGCACACAAAGTTTGCCCTTTATCGCTTACTTTCTCTCCGGGCTAACGAGTTTGCCGGCGGTCCCTGCAGCATGGTAAAGTCATCGGGCCTTTTGACAGAGATGGAGAGGATTATTTTCCGACACCGCTCTGGATTCACGCCGCAGGAGGTAAGGAGGGGGATGCAGGGGGGTGTGCATGTGGATCAATACCCTCACAAGTGCTGTGGCTGCCTCACACGCTTCTGCAATTTTCCGTGCTCGTCGACAGCTTGTGTAGGTTTGTCGGTGTGTCGGCAGGTGGGATTAGACGAAAACCACGGCTTATAATGCGAAGCATATTCTTTTAGAATAAAAGTCAGAATAAATATGTGGGAATTTATTTATATGATATGATATCAATAGACAAAAAAAATGAACATTTACTTAAAATGTCCTCACTTACCGTATTTTCCGGACCATAGGGCGCACCGGATTATAAGGCACACTGCCGACGAGTGGTGTATTTTTGATCTTTTTTCATATATAAGGTGCACCAGAGTATAGCGCCATACTTGCCAACCTTGAGACCTCCGTTTTCGGGGGGTTGGGGCGTGGTTGGGGGTCGGGGCGGGGGTCGTCGTTGGAGGAGGGGCGTGGTTAAGAGGGGAGAAGTATATTCACATCTAGAATTCACCAAGTCAAGTAATTCATATATATATATATAAATAAAAAAAATGCTTGAATTTCAGACTTCATTTATTTACACATATATACACACATAACACTCATCTACTCATAGTTGAGTTAAGGGTTGAATTATCCATCCTTGTTCTACTCTCTGTCACTATTTTTCTAACTATATGCATGTACAGCAGATGGCAGTATTGTCCTGTTTAAGAGTGTCGCAACATTGCTGTTTACGGCAGACGAACTGCTTTACGGTTGACGAAAATGTGACTGCTGTTGTTGTGTGTTGTGACCGCGCTGGGAACCCACATAAGAAACCAATAACTAGCCCTCGATCTTTCTACAGTTATAACGTCATTGGGCAGACATGTTGTTTATATTGTGGGAAAGCGGACGTGAAAAAGGCTGCCCTCACTCAGGTACGCATGAAGCTGTAGGGGGCGTGGCCTCCAGCTCCGCCTGAATTTCGGGAGGAAGTTTGTCCCAGGAGGTTTTCGAGAGAGGCGCTGAATTTCGGGAGTCCCACATAAAATCCGGGAGGGTTGGCAAGTATGTATAGGGCTCATTAAAGGAGTCATATATATATATTTTTTCTAAATTGAAAACAGTATCTTGTGGTCTACATAACATGTAATGGTGGTTGTTTGGTCAAAATGTTGCATAGATTATGTTTCACAGATCATCTTCAAGCCATTTTCTGACAGTCGCTTCCGAATGCGCCGTTTGGTGGGCGGTCTTATTTACGTGGCTCACCTTCGGCAGCATCTTCTCCCCATCATCTTTGTTGTAGCGGTGTAGCGTGCAAGGACAGGAGTGGAAGAAGTGTCAAAAGATGGAGCTAACTGTTTGAATGACATTCAGACTTTATTTAAATCAATAACGGAGCAGCATCTCCTCATCCGCGGCTCACTAGTGCAACAATAACGCCGGAAATGTGTCCTGTGAAAAAACTTCCCAGTGGAACCCTTTAGTAACTGAAGTTCCTTGGGTGAATAATGTAAACTCACTACACTGGTATGTTTTGGCGCTTTTAATAGCGATTTTACTGACAGATACAAGTAAGAACTTTACACTACTTTATATTAGAAATGACAACAACGGAGGATGAATGTCCCATAACAAGAAGATAAAGAAAAAGAAGAAGGTTATCGACTACGGTGTTGCCACCGACTTCAAATGGGGATGCCAGAAATTTTCAGGACTTATGCAGATGCCAAATACAGATCAGCGGGTACCAGAATGTAAGAAAAGTTGCTTTTGCATAATATTGCGAAACAACACATAATATAATATGTCTTACCTTATACACACACCATAATAATACTCGTATGTTGAAGCACAGTACAATCCTTCAAGTGGTGTGGCTTCATAGCCTACTAAAGCCATACTAAAACATTTTGATAGATTTGTGAGCGCTTTGTGTATCTATATTTTCAATGTAACATATAAAATGTTGGTGTTGTTTAATTGAATCATGTTGCAGACTACACTTATCTCTTATGTTTGACTGCCATCTACTGGTCACACTTATCATTACACCATGTACCAAATAAAATTGCTTCAAGGTCGGTAAGCAAAACCAGAATTAATCCATGCATTAGGCGCAACGGTTTTAAGGCGCACTGTCGAGTTTTGAGGGAAAAAAACGGATTTCAAGTGCGCCTTATAGTCCGGAAAATACGGTATGTTTCTAAATGGAAACCTCTGTCAATCTGATTGAAATGCACTCCCTCATTTACACTCAACCCTAATGAAAAGATACGACACAATTAATTGACTTATGATGTTGATAGGGAGGGGGAATTACAGTAATTGCTTTGGAATTGGAGCTTATTCCCACCGTACCCCATTCAACCCACCGTTGGATGTGTAAAGACCAAGGGAGGAAATGGCAAAGGTGGCCTAACCTTCCAGTAAACAGCAAACACGCTGACATGAGTGACGCCTGTGAAGTCAATCAGTCTGAGGTTTGTGCTCTTGAGGCAACTCATGCATAATCCCAGCCTCAAAAAGAGTGAGAAGGGTAAACTCAGTTCACTACCTTGCTAAAACACCTTGGAACTATGATGAAAGAAATGTACTAATGGTGTTTTTTTTTTAACCAGTGGCAAGACTTGACCGATTCATTTCACCGGCTGGTCTCCAATAGTCGCCGGATGCGTGTTGTTGGTCAAGAAAAGAAAGTAACCGTTAGGTTTTGTAATTAGAAACTTTTTACAAACTCCACCTTTACATGGGTCTCAAATATCAGTTGCCCTGCTGTTGTGTTTGTTGTTGTTGCAATTTTGTTATTGCAAAAGTGGTTTTGTTAATGCTGTGTTGTGCACTAGACCAGATGTTTTAAAAACTGCTAATATTGTTAAGGTCTTGGTCAAGTGGGGGTGACCCCAGGAAGCAGAGACGGGAGACAAGGTGGAATTACCAAAAATGAACAAATTTAATTGGACAAAAAGGGATAACTAAGGGCGATGTGGCAGAAAAGTACACCATGAAATCTGGACAAAATAGGTTCCTCAAATGCTGGCAGGAGAAAGGGCCAGGGCACACTGAGCAGGGCAAGAGTCCAACAAAAGAAGTGTTTTTCCTCAGGGGGACTGGGAAATCAAAATACAAGAGGTTAGGGAATTCAGGACAAAGTAGCGAAAACATACCAGGTCTGGTGAAGCAGGTGCATGCACGAGAGGAGTTCTGGAAACAATAACCGGCAAGGCCAAGCATACATTGACAAACCTAAATACTGGTTTCCTAATTGTGAGCTGGTGTGCCTCAAGGTCCACCCCTAGCCGAGGACAAATCACTAAATAAACCGGTGCAGAAATAAAGAAGAAGGCAGGAAAACACAAAAAACACAACAAATATATTCGTTTTTAAACAAATAGTAGGAAGGTGATTCATATTGGTTTACCTGACACATAAAAGGTGACGAATTGACGTGGTCCACTTTAGTGTGGGATATCTTGAAATGTGTTTTGTGGCAATTCCAACTTTGACCACAGTGTCAGTAGTTATCAATCGATCAATCAAAGTTTACTTATTTAGCCCTGAATCACAAGTGTCTAAAAGGGCTGCACAAGCCACAACGACATCCTTGTTGGCTCCGATCCCGCATATGGGCAAGAAAACAACTCAACCCAATGAGAAACGTTGCTATGTAGAGTGGCGCTTTCCATCATTTTCAGGAGACTGCATTGCAAAATGATTAACTTTTTATGGGAGATCCACCAAGGAATAGGGTCATATGAATCTCTTTCCTACTGTGTATATTAGTGATACACCCAATTTCTGGCTTTTATCACCGAAACAATGCTGCCGATAGCGGATGTTGTGATGATGTAAGCAGGAAGTATAGGATGACTAATCAGCTATAAAGCCACACCACTTGATGGATTGTACTGTGCTTCAACATACGAGTATTATCATAGTGTGTGTATAAGGTAAAATATGTTATATTATATTAGATTAGATTAGATAGTACTTTATTTATTCCGTCAGGAGAGTTCCTTCAGGAAAATTACAATTTTTAGCACAATCCCATTCAAGATCAGACAAACATTACAGGGAGACCGAACAGGATCGCTGACGGGTCTGCCGGCTTCCAGCGCCCCTTACAAAAAAGATGACAAACAGGTAAACAGGGGGGGGGGGGGGAGAAAAAAATAGAAGATTAAAATAAAATAAAAAAAATAAAAAAATAAAAATGGCGTTTGGTTTCACAATATTATGCAAAATAAACTTGTATTACCTTCTGGTACCTGCTGATCTTTATTTGGGATCTGCATAAATCTTGAAAATATGTGCGCATCCACCTTCTTCTTTTTCTCTATCTTCTTGTTTTGGGACATTCATCCTCCGCAGTTGCCATTTCTAATATAAAGTAGTGTAAAGTTCTTACTTATATCTGTCAGTAAACCTGCCGAGAAAGCGCTAAAAAATACCGGTGTCGTGAGTTTACATTATTCACCCAGGGAACTTTACTTATTAGAGAGTTCCGGTCGAACGTTTTTTCTCGGGACACATTTCCGGCAATTTTATTGCACTAGTGAGCCACAGATGAGGAGATGCTTTTCCGTTATTGATTGAAGTAAAGTCTGAATGTCATTAAAACAGTTAGCTCCATCTTTTGACACTTCTTCTACTCCCGTCCTTGCACGCTACACCGCTACAACAAAGATGACCGGGAGAAGACGCTGTCGAAGGTGAGCCACGTACATTTTTCTTCCTCCAAACACGACGAGTTGAGTTTATACCATAATGGATACATGGATGATACAGCAGAGGATTGGGAGAATGTCATGTGAAACCAAAAATAGAACTTTTTGGTATAAACTCAACTCGTCGTGTTTGGAGGAAGAAGAATACTGAGTTGCATTTCAAGAACACCACACCTACTGTGAAGCATGGGGGTGGAAACATCATCCTTTGGGGATGTCTTTCTGCTAAGAGGACAGGACGATTGATCCGAGTTAAGCAAAGAATGATAGGGCCATGTATCGTGAGATTTTGAGCCAAAACCTCCTTCCATCAGTGAGAGCTTTGAATGGTTGACCAAATACTTATTTTAAACCCTAATTCACAAATAAATTATTTAAAATTCCTCCAATGTGAATTCCTGGATTTTTTTTTTTTTTTTTCACATTCTGTCTCTCAAAGTTGAAGTGTACCTATGATGAAAATTACAGACCTATGTCATCATTTTAAGTGGGAGAACTTGCACAATCGGTGGCTGACTAGATACTTTTTTGCCCCACTGTACATGCGTCATCCAAGCTCAAGCTGTCACTTCTGACCCCCTCAGTACAACACCCCAATCATTACACACTGTGCAACCTGAACCTCTCATTCCGCCTGTTCCTGGCAAGTCTAAGGACCGCACTGTTTGGACACAATCTCCTGGAGAGCTGTTGATCCGGACTGTACTTTATCAATCTGCACGACTGCGACCACGCGGACAGCCTGTGAGACGCATAGACCACCTGTGTTTTCCCAACTCGTCAAACACATTTGCTACAAGAACCAAAACCTTGTCGATAGAAATGGACAAACTAATCAGTTTATTTTAAGGAAAACCATCATGAGCAAGCACTTAGGCAATTAAAGAGGAAACCTTGAACAGATAATAGAAGAGAATAGAGGGACCTAAGTGTCCTAATACAGCGAAAAACATCAAAATTAAATTAAGTCGTCACCATTATCCCGACACACGTAAACATATTTCACTCGTGCAAATCAATAGGCTTTAAAGAGCGACTGCATACAACTCGGCAGCTTCTCCCAGAGACCATTCATGTGCAAATCAACAACACCCAGTCTGAGGTTAGTGCAGAATAAACCAAACAGAAAAAAAAAAAAAAATAGTACGCGGCGGTATCTTCCACCGGGGAGATGAACATGTCACGGTCCAGTATTCCCTTCTTCTTCTTCCTTTTCAAAGAAATCGGCCAGGGAGAGGCAACTTCAAAAGAGTCACTCGCCCCATCTCTCTTGACTCTTTGATTGTTATCTATTCCTGCCATGTAGCAGCTAGAGTCGAGGCTGCACACGGGCTTTTATTCATGTCGCCTTCACTTCCGCAGGGTAAGGACTGTCACTCCCGCACCAGTATTGTCAATAAATGCAGGGATGTTGTATACGCCGTATCCATCTGTCCATCCATTTTCTGCCGCAGTTCATCAAGCTAAATACACTATATCAATGTTTTTCAACATTTTTTGAGCCAAGGCACATTTTTTGCGTTGGAAAAATGCGTAGGCGCACCACCAGCAGAAATCACTAAAAAACGAAACTCAGTTGCCAGTAAAAAGTCTTTGTGGCAAAAGTTGGTAATGACTTTAAAGGGGAACATTATCAAATTTCAAAAGGGTTGAAAACAATAAAAATCAGTTCCCAGTGGCTTGTTTTATTTTTCGAAGTTTTTTTCAAAATTTTACACCTCCCGGAATATCCCTAAAAAAAGCTTTAAAGTTCTTGATTTTCGCTATTTGCGATGTGACGTCATAAAGGGCTGCCAATACAAACAACATGGCAAGATATAGCGACATTACCTCGGATTCAGACTCGGATTTCAGCGGTTTAAGCGATTCAACAGATTACACATGTATTGAAACAGATGGTCGGAGTATGGAGGCAGATAGCGAAAACGAAATTGAAGAAGAAATTGAAGCTATTGAGCGAATAGCTATTGAGCGAATAGCTATTGACGCTATTCGGCCGTAGCATGGGTGTACCTAATGAAGTGGCCCATAGCATGGCTGCCTTATTAACATTGCCGGTAAAATGTGCGGACCAAACGATCAGGACTTTCGCATCTTGTGACACTGGAGCAACTTAAATCCGTCGATTGGTAAGTGTTTGTTTCGCATTAACTGTGGGTATCTAGTTTCAAATGTACATACAGCTAGCGTAAATAACAAGTTAGCATCGATTAGCATAGCATGTTAGCATCGTATTAGCTGGCAGTCATGGCGTGACCAAATATGTCTGATTAGCACATAAGTCAACAACATCAACAAAACTCACATTTGTGATCTCGTTGACTTAATCGTTGCAAATGCATCTGGAGGTTATCCATACATCTCTGTGCCATGTCTGTCTTAGCATCGCCGGCCAAATGTGAAGACACTTTGGTACATTCAATGGGGGTCTGGTGGCAGATTTCTTGCCAGTGGTGCAACTTGAATCCCTCCCTGTTAGTGTTGTTACACCCTCCGACAACACACCGACGAGGCATGATGTCTCCAAGGTTCCAAAAAATATTCAAAAAAGCGGAAAATAACAGAGCTGAGACCCGGTGTTTGTAATGTGAAAATGAAAACGGCGGGTGTGTTACCTCAGTGACGTCACGTTCTGACGTCATCGCTAAAAGACCGATAAACAGAAAGGCGTTTAATTTGCCAAAATTCACCCATTTAGAGTTCATTTAGAGTTATATATATAATGTTCCCCTTTAAAGGGGAACATTATCACCAGACCTATGTAAGCGTCAATATATACCTTGATGTTGCAGAAAAAAGACCATATATTTTTTTAACCGATTTCCGAACTCTAAATGGGTGAATTTTGGCAGATTAAACGCCTTTCTGTTTATGCCTCTCTGAGCGACGACGTCAGAACATGACGTCACATCGGTACTCAACGCCATTTTTCTTTACCACATCACACCCATCGAGTCAAATCAGCTCTGTTATTTTCCGTTTTTTTCGACTGTTTTCCGATACCTTGGAGACATCATGCCTCGTCGGTGTGTTGTCGGAGGGTGTAACAACACGATCAGGGACGGATTCAAGTTGATTTACGTAGAATGTGCATCGATTAGCACGGCATGGTAATCGATGCTAACATGCTATTTAGGCTAGCTGTGTGTACATATTGCAGCATTATGCCTCATTTGTAGCTATATTTACATCTAGCCTTTCCCTCCAACCACATTTAATGCCAAACAAACACTTAGCAATCGACGGATTTAAGTTGCTCAAGTGTCAAGAGATGCAAAAGTCCCCCGTTTGGTTTTTACCGGCGATGCTACGACAGAGATGGCACAGAGATGGCAAAAATGTCTGGATATCGTGCGACACTCAAAGCAGATGCATTCCCAACAATAAAGTCAACAAAATCACAAAGGTGAGTGTTGTTGTTGTTATTGACTTATGTGCTAATCAGACATATTTGGTCGCGGCATGACTGCCAGCTAATCGATGCTAACATGCTATTTAGGCTACCTGTATATACATTTGAAACTATATTTACATCCAGCGTTTCCTTCCACCCACATTTAATGTGAAACAAACACTTACCAATTGACAGATTTAAGTTGATCCAGTGTCAATGCGAAAGTCCTGATCGGTTGGTTGGTCTGCATATTTTACCGGCGATGCTAACGCAAAGATGGCCGAATAGCGTCAATAGCTATTCGCTCAATAGCTTCAGTTTCTTCTTCAATTTCATTTTCGCTATCTGCCTCCATACTCCAACCATCTGTTTCAATACATGCGTAATCAGACTCGCTGAAATCCGAGTCTGAATCCGAGCTAATGTCGCTATATCTTGCTGTGCTACTCGCCATTGTTTGTATTGGCATCGCTATGTGACGTCACAGGGAAATGGACAGTGGCTTAAGCGAATAACGAAAATCAAGCACTTTAAAGCTTTTTTTTAGGGATATTCCTGGACGGGTAAAATTTAGAAAAAAATTTCGAAAAATAAAACAAGCCACTGGGAACTGATTTCTATTGGTTTTAAGCCTTCTGAAATTGTGATAATGTTCCCCTTTAAAGCAGGGGTCACCAACCTTTTTGAAACCAAGAGCTACTTCTTGGGTACTGATTAATGCGAAGAGCTACCAGTTTGATACACACTTAAATAAATTGCCAGAAATAGCCAATTTACTCAATTTTCCTTTAACTCTATGTTATTATTAATAAAACTAACTAATTTTAATCTTTCTGAAAATGTTTTAAAAATAATGTATGGAACATCATTAGTAATTTTTCTTGATTAAGATTAATTTTAGAATTTGGATGACATGTTTTAAATCTGCACTTTGTTAAAATATATGACAACTTGGACCAAGCTATATTACATATATACAAACCCTAATAATTATTTCTTCTAGATTTTCCAGAACAAAAATTTTAAAAGAAATTCAAAAGACTTTGAAATAAAAGTTAAATTTGATTCTACAGATTTTCTAGATTTGCCAGAATTTGTTTGAATTGTAATCATAATAAGTTTAAAGAAATATTTCACAAATATTCTTCGTCGAAAAAACCGAAGCAAAAATGAATAATTAAATCAAAATGTGTGTATTATTCTTTACAATAAAAATAATAAATTTACTTGAATATTGATTTAAATTGTCAGGAAAGAAGAGGAAGGAATTTAAAAGGTAAAAAGGAATATGTGTTTAAAAATCCTAAAATCATTTTTAAGGTTGTATTTTTTTCTCTAAAATTGTCTTTCTGAAAGTTATAAGAAGCAAAGTAAAACAAATAAATGAATTTATTTAAACAAGTGAAGACCAAGTTTTTAAAATATTTTCTTGGATTTTCATTTTCTATTTGAGTTTTGTCTCTCTAAGAATTAAAAATGTCGAGCGAAGCGAGACCAGCTTGCTAGTAAATAAATACAATTTAAAAAAAATTGAGGCAGCTCACTGGTAAGTGCTGCTATTTGAGCTATTTTTAGAACAGGCCAGCGGGCGACTCATCTGGTCCTGACTCATCTGGTCCTGACGGGCTACCTGGTGCCCGCGGGCACCGTGTTGGTGACCCCTGCTTTAAAGCATAACTATCACTATTGCTCTTGTCTCAAAGTAGTTTTACTGTCACCACCTGTCACATAACACTCTGACTTATTTGGACTTTTTTTTGCTAGTTTTCCTGTGTGTAGTGTTTTAGTTCTTGTCTTGCGCTCCTATTTTTTGGGGGGGCTATTTTCCTGTAGCAGTTTCAGGTCTTCCTCTGAGCGATATTTCTCGCATCTACTTTGTTTTAGCAATCAAGAATATTTCAGTTATTTTTACCATGTGATGAGGTGGCGACTTGTCCAGGGTGTAGGCCACCTTCCGCCCGATTGTAGCTGAGATAGGCTCCAGCGCCCACCGTGACCCCGAAGGGAATAACCGGTAGAAAATGGATGGGTTATCCTTCTTTGTGGGGACATTGTTGATTGTCATGTACGGATGTACTTTGTGGACGGCGTCTTTTCTCCGCAGTAAGTCTTTGCTGTCGTCCAGCATTCTGGTTTTGTTTACTTTGTAGTTCAGTTTTCGTTTTGTTCCGCATAGCCTCCCCTAAGCTTCAATGCCTTTTCTTAGGGGCACTTACCTTTTGTTTATTTTTTTTGTTTAAGCATTAAATACCTTTTTTACCTGCACTCTGCCTCCTGCCGTTTCCAACATCTAAAAAGCAATTAGCTACCGGCTGCCACCTACTGATATTGAAGAGTATTACACGGTTACTCTAGACATCACCGACACTCAACAACAACACATCATTTGCAGACTACAATTACTGGTTTGCAAAAAACATTTTTTACCGCAAATAGGTGAAATTAGATCATCTCCCACGGCACACCAGATCGTATCTCACGGCACACCGAGGCACAGTGGTTGAAAAACACTGCACTATATTGCCAAAAATATTTGGCCACCCATCCAAATGATCAGAATCCGGTGTCCTAATTACTATTACCACACGTAGGCATGGAGACAACGTCAACTGTCGGCTTTATTTTAAGAAAATGGAAGAGTTTGGGAACAACAGCAACTCAGCCCCATAGTGGTAGGCCGCGTAAACTGACAGAGAGGGTTCAGTGGATGCTGAAGCGTGTTGCTACAGGGCTCCAAACTTCATGTGACCTTCCATTTAGCCCACGTACAGCATGCAGAGAGCTTCATGGAATGGGTTTCCATGGCCGAGCAGCTGAATCTAAGACATACATCACCGAGTCTAATGCAAAGCATGGGATGCAGTGGTGGACTCTAGAGCAGTGGAGACACCTTCTCTGGAGTGATGAATCACGCTTTTCCATCTGGCAATCTGATGGACCAGTCTGGGTTTGGAGGTTGCCAGGAGAACGGCACATTTCAGATTTCATTGTGCCGTGTGTGAAATTTGGTGGAGGAGGAATTATGGTGCGGGGTTTTTTTTCAGGAGTTGGGCTTAGTCCCTTCGTTCCAGTGAAAGGAACTTTGAATGCTCCAGGATACCAAAACATTTTGGACAGTTCCATGCTCCCGACCTTGTGAGAGCAGTTTGGAGAGGGCCCCTTCCTCTTCCAACATGACTGTGCACTAGTGCACAAGGCAAGGTCCATAAAGACATGGATGACAAGAGTCTGGTGTGGATGAACTTGACCGGCCTGCACAGAGTCCTGACCTGAAACCGATAGAACACCTTTGGGATGAATTAGAACGGAGACTGAGAGCCAGGCCTTCTCGACCGACCTCACCAACGCACTTCTGGAAGAATGGTCGAAAATTCCTATAAACACACTCCGCAACCTTGTGGACAGCCTTTCCCAGAAGAGTTGAAGCTGCAATAGCTGCAAAAGCTGGACCAACATCATATTGAACCTCATGGGTTAGGAATGGGATGGCACTTCAAGTTCATATGTGAGTCAAGGCAGGTGGCAAAATACTTTTGGCAATGTAGTGTATCTGGAACACCTCACCAGGGATGTAGCACCAATTTCCGGGTCCCCATACACACGACCCCTATGCCAGCCTAGACCCTAATGTCTGCGCCCCACATACAATATTTTTACATGCACTTAAAAACAATGAATTTGGTTGAAAACACCTTTTAAAAACATTTATTTTGTTTTTTGACTTCAAAAAATGGGATTACCATATCTAGAATGCAATTTACCTAGGTAGCCCCCTGAAAGAATTTCCCAAAATGTCTTTAAATTTCCCACTGTTTGGACTTTTATAGTTTTTCCTGGATGTGGGTTCGGATCGTGGTTTGCGAAGCCCTTTGAGGCACTCGTGATTAAGTGCTATAACATTTCTTTTTTTTTTTTTATTGATTGATAATATAAAGTGGCCAGAATATAAATTGGAATAATCAGATAATCTGTCGTTATTCACTCAAATATGATAAGAAATCTGTCAAAGTTCCCTTTACTTCAGAGTGCATAGTGGAGATTAGCTAATACAAAGAGGATTATTATCACTCGGTACTATCAATCATGATAAAACATTATTATTATTATTATGATTCTAGTATCGTTAGTGCATCTTCTGGGTATTAGCCTCCCTTTGTCTTTGAAAACTTGTGACAGCTGTGTTTCTAACTTTAATCCAGGGTCATTGAATGCACCACGGTTACGGGCAATGAAAGGCATGAGTGAAATTTGAACCTATCTTTCTCCTGCGCTGCCACAGGTAGATAGAGTAGATAGAGTGTATTGTTACCTTTCTGATATGAAATGCTGATGTTGTGTTCAAATGCTGAAAGGTGAGCTTTGATGGCGTCATGTTGTCTGCAGTGTTGTACCTTGTGGAGATGCAAGTACTGTAATGGCTGTAAGGAGAAATTATGATTTTTTTTTATATAAAAAAATTATAAATTGCACAATATGAATCAAAAACTAAATATTTTTTTTCTTTACTTATTTTTACTGTCATTAAAAAAATATATATGCTATTGATAAAATAAAATGGATTACTTACTTAAATGGTTTGATTTAATTTAATAACAGACCCTAATGCTTGGACACAAGTCAAAATGTATTTTCAATCCAGGAACATGTATACTATATATATATATATATATATATATATATATATATATATATATATATATATATATATATATATATTTGTATATATATATATATTTGTGTATATATATATATATATATATATATATATATATATATAAATATATGTACATATATACATACATATATATATACATATATATATATATATATATATATAAATATATGTACATATATACATACATATATATATATATGTATACACATATATATATATACAAACATATATATGTATGTATATATATATGTGTGTGTATATGTGCATAGATGTGTGTATGTGTATATATATATATATACACATTAATATATATATATATACACATATATATATACACACACATATATATACATACATATATACATGTATATATACATACACATATATATGTGTATATACATGTGTATGTGTATACATATATATATACACGCACACACACATTTATATATATATATACGTTCAAAGGATTCCGGCTTGTTAGTGATTCCCAAAGCCCAAAAAAAGTCTGCGGGCTATAGAGCGTTTTCCGTTCGGGCTCCAGTACTCTGGAATGCCCTCCCGGTAACAGTTCGAGATGCCACCTCAGTAGAAGCATTTAAGTCTCACCTTAAAACTCATTTGTATACTGTAGCCTTTAAATAGACTCCCTTTTTAGACCAGTTGATCTGCTGTTTCTTTTCTTTTTCTTCTATGTCCCACTCTCCCCTGTGGAGGGGGTCCGGTCCGATCCGGTGGCCATGTACTGCTTGCCTGTGTATCGGCTGGGGACATCTCTGCGCTGCTGATCCGCCTCGACATCTCTGCGCTGCTGATCCGCCTCCGCTTGGGATGGTTTCCTGCTGGCTCCGCTGTGAACGGGACTCTCGCTGCTGAGTTGGACCCGCTTTGGACTGGACTCTCGCGACTGTGTTGGATCCATTGTGGATTGAACTTTCACAGTATCATGTTAGACCCGCTCGACATCCATTGCTTTCCTCCTCTCTAAGGTTCTCATAATCATTATTGTCACAGACGTCCCACTGGATCATTATTGTCACCGATGTCCCACTGGGTGTGAGTTTTCCTTGCCCTTATGTGGGCCTACCGAGGATGTCGTGGTGGTTTGTGCAGCCCTTTGAGACACTAGTGATTTAGGGCTATATAAGTAAACATTGATTGATTGATTGATATATATATATATATATATATATATATATATATATATATATATATATATATATATATATATATATATATATATATGTGTGCGTGTATTTATATGTGTGTGTTTGTGTGTGTGTATATATATGTGTGTGGATATATATAGAGAAATATATATATATGTATATATACGTGTGTGTATATGCATATATATATATATATGTGTATATATATATATGTATATATATACATATATACACACATACACATGTATAAACACACACACACACACATATGTATATATATATGAATCATGATCAATCACAGTAAATTACTCGCTTCTATAATTACAATGAACTTTAATTAGTTTTTCCATTCATTCGTGAAGGAAATTCCAAAAGTATTCTCCCCTACTTTGGACATACTTGTGCTCTATCAGAAAGTATGCAAAGCTTTTCAAATGCGTTTTCCTTTTCAGGATGAACTTGTCTATCCGTGTGCCTACAGTAGGTAGGGGATTTACCTGACAAATGAAACGTGACGAAATGGAGGGGCGCGCCATCCACTTCATCAGCCAGACGGCAGTAGAGTGCGGAATGTCTTAAAATGTGGTTTGTTGCCATTCCAACTTTGACCACAGCGTCGGTTGTTACGTAGCGGGGCACTTTCCATTATTTTTCCCAGACTGGATTGCAAAATGACTCACCATATGAACCCTTTATTCGATTCCCTACTGTTTATAGACAAAGAAAAAATTACAATGGTAGGTCAATTCAGAGGAAACCTTCTGCAATGTTCTATTTGTGTGTGTGTATGCATCCGAATCATCACTTTTTGCATACCATCCAGTATGGTACATTCAATTAAAGCTGCCTTCAGTCTTTTGGATCCGGCCGAGACCCTCACACCTCCGGCGGTCGTTTGTTTTGCAGTATTTTTGTCAACCCTCTGCAAACATGCTGCAAAGAGTGTTCACCAGTGAAGCTGTGACTGTTCTAACCGCAGAGCAATGTTGCCCCCTGTTGGTGACACATGGCAACGTGGCCAAAGCTGCCATGGTGGCATGTTACAGTATGCAGAGGCTGCTAATTTTTGCTCCGCACATGCATTGTGATGATGCTCTCTTACTCTGAAAACAATTCCCATTTGTGTTGAACTCAGTCAACCGGAATATTGCTTTGCCTTGCTCGAGCTGTCAACGTTTGACAGCTGACCCAGCAGCTCGGAGCGAGATGATGGAGGGAAGATGTAAGCCAAGGATGGGGTCAACCGGAGGTAGACTTTCTAAAAGTGGAAGGTGGGGTGTCACTGAGGCCTATCAAGGAGGCGGGGGCCCGTGTTTCTAGGATAAAAAATGACACAAAGTAAATCCACATGCTGATTTATTTTTTTGTTGTTTTGTTTTGGTTTCATCTAAAGCCGCACGAGACCCAAACAGACAAGGTCACGTGCAACACGCACAAAATCATCTGGAGACCAGAGTTTATCTTGGGATTAGAAATGAAAATGAGCAACAGAATGAAGCCGGTGGACTACATGTATTTTTTTTACACGGGATTTAAAGTAATTTGTTTGAACATCAACAACAACAATAACACAAATGATAATAATAATCATTTTATTTTTGCCATGATAATATTATTATTATAAATTAATATTACTGCGATGAGGTGACGACTTGTCCAGGGTGTACCCCGCCTAACACTCGAATGCAGCTGAAATAGGCTCCAGCGACCCCAAAAGGGACAAGGGGTAGAAAATGGATGGATGGATCAATTACTATTAATAATATTAATAATACTATTGCAATAATACAATCAATATTCTTAATAATAACCCTAAGAATAACTCAGTTTTAATAATAATAACAATAGTATTATTATTATTACTGTTAATATTAATTAATTTAAAAGATGTGCAAACAAATAAATTTAAAAAAAAATCCCTTAAAGTCACGCCTTTGGATCATGTTTTGTTTTGGTCATGTATTGTTTTTTGGACACTCAGTTGTGTTTTGCACTTCCTGGTTTGTTTTCGTCTCCATGCCAACTCATTGATTTTCACCTTGCCCTCAAGTCACGCCCCTGTCCTCAGCCCTCACACCTGTTTGCAATGATTACAGTCATTATTTAAGCCACAGTTACCAGGTAGTCAGTCTGGCAACTTCCACATTCCCACGACCTACCTACAGATCCCGCATATTCCTATTTGCTTCATGCCATGTAATGCTGTTCGTTTTGTCCACGCCACGTAAGTTTGTTGTTCATGCCACAGCGCAAGTGTTTTTGTTCATGTTTATAGTTAGCAGCACTTATGCTAGTCATTTGTTTTTTGGTAGCCAAGTATTTGTTTTCCGCCCTCGTGCACTCCCTTTGTTTGCCTTTTGTTTTAGTCTGTTTGAAAATAAAACAAATTGTACTCACGTTTACGCTTGGCTCGTCCCAGATTCCCTTTGCATCGAAGAAACAATCCTAGTCCAAGTTCATGTTTGACACTTAGGCCTTCATCAATTGCCTTTTTTATTTGTTTTATTTTATTTTTTGGTCAGCGCCATAAAAAACATAAACTATTGATGATCATAATTATCATGACAACAATAGTATTATTATCATACGTACATACATATGTGATATCATCGTGCAATACGGGTGTTAAATAGTGTTTTATTATTTTTCTATAAATAGTGCAATATGTACTATTTATTCCTCATTTGTTAATTTTGTTACTGTATGTACAAATTTATACTGCAATCATACAATTTCCGCATGGAAATTGTATGATTGGGTATGAAATTATTATCGTACCAATGATTGTCACACACAATAGGTGGAGCGAAATTATTCTCTGAATTTAACACATCACCCTTGATCCCCCCCCTGGGAGGTGAGGGGGGCAGTGAGCAGCAGCGGTGGCCACGCCCAAGAATATTTTTTGGTGATTTAACCCCCAATTCCAACCCTTGATGCTGAGTGCCAAGCAAAGAGGTAATGGGTCCCATTTTTATAGTCTTTGGTTTGACTCGGCCGGGGTTAGAACTCCCAACCTACCGATCTCAGGGCGGACACTCTATTATTATTAGTCGTAGTAGTTGTGTTACTATTATGGTTATTATTACTATTTAAAAATAATAAATTGAATTCAAATTCTAATTAGTCTGCAATATGTATGATTTATTTCTCATTTTTAGTTTTTTATTACATTTTACTTTTGTTACTGTATGTATAAATCTGCACTGCAATTACAACATTTTTGCATTGTGGTATAAATTAATGTTTTTCCTAACCTATAATATTGTTATTATTATCATTAAAGTTCTATCCATCTATCTATCTATCTATCTATCTATCTATCTATCTATCTATCTATCTATCTATCTATCTATCTATCTATCTATCTATCTATCTATCCATTATTTTTATTAGTAGTAGTCGTGTTATTATTATGATTATTATTATTATTAAAAAATAATTAATTGCTTTAGAATTCCCTTTAACAACACTCAAGAACCGTTAATGATAAAAACAAACTTTAAAAATTATAAGTTTTATTTTAGGCTTTTTATTTTACTTTTGTCTTTTTACATTTCCTATTCTCAACCTGTGGTACATATACAACTAGTGGTACGCTGGCTCCAACTAGTGGTACGCCATAGAACCACTTGATTCAAGTACAGTGTTTTATATTCCTATATTCAAATTGTGTGTAATGCATGTAAACATACTTTGTAAATAAAACCTTTCCCTCGTTTTTAATGACTACTAAGGCCTACTACGCTACTGTATTTTTAACGTTGGTCATCATGGTGGTAATTAGAGAGCCAAGTTTTTTTCTGAAGTGGTAAAAAAGTTTGAGAATCACAGTTTTAGAAGATATTTTGATTATTCTGTGGCGTTACATTACAGCAAGTCAATCCCTTGAATAAATTTGGCTTTCCTCATGAGTCGCCGTGCAAACATGAAGAACGACAGTGTGCACACTTTTCACTGTTTGTGTGTAATAAACTTGAAAATTAAACTCGCCAATGTTCCGTGGCCTTGCTGCTGCACATCCAGTGGTCCGGCGCGACACACATGATTCAAATGAATAGCCCGCCATCGAGCTCTGCAGAAGCCTGATAACGAGCCATTCATTTGAAGTATGTCTGTTGGAGCATATAAAGCACTGAGGGTCGAGGGTCCCTGGGCACTGGCTTTGGTAACTGCAGATATATATTATGTCATTAAAACATTGCGGATTTAAAATTGTTCCGGCTGCTGGGGATATATTGCGAGTGTTCATAGAAAAGTGCTCCAGCAGCGTTTACAGTCTGTACCTCACATCGTCTGCAAGACTAATGAAGCCTGTGCAAACATCAAAAAGTAAATCCTAATGTAAACGATAAATGGGGGGTCATCCATGGGTTGTGTTCAAAATGCTTATGAAACAGATATCCTCAGTGTTCTGTTTGTTCTACATGATAAATTTCAAGTCAATCCGATGTTTATTAACATGGGTGCAATGTAATTTCCGGACTATAAGGCGCACTGTTTTTTTCTCTCAAAACTCGACAGTGCGGCTTATAAACCGGTGCGCCTAATGTATGGGAAAATTCTGGTTTTGCTTACCGACCTCAAATTAATTTTATCTGGTACATGGTGTTATGATACATGTGACCACTAGATGGGAGTCAAAAATACGCAATATTTATTTATTATTATCAAAGTACTATCCATCTATCTATCTATCTATCTATCTATTTATCTATCTATGTGAAATGTTAAATATATTTATATAGTGCTTTTCTCTAGTGACTCAAAGCGCTTTATATAGTGAAACCCAGTATCTAAGTTACATTTAAACCAGTGTGGGTGGCACTGGGAGCAGGTGGGTAAAGTGTCTTGCCCAAGGACACAACGGTAATGACTAAGATGGCGGAAGCGGGAATCGAACCTGCAACCCTCAAGTTGCTGGCACGGCCACTCTACCAACCGAGCTATGCTGCCTATCTATCTATGTATCCATCCATCCATCCATCCATCTATCTATCTATCTATCATTAGTAGTAGTAATAGTAGTCGTGTTATTATTATGATAATTATTATTATTAAAAAATAATTAATTGCTTTAGAATTCCCTTTAACGATAAAACAAACTTAAAAAAATCATACGTTTTATTTTAGGCTTTTTATGTATCTATTTTTTTACATTTCCTATTTTCAACCAAGGTACATGTACAACTAGTGGTACGCGGGCTCCATCTAGTGCAGGGGTCGGCAACCTGCGGCTCAGGAGCCGCATGCGGCTCTTTGGCAACTCTGATGCGGCTCAGCTGCACAATCGCCAACTCCCCAGATTGTTGCGGGGAGATTCCGGAATTCAATGCCTCTGCGTGGTTGAGGTGGGTGGGGTTTGGTGCTCGCGGGGTGTATAACATAGTGAGGAATTGTCATGGATGCAAAGGATTATGGGTATTTTTTGTGTTGCATTTATGTTGTGTTACTGTGAGGATTTTTTCCCGAAATGTGTTTGTCATTCTTCTTTTGTGTGGGTTCACAATGTGGCATATATTAGTAGGAGTGTTAAAGTTGTTTGTATCACAACCGTCAGTGTACTCTGTGTCACCCAGTATGCCTTCCAGTCGTGTGCGTGCATCTGCGGAAGCCTCTCACAACATGTTGCTGGACTGGCAAGCAGTTTGTACATGTTGTAGAAGGTGTTTAAGGCAATGACTTCATAGCATGCCCTTATTCTTGTCACCTGGGCAAGAATAGTTGCGGCTCCCATTGTCTTCCTCATTTTGCGAAACGGATCGAAATGGCTCTTTGAGTGGTAAAGTGAAGTGAAGTGAAGTGAATTATATTTATATAGCACTTTTTCTCTAGTGACTCAAAGCGCTTTACATAGTGAAACCCAATATCTAATTTTTACGTATAACCCAGTGTGGGTGGCACTGGGAGCAGGTGGGTAAAGTGTCTTGCCCAAGGACACAACGGCAGTGACTAGGATGGCGAAAGCAGGGATCGAACATGCAACCCTCAAGTTGCTGGCATGGCCGCTCTACCAACCGAGCTATACCACCCCACGGTTGCCGACCCCTGATCTAGTGGTATGCAATAGAACCAGTTGATTCAAGTAAAGTGTTTTATTTTCCTATATTGAAATTGTGTGTAATGTATGTAAACGTTACACACGGCACTAAAAAAAATCTATCAAAACGTTTTAGTACCACTTTGGTAAGCTGTTAAGCTGCACCGCTTGGTGGATAGTAATGTGCTTCAAAATATGAGTATTATTATGGTGTGTGTATAGGGTTAGACATATTATCTGGCAGGGTTTTTGTCCCAATATTATGCAAAAGTAACTTTTCTTACCTTCTGGTACCTACTGGTCTATATTTGGATCTGCATAAATTCTGAAAAGTTGCGCATCCGCCTTTGTAGTCCATCATGGTCAACAAGCTTAACATTCATCCTCCGCTGTTAACATTATTAATAAAAAGTAGTGCAAAGTTCTTACTTAAATCTGTCAGTAAACTCGCCATGAAAGCGCTAAAACATACCGGTGTAGTGAGTTTACATTATTCACCCAAGGAACTTTAGTTGTTCTTGTTGGACTTTTTTTTTTCGGAACACAACTTGTTGTTTCCGGATGAGGAAATGCTGCTCTGTTATTGATTGAAGCAAAGTCTAAATGTCATTAAAACAGTTAGCTCCAACTGTTGAAAATTCTTCCACTCCCGTCCTTGCACGCTACACCGCTACAACAAAGATGACGGGGAGAAAACAGTCGAAGGTGAGCCACGTAAATAAGACCGCCCACAGAACAGCGCACCCGGAAGCGACTGTCAGAAAGCGGCTTAAAGATGATCTGTAAAACATTATTTATGGAACATGTTGACCAAAAAAACACCATTACATGTTGTGTAGACTACAAGGAAATGTTAAAAATTTGGGAAAAAAATCATAATATGACCCCTTTAATGCGCTAATAATCCGGTGCGCCTTATGTATGAAAAAATATTGAAAATAGACCATTCATCGGCAGTGCGGTTTATAATCCGGTGCGCCCTATGGTCTGGAAAGTACGGTGTATGTCTAAAACTCGGTCTGCTGGTTTACGACCACTAGGGTATACGAAAACCGGGACAAGATTTTGGCGAATATTTTGGTTAAACAGAGTCATTCTAAAATATATATAGAAATAAATACGGCTCTGTGTCACCCCAAAGAGGACAGTGGTGCATCGGTACATCATGCCGGGAGGTTATCGTTTTAGTGAGCATTGGATGGAAAATGACAAATACAAAACTTTGGATGAAACGTGTAGCCTGCTGCAAAGTATGCAAAAAAGGAAATCCAGGTTTTCGGAAAGGGAGAGTGGGCTCTCTCGAGTCATATGAAAGGTAAACCACAGGGAGATTACCAGCCCTACAAGTTAACTAACGTTGGCTAAAATTTAGTTTTCTAACCTTTTGGTACATGCTAGACCTAAACTGTGAAATCAGCGCTAGATTACATGTTAATTACGGACAGTTATTATGTGTTATGAAAGGAAAAAATCCGAGCATTTGTCAATGATAAATTATAATTTTAGGAACGTCTCGCAACTAAACATCGATGAAAAAAGGTGACTGATGTGTTGTGAGATAAACAAAATATTTTCATTTCATTTATTAACCTTATATTAATGTGGAACAGATTTGTTAATAGATGAATGAAATTGACATTTTGAGGGTGTGTGTATTGATATCAATTTATGCGGTTTACAAGCACAAATATGGTGTGAATCAATCCGTCATTGAATGCTGTAAGTAAGAAAAACAACAAGACATTTGAAAAACTGTCAAGGTGGGGGGCTTGCTACGGGGTCATTCCCCCAGGAAGGCAGACGGACTACTCGGGACATGGCGTGAAGGTGAAAACATGATTTAATCTGCCGTTTCTTTTCTTTTTCTTCTATGTCCCACTCTCCCTTGTGGAGGGGGTCCGGTCCGATCCGGTGGCCATGTACTGCTTGCCTGTGTATCGGCTGGGGACATCTCTGCGCTGCTGATCCGCCTCCGCTTGGGATGGTTTCCTGCTGGCTCTGCTGTGAACGGGACTCTCGCTGCTGTGTTGGATCCGCTTTGGACTGGACTCTCGCGACTGTGTTGGATCCATTGTGGATTGAACTTTCACAGTATCATGTTAGACCCGCTCGAGATCCATTGCTTTCCTCCTCTCCAAGGTTCTCATAGTCATCATTGTCACCGACGTCCCACTGGGTGTGAGTTTTCCTTGCCCTTATGTGGGCCTACCGAGGATGTCGTGGTGGTTTGTGCAGCCCTTTGAGACACTAGTGATTTAGGGCTATATAAGTAAACATTGATTGATTGATTGATTGAATTTTAACAATAAGAAAGTGCAAACAAAAGGCGCGCATAAGGCGGAGACACAAACTTAGCATAGGGAAACTAAAACTAGACAGACTATGGACATGAAACCAAAACAAAAACACTTACTGTGACGTCAAACGAGCAGCATGAACTATGAGGTGAAAAAAAAATAGCATGAACAGAGCATGAAAAGAGTAGTGGCCGACTGCCTGGCAACTACAAGCTTAAATAGTAGTTACATGATTAACACAGGTGCGTGAATCCTAAACAAATCAGGTGCGTGAGTCCAAATGAGTACAGGGGAAACTAATGAGTTGTCATGGAAACTAAAACAAACCAGGGTGGACAAAAACAGGAACTAATGGAGTCAATATAACTAAACAAAACATGATCACAAGACATGATGACAACAACAACACAAATGGAGACACGTTTGCAAACACCAATGACATTGAATAGTCACACTGCTTCATTTTCTAAGCCCCGTTTAGTTAATGATAACGGCTGGTTCAATGTGATGCTTGGGTTTTAGCAGATGTTCTGTATTTTTCCTACAAACAGCATTTGGTGACCTCAAACAACAAGGCTATATGGATTGATTCACACTGGTTTTCGCCTTTTTGAAGGGCACTGGGAAAAAATGGAAAATTGATCTTGAAAGTCCTTAAAAAGTGCTTGAATTTGGCCATGGAAAAGGTGTACGAACCCTGCTTCAAGTGAGCTATTAAAACCTTGCATTAAATGCTCCGTATCTGTTAAATAGCCGCTTGCAGCCAGTTCTTGCACACAGCATGGTTCATTTGGATGCAGTTTGCAATGAAGCACATAGACGAAACGACTCAATGTCTGAAACCACTTGCCACAAAAATACAAAAGAAACATGTTTTTAGCCAAAACTTAAATACCCAGAACCCCTTGCAGCACTAACTCTTCACGCTACAATATACACCCCCGCCCCAAAAACCCCGCCTCCCACCAACCCCGCCCACCTCAACCTCCCCATGCTCTCTCAGACAGAGCATGTCCCAAATTCCAAGCTGCTATTTTGAGGCATGTTAAAAAAAAAAATGCACTTTGTGACTACAAATAATTCTTTTTTTTCCATAACTTGAGTTGATTTATTTTGGAAAACCTTGTTTCATTGTTAAATGCATCAAGCGGGGCATCACAACAAAAGTAGGCATAATAATGTGTTCATTCCACGACTGTATTCATCTGTATCGGTTGATATCGGAATCGGTAATTAAGATTTGGACAATATCGGTGTGACAGTCGCTCGCTGTCGTGCGGGTTCAATGGACCACCAAGGAAGGACATCTTGCCTGAGCAGGTTTGACTCTTGTTTATTTAGCAATAAACCTCAGTGTAGGTCGGGTCACTTTTCATCGGTCGCTTTTCAGCCGTCGTCGTCTGCTCTCTGTCACTTTTGCTTTTCAGTCACTGCTGCGGGCTCCCCTCCTCCTTCTGCCTCGTTCTCTCCTCCTTCTCCCCTTTTATACGCTGAGAGGAGATACGTTAATTGTCTCCCGGTGCACGAGCCACGCACCTGATCTCGCTTGTAGCGTCTCTCCGCTCAGTCGTCGTCTCCGCCTCCTCGCCGCCATCTTGGGCCAGGCTCCAGCATGCCCTGCCGCTCTGTCAGATCGTTGGCTTCGCCTCTCCACAATCGGAATATCGGATATCGACAAAAAATCCATTATCGGACATCCCTAGTTGTATTTCATTTCTCTGTCATGCTATTGAAATCGGTCTCTCTGGATCCAAGGGACTGTAAAACAATCTATGAATAGATAATGATAATAAATAACCCCTCACTAATTACATCCGCCAACAAAAGCCAATAAACATCCATTGTTTGGCACAAAAAGGCAGCACTCCATCTTTATTTCCATTTCAGTGCCACAGCAACATCCCCAAACAAGTCTTGACGGAATTCAGTCCTCAACATTTGGAAATTATTTCACCTCGATATATCGCTTTTGGGCCAGAGTGCAGCCTAATGTCTGAAGTTAATGAAGTCACCTTTTCGTAATACTCTTTCCGCAGTAATCTGATTATGTTTATCTGATGCCGGGCCAGAAAATAAATGCTCAGACACATATTAAGTTGCTGCATTATCCCTCGCTCTAATTGCACCCTGTGTCCGTTTAATTAGTTGGCCCGGATTCCACAGCGGTCAATGCGTGGGAGGACAGTGTCAACGTGGAAGCTGCCAATTAGGGCCTGGGGTCGATTGAGGGGAAGGTTGATGGGTGGGCTCCGTGTCCGAAAGAAAATAATATGGTAACTTCCCCAATACCACGTAATCAAAGTGCGGTGTTTTTCAACCCCTGTGCCGCGGCACACTATTGCAGTGTTTTTCAACTTTTTTTGAGCCAATGCGCATTTTTTTTCAACGCAAAAAAATGTGCCTTGGCTCACCACCAGCAGAAATCATTCAAAAACTAAACTCAGTTGACAGTAAAGAGTCGTTGTTACAATTGTTGGATATGACTTTAAATCATAACCAACCATGCATGACTATAGTAGGTGTACTGTATTAATATAGGTATTGTCTCAAAGTAGATGTACTGTATCAATATAGGTCTTGACTCAAAGTAGGTGTACTGTATCTGTGACGGTTCGCTGGCATGGAGGTGATGCGCGTGCGTTCTCTCATGATACAGTTCAGGCTCTGACACAGCGTAAGGTAAGAAATGCTGATTTATTAACACAAAAAAACAGACTAAGAACAGAAAAACTTGCACTAGGCACAAAAAGGCAAAGCAAAGAGCTAGCATGGGAGCTAGAAAACACAGAAGCATAGCGTGGAAGCTAGCACGGAATGAGCGTCGTCACTTGTTGCATGGAACAAAAACTATGAAGCGATATCGACTGAATAGAAAAGGCAGGCTTAAATAAAGGTGGTAATCACGAAGCAGGTGCGCGTCAAAAACAAGAGGTAGGTGACACTATGCGGTGACTATGGCAACAGAACAAACAGGAAGTGCCACCAGGAACTAAGGAAGTCAAACACCAACAGAATATGATACAAAGACGGAACAAAACCAGAATAAGACATGATCCAGGCAGCGGATCATGACAGTATCAATATAGGGTCTTGTCTCAAAGTAGGTGTACTGTATCAATATAGGTATTGTCTCAAAGTAGATGTACTTTATCAATATAGGTCTTGTCTCAAAATAGGTGTACTGTATCACTATAGGTCTCTACTCAAAGTAGATGTACTGTATCAATATAGGTCTTGTCTCAAAGTAAGTGTACTGTATCAATATAGGTCTGGTCTCAAAGTAGTTGTACTGTATCAATATAGGTCTTGTGTCAAAGTAGGTGTACTGTATCAATATAAGTCTCGTCTCAATGTAGATGTACTGTATCAATATAGGTATTGTCTCAAAGTAGTTGTACTGTATCGATATAGGTCTTGTCTCAAAGTAGGTGTATTGTATAGATATAGGTCTTGTCTCAAAATAGGTGTACTGTATCACTATAGGTCTTGACTCAAAGTAGATGTACTGTATCAATATAGGTCTTGTCTCAAAGTAAGTGTACTGTATCAATATAGGTCTTGTCTCAAAGTAAGTGTACTGTATCAATATAGGTCTGGTCTCAAAGTAGTTGTACTGTATCGATATAGGTCTTGTCTCAAAGTAGGTGTACTGTATCAATATGAATCTTGTCTCAAATTAGATGTACTGTATCAATATAGCTCTTGTCTCAAAGTAGATGTACTGTATCAACATAGGTTTTGTCTCAAAGTAGGTGTACTGTCACGCCCTGACTTATTTTGTGTTTTTTGCTGTTTTCCTGTGTGTAGTGTTTTACTTCTTGTCTTGCGCTCCTATTTTGGTGGCTTTTTCTCTTTTTTGGTATTTTCCTGTTGCAAGTTTCATGTCTTCCTTTGAGCGATATTTCCCGCATCCACTTTGTTTTAGCGATCAAGGTATATTTCAGTTGTTTTCATCCTTCTTTGTGGGGACATTGTTGATTGTCATGTCATGTTCGGACGTACATTGTCTTTGCTCTACAGTAAGTCTTTGCTGTCGTCCAGCATTCTGTTTTTGTTTACTTTGTAAGCAAGTTCAGTTTTAGTTTCGTTCCGCATAGCCTTGCCTAAGTTTCAATGCCCTTTCTTAGGAGCACTCACCTTTTGTATATTTTTGGTTTAAGCATTTGACACATTTTTACCTGCACGTTGCCTCCCGCTGTTTCCGACATCTAGAAAGCAATTAGCTAGTGGCTGCCACCTACTGATATGTAAGAGTATTACATGGTTATTCTGCCGACCACTCAACAACAACATATAATTTTCAGACTGTAATTACTGGTTTGCAAAAAAAAAATTGAACCCAAAAAGGTGAAATTAGATAATCTCCCACAGCACACCAGACTGTATCCCACGGCACACTAAGCAGCACAGTGGTTGAAAAACACTGCACTCCCGTCCGGTGTGCTATGAGATATTGTCTGGTGTGCTGTGGGAGATTATGTAATTTCGCCTAATTGGGTTAAAAATATGTTTTTCAAACCAGTGTCGTTGTTGAGTGTCTGTGCTGTCTGGAGCTCGGCAGAGTAAACATGTAATACTCTTCCATATCAGTAGGTGGCAGCAGGTAGCTAATTGCTTTGTTGATGTCGGGAACATGGTTTGTCGTGATTTGTTACCGTATTTACATATACGGTAACGCACCGGATTTATTAGCCGCACTGCTGATGAATGGCCTATTTTTTATCTATTTTCATATATTAGACACACCGGATTATAGGGTGCATTAAAGGAGTCATATTATTATTTTATTTTTTTTAATGTAAAACACTTCCTTGTGGTCTACAGAACATGTAATGGTGGTTCTTTGGTCAAAATGTTGCATGGATTATGTTTTACAGTATGCCATTTTGTGGCCGGTCTTATTTACGTGGCTCACCTTCAGCAGCGTTTTCTCCCCGTCATCTTTGTTGTAGCGGTGTAGCGTGCAAGGACGGGAGTGGAAGAAGTGTCAAAAGATGGAGCTAACTGTTTTAATGACATTAAATCAATAACGGAGCAGCATCTCCTCATCCGGAAACAACCCGTGAAAAAACGTCCGACCGTAACTCTAATAGCTAACGTTCCTTGGGTGAATAATGTAATCTCACTACACCGGTATGTTTTAGCGCTTTCATGGCAAGTTTACTGACGGATATAAGTAAAAACTTTACAATACTTTGTATTAGAAATGGAAACAGTGGTGGATGAATGTCCCATAACAAGAAGATCGAGAAAAAGAAGAAGCTTATCGACTACATATGCAGATCCCAAATACAGATACGCATACGAGCGTATTCCTTTAAGCAGTTCGGCCTCATTGCTTACCAAAGTCGTACTAAAACATTTGATAGATTTTTGAGCGCCTTATATAATGTTCTATATTTTCAATGGAATATTTAAAATGTTGGTGTTTTTTACCTGAGACCCATTAAAGTGGAGCCTACACGTATTTCTTATGTTTGACTGCCATCTACTGGTCACACTTATCATTTCACCATGTACCAAATAAAATAGCATTGAGGTGGGTAAGCTTAACCAAACCTATTCCTTACATTCGATGCATCGGGTTATAAGGCGCTCCGTTGAGTTAAAAAAAAAAAAAAAGATTTAAAGTGCGCCTTGTAGTCCGGAAAATACAGTACCTATTTTCCTTATTTATTTGTTTTTTAACTGAGCTTTAAGATTAGTCATTCTGTATATACTGTACAAAAAACTTGATATACTGCTCCGGTCCCTGCATGCAATTTGACAATGTGTCACAAATTCTCCCTAGCAACAAGTGATTGGGCAAATACATAAATAACCAGAAATAGAAACATAAAATAATCCGTTTTTAGCTTGTCTTTCGGAGCACTGTTGATGAATTGACATCCTGTTCCTGTCCAATTTCCTCATTTGTCAGTCAGTCAGCCTCACATGACAATCTCTTCATTGATAACGTTGATTTACAAATCCAAGCAAGAAAAAGATTGTGCTGCTCGCACATTTGTGATGTTTACCCTACATTCCGAGCCATTACCGATAAAATATCACACCTTATTTTCACATTTTTAGATGTATTTTATACAGTTATTAGTTGTAGCATTGTGCACAAATAACGTCATGTTCCTGTTCCTGCTCAGACCCTCAACTTGCCATTCAAACAGCTTAGTGGGGCGCGACTTTAATAAGTTATATTTTTATTGTATTGGCCAATCAGGGGCATATATATGCTTGTGCTTCATAAAATCTGCTTAGCAACAAGTGTTCAGGCAGATTTAAGCAGGAACAGGACCATAACAAATATGTTGCTTGTATTCCAATGTGTTCGATTTTTTTTCCTGCATACTTTCCAGACCTTTATGATAAAATATCAAACCATATTTTCAAAATTTAAGATGCAATATACAGTTATAGTTGTAACATTGTGTGCAAATAAGACCTTGCTCCTATTCAAGCCCTCAACTCGCCATTCAATCAGTTTTTTTTATTTATTTTTGTCAGGACTTGGACTTTGGGATACTTCCATCGCAAAGGAAAATTGGCACGAGCGAGACGAAAATGTGAGTACATATTTATTTATTACTAACACTAACAAACTACAACAAAAGGCAAACAAATGGCGCGCACAATGGCGGAGAACAAACTTGACTACTGAAAACAAAACTAAACAACTGTGACAAACTAAACCGAAAACTTACTTGACATGAGCAGGAGGGAATAAACAGCATGGCTTGGCATGAATCGGGTTCAGGGATATGTAAAGTTGCCAGACTGACTTACGGGCAACTTCCGGTTTAAAAAATAGCTATGATGATAGAAAATAGGTGAATGACATGGGGATAGGGGCGTGACATGAGGGCAAAGTGAAAATCAATGAGTTGGCATGGTAACAAAGAAAACAAGGAAGTGCAGGAACAGGAACCGAGTGTCCAAAAAATAAAACCAAACATGACAAAAACAAAACACGATCCCATGGGCGTGACAATTTTATTTTTATTTATTTTTTCATTGGCCAATTCAGGCAAGGCGCTTGTGCATCATAAGTTCTGCCTGGCAAAAAGAGTTCAGGCAAATGTAAGCAGGAACAGGAACAATTTATCTATTAACTTACATACTGGACTATTATTGATCAAATGTTAAAATTATATTTAAATATAAATTATGTACAGTACAGTATATTCAGCTGTAACATATTCTACAAATGACATTATTTTCCTGTTCCCGTCAAAGCCCTCAATTTGCCATTCAATAAGCTCAGTATATATATATATATATATATATATATATATATATATATATATATATACATATATATATATATACATATATATATATATATATATATATATTTTTTTTTTTTTTTTTTTTTTTGGGTCAAATCGGGAAAAGGGGGCAGGGGTGTTAATCATTTTGCAATGCAGTCTGCTGAAAGTGATGGAAAGTGCCACTCTACACAGCAACCTACATTGGTGGTCAAAGTTGGAATTGCCAAAAAACTAATGTTTTGGATATTCAACACTCTACTGCCATCTGGGGGCTAAAGTGCGCATCCCCACATTTCGTCACGTTTCACGTGTCAGGTAAACCGCCACGAATGGGGCCATGTGAATCCCCTTCCTACTGTAAGCAGGAGTAGGAATGTAAAAAATAATTATTTTTGCTAGCAATGCTGTCTGTTTAATGTTTTATACCCCTACATTGATCAAATATAACTTCTTATTTAAAAACTGTTGCTTTAATATGCAGTATATTCATTTGTAAAATGGTTTTGTTTTCTTTTCCTTTTCATTAAATAAACTTATTTGAACATCACTATAATACAGGGATGTCAAACGTACGGCCAAATCAGGTGGGATGAGTTTTGTAAGTACATAAATGAGCCAACATTTTTTAATGAAAGAAACTGCTGTTCTAAACGTATCCACTAGATGTCGCAATCACAATTCTTTGTATCTTTGTAGATGATGCTACATATGTACAAAAATAAACCACATGGTGAGGAAAATGAGCAAATTACATAAATAACATCCTGTAATTTTGTTTTGATATGATTTTTTTTTTTTGCCTTGATGGATTGATATTAACACCAATGAGTTGAATGATAAACATTATCATATAAATTCTTCAGAAAGTATAAATCACCTCAAAGATATAATACTATGAACCACAACATGTGGTTCATAGTAAAACAAAAAAAAAACAATCAAAATTATAATTTGTACATTTTCAGAATCAAAGAAAACAATCTGAAGTTGTCTTTATTTTCAAGTTATCGTGCCGTGATTTTGACAGCGCGGCCCACTTGGGAGAATATTTTTCGCGATCTAAATGAGTTTGACACCCCATATTTTTTATAATTTTGTACTGGCCTATTAGGTACAGACAGTATGCTTGTGTATCATAAATGATGCGTGTTCGGGGAAATGTAAGCTGCAACCGGGAGACTTAAAAATCAGTTTTATGTTGTTTACTAGAGGTCCCACCATTTTTTTTCGTATAAAAACCTCCCCATATACGCTCTCGAACCAATAAAATCCACTTCTCTGTTTTTATAATGCTCGTAATTTTTCATGCACTGTATAGTTTGACTATAAAAAAAAAAATCTTCAATGCATGTAAGTGTCCCTTATTAATGCGCAGGTGACAGTCACAATCTATTAAGTCACCACGCTTGATGAAATATTTCCCTGAGCTTCCCCAATCCAGGCAGCGATTTAAACTCTCCAATCAGCTTTTCTCAGAAGTTCAGCAGCTTGAATGTTGCAGTAAAAAACGCTTTGAGGGAAAATTTTAAAAAATGTTTGTATATATATGTATATATATATATATATATATATATATATATATATATATATATATATATATATATATATATATATAATTTATGCATATATACACAGACATATATATACATATATATGTATATGTGTATATATGTCTTTGTATATATATATATGTCTATATATGTATATATAGACATATATATATATATGTGTATATGTTTATATTTGTGTGTATATATATATATATATATATATATATATATATATATACATAAATTTATGTATATACGTTAGGTCAGGACAAAACACAAGAGGCTATATCATCCCTGCAAAACTGTTCCGCAGGGGATTTTACTATTTATTATTATTTTATTATAAAATCTCCTGACGAGCAGGGAAACCTGCGAAGCAGGCTTTTGTGAATATATATATATAAATATATATATATATATATATATATATATATATATATATATATATATATATATATAGGCTTTACAAGAGGCTTTATCATCCCTACAAGCCTGTTTTGCAGGTGTATTTTATTATATTATTTTATTACTTTATTATAAACCTGGGAAATAGGGAGGAAACCTGCAAAACAGGCTTGTAGGGAATATAAAGCCCCATACAAGTACAACCCATTTATCATTTATTTATGTGTTTTTTCCTGACCTAACACATATATATATATATATATATATATATATATATATATATGTATATTAGGGGTGGGCAAATTAGTGCGTTAATTACGAGTTAACTCATCAATCTATTAACGCCGACAATTATTTTATCGCACATTTGCGTATGTTATTTACATGCTTTTATTTTGTTAACGCCTTTTCTTAACAAGATGGCGTCGCCCGGCTTCGAGGGGCTCTTGGTAAAGATGGAACATTTGGCAAAAATACCAGACAATTCTGCAAATTTCATGGCTGGCTTACAGCGTGGTCACTCCGGGATCACATACGACCGCCAGACAATTCTGGATATGGATAGATCGGGCCGTTTTGGACTGAATGACGCGTGCTTGCTAGACCGGCTAGCTAGCATGAGAATACTTTGCCGGCTACATCCAGCGGCCTGTGAAGCAGCGGAGTATATGTGTTGTCGTCTATTTATCAATAATGCAGAGTAGGAGTGTTGGCTGAGTTCTTAACGTTTGCTTTCAGAGCGTGCATATCACAACATACAAGATGCCGTCATGGCGACACAACCTATACCGGGCTGCCGCGCATGCTCGTCACTCCTGTTGCATGCTGGGTAGGGTAGTTTTTTTTTTTCCCCTGGCTCATAACATCACAATATAGTACCATGAATTGATTAACGCGGACCCCGACTTAAACAAGTTGAAAAACTTATTCGGGTGTTACCATTTAGTGGTCAATTGTACGGAATATGTACTGTACTGTGCAAACTACTAATAAAAGTATCAATCAATCAATCAATGTATATGATGCGTTCAGTTTATCAAAGCACCAAGCAAACAATTGGAAAATTCCCATCATATCAGTTCCTAGATATGGTCATAATTATTCTAAGTGCACTACACAGAATAAACACAACATTATTAATATTGCTACTACGGATAATTTGATCAAAAATTCCCTAAAACAGCCCACTACATATAATATAGGTTTTTTAAACATAAGATCCCTGATTAAAAAAAAAATGTTTCTGCTGTTACCTCAGAAATTGCCTGTTCAGATGTTATGATTGTGGCTCAGAGATTTGTATGTAGATTATATTTATTTTCCATAACAAACAGGATAACTTAAATACCCTGGCAGTGGCAATAAGCTTAAATGTTTGTATTTACATTTTTTGAGTTGATTTTCATAAAATATGCTATTTAACTGCTACTGTTGAACAAGGACTGAGTTAAATTTTGTTTGCACAACGAATGTTTTGGCGCTTTTGTTCATGTGGGGGAATATTCCAATAAAGGTGCACCACACACTACTTTTGAATTCATTATTGGGCTTTGCGTATACAATGCAGTTAATCGCGATTAATCGGACAAATAGTGCGATTAACTTTGATTAAAAAAAATTATTTTTAATATATATATTAGGGCTGCGAATCTTTGGGTGTCCCACGATTCGATCAAATATCGATTCTTGGGGTCGCGATTCGATTATAAATTGATTTTTTTTCGATTAAACGCGATTTTCGATTTAAAAACGATATTTTTCCCATTCAAAACGATTCTGTGTTCATTCAGTACATAGGATTTCAGCAGGATCTACCCCAGTCTGCTGATAGGCTAGCAGAGTAGTACATTTTTGTAAAAAGCTTTTATAATTGTAAAGGACAATGTTTTATCAACTGATTGCAATAATGTAAATTTGTTTTAACTATTAAACTAAACAAAAATATGACTTATTTTATCTTTGTGAAAACATTGGACACAGTGTGTTGTCAAGCTTATGAGATGCGATGCAAGTGTAAGCCACCGTGACACTATTGTTCTTTTTGTTTAATTTTTATAAATGTCTAATGATAATGTCAATGATGGATTTTTAATCACTGCGATGCTGAAATTGTAACTAATATTGATACTGTTGTTGATAATATTCATTTTTGTTTCAATACTTCTGGTTTGTTCTGTGTTGTGTTTGTGTCTCCTCTCAATTGCTCTGTTTATTGCAGTTCTGAGTGTTGCTGGGTCAGGTTTGGTTTTGGAAGTGGATTGCATTGTTATGGTTTTGCTGTGTATCGTTTTGTTGGATTGATCAAAAAAATAATTTGGTATTAATATATATATATATATATATATATATATATATATATATACTGTATGCTCATCAGGGGATTTTATCATACTATTTTATTATAAACCTGGGAAAAAAGGAAACCTGCAAAACAAGCTTGTAGGGATGATATAGCCTCTTGTTTTTTTTCCTGATGTAACGTATTTTCCGCTCTACCCCAGCATTGAGCACTGTATAACGGATAAACCACAGAAACATATATATATTTATATATTTATTTTATTATATATTGTGCTTGTCCTGGATGGTGACAGATGGAGACGTGGGGGTGGTGTGGGCGGAGTTTTTTTTTTTTTTCTGGAAGTAATGGTGAGGACCAAGGCCAGAGTGGTGAGAATAAGGCCACATACTCCTGACCTTGCCCGGCTGTCCCGGCGCCACCTTCTGTCACCGGCAGGACGAACGGATGGGGCACTCAGCGGGCCAGGATGAGCGCACTAAACCTGGCTTGACAGTGGATGACGGAAGACGTAGCAAACTGAGGGGCGGGGGGGTCACCTAGAGGTAGATCTTCCTCCACTCGGGAGTCACTGACGACTGACGAGCGCCGTGGCCTTGGATGACAACAGTCCGTGACTCCGTACTCGCATAAATCCGCCACTTCCGCTGCAGCGGCCATAAAAATGTTTCTTAGCTGCTGTAATGAGCAAATACACAACCTGACCTGCATTGAACTTGATGCAAAACCCTGGCTAGGGAATCTTTGGCCCTGCAGGATTTCCTTGTTTACAGACAAAATGATGATATTTGTATTGTTATTTGCCAATTTTGTGGATTTTTTTTTTTTTTTTTTTTGTTGAATATGCTAGCAGCACACTTCCTGTTTTTTCTACTGAGGGTAACTCAAGCTTACAAGAGAGTAGGATTTTTCATTCTGGATATTTTGTGACCTAAAGGGCAAAATCCTAAAAAAAACAAAAACAAAATTGGAGCGTATTTGTTTTGGAAACAGGGTGAATACGTCCATCCTTGTCAGGCTTGCCACTGACAGTTTGTTTGTGTTTTAGGTTTTCCTCTGTGTGTTTAGTATTTCCTGTCCTCAGTTCCTGTCAGCACTCTTATTTTGGTTCGGCTTCCTGTTTGTCTCCCTGAGTGCTTTGTTTCCCCTCACCTGCGGCTGATTGGCACCTGGCCACACCTGGTGTCAATCAGCCCGCTCCTATTTGTACCTGCTTTGTCTTCCAGTCAGTGCTGGATTATTGTCTTGTGGATGTCACGTATCGCATGTCGCTCTTGTCATGTATTATCACTCCTGTTGTGTCGTATTTTGTCTTGTCTATGCAGCGTTGCGGTAAGCTATGATTGATTGCGGTTTTTATCTTACTGCCTTTTGTTCCCTGCTTCCAAGTTTGTTTTTATTACAGGTACGACTTCTGTTTCCTGCTCGACTCTTGCTAGCTTCCATGCTAAGTTCCTTTCTGTTTTCGAGCTCCCATGCTAGCTCCCTTAGTTTCTTATTTGCCCACGTGCGTGCTTTTTGTTTGTACCCTTTGTTCTTCCAGTCAGTGCTGGATTATTGTCTTGTGGATGTCATGTATTGCATGTCGCTCTTGTCATGTATTATCGCTCCTGTCGTGTCGTATCTTGTCTTGTCTATGCAGCACTGCGGTAAGCTATGATTGATTGCGGTTTTTAACTTACTACCTTTTGTTCCCTGCTTTCAAGTTTGTTTTTATTACAGGTACAACTTCTGTTTCCTGCTCGACTCTTGCTAGCTTCCATGCTAAGTTTTCTTACTGTTTTCTAGCTCCCTTTAGCTCTCTTAGTTTGTTATTCGCCCACGTGCGTGCTTTTTGTTTGTACCCTTTGTTCTTCCAGTCACTGCTGGATTATTGTCTTGTGGATGTCACGTATTGCATGTCACTCTTGTCATGTATTTTCGCTCCTGTCGTGTCGTATCTTGTCTTGTCTATGCAGCATTGCGGTAAGCTATGATTGATTGCGGTTTTTATCTTACTGCCTTTTGTTCCCTGCTTCCAAGTTTGTTTTTATTACAGGTACGACTTCTGTTTCCTGCTCGACTCTTGCTAGCTTCCATGCTAAGTTCCTTTCTGTTTTCTAGCTCCCATGCTAGCTCTCTTAGTTTCTTATTTGCCCACGTGCGTGCTTTTTGTTTGTACCCTTTGTTCTTCCAGTCAGTGCTGGATTATTGTCTTGTGGATGTCACATATTGCATGTCGCTCTCGTCATGTATTATCGCTCCTGTCGTGTCGTATCTTGTCTTGTCTATGCAGCGTTGCGGTAAGCTATGATTGATTGCGGTTTTTATCTTACTGCCTTTTGTTCCCTGCTTCCAAGTTTGTTTTTATTACAGGTATGACTTCTGTTTCCTGCTCGACTCTTTCTAGCTTCCATGCTAAGTTCCTTTCGGTTTTCTAGCTCCCATGCTAGCTCTCTTAGTTTCTTATTTGCCCACGTGCATGCTTTGTGTTTGTACCCTTTGTTCTTCCAGTCAGTGCTGGATTATTGTCTTGTGGATGTCACGTATTGCATGTCGCTCTTGTCATGTATTTTCGCTCCTGTCGTGTCGTATCTTGTCTTGTCCATGCAGCGTTGTGGTAAGCTATGATTGATTGCGGTTTTTATCTTACTGCCTTTTGTTCCCTGCTTCCAAGTTTGTTTTTATTACAGGTACGACTTCTGTTTCCTGCTCGATTCTTTCTAGCTTCCATGCTAAGTTCCTTTCTGTTTTCTAGCTCCCATGCTAGCTCTCTTAGTTTGTTATTCGCCCACGTGCGTGCTTTTTGTTTGCACCCTTTGTTTGCTCTTGTTTTAGTATTAAATTAAAACTATGTTTACCTATTCAATGCCTGCTTCCTTCTCTGCATCTTCGGGTTCGTCAACAACTAACTTTAACAATCCTGACAGAATCGGCAAAATAAAAACAAATCTGATAGTTTATAGATGCTTTTATTTTGATTCAATTTGCAAAAACAAAAAAATAGATCAATTCCTCAAGCAAAAATGTTTTTTTCAAATTTTGCTTTTTCCCGTGTAATATTTTTATGATGGTTCCCCGATCTCTTGGGCTTGTAAAAGCCACATTTGTCAAAAAGTTAATGTTTTTCTTTCTTTCTCTGACTAATTTCACTTGATCAAGCCTTTTTTAACATTCCACACTACAAAATATTAAAAATATGTGCTATGATTTGATATCTTAGTGATATCCGTATCAGCATATAAAAGTTGTACCGTTTTCTCCGGACTATAAGGCACACTTAAAATCCTTTAATTTTCTAGAAAACTTAATAATGCGCCCTATAACCCGGTGTATCTAATGTACGGCATAATTCTGGTTGCGCTTACCGACCGAGAAGCAATTTTATTTGGTACATGGTGTAATGATAACTGTGACCAGTCATACATAAGAGATACAGTCACGGTCAAAAGAACATAATGTCATGGCTGTCTTGAGTTTCCAATCATTTCTATGACTCTTATTTTTTTTGTGATAGAGTGATTGAAGCACATACTTGTTAGTCACAAAAAACATGAAGTTTGGTTCTTTTAAGATTGCGTTATGGGTCTACTGAAAATGTGAGGAAATCTGCTGGGTCAAAAGTATACATACAGCAATGTTAATATTTGGTTACACGTCCCTTGGCAAGTTTCACTGCAATAAGGCACTTTTGGTAGCCATCCACAAGCTTCTGGTTGAATTTTTGACCACTCCTCTTGACAAAATCGGTGCAGTGCAGCTAAATTATGTGGTTTTCTGACATGGACTTGTTTCTTCAGCATTGTCCACAGGTTTAAGTCAGGACTTTGGGAAGGCCATTCTAAAATCTTAATTCTAGCCTGATTTAGCCATTCGTTTACCACTTTTGTTTACCAACAGGGTTATTTGTCTTGTTGGAACGCGCCCAAGACCCAACCTCCGGGCTGATGAATTCAGGTTGTTGTCCTGAAGAATTTGGAGGTATTCCTTCTTTTTCATTGTCCCATTTACTCTCTGAAAAGCACCAGTTCCATTGGCAACAAAACAGGCCCAGAGCTTAATACTACCACCACCATGCTTGACGGTAGGTGTGGTGTTCCTGGGATTAAAGGCCTCACCTTTTCTCCTCCAAACATATTGCTGGGTATTGTGGCCAAACAGCTCACTTTTTGTTTCATCTGACCACAGAACTTTCCTCCAGAAGGTCTCATCTTTGTCCATGTGATGTAAGATGAAACCAAAAATGTGCGCGCTTCCGCCTTTGTAGTCTGTGGCGAGGCCGTAGTCATAAGCTTCTTCTTTTTCTCTACCTTCTTATGTGACATTCCATCCATCCATCCGTTTTCTGCCGCTTATTCCCTTTCGGGGTCACGGGGGGCGCTGGCGCCTATCTCAGCTACAATCGGGCGGAAGGCAGGGTACACCCTGGACAAGTCGCCACCTCATCGCAGGGCCAACACAGATAGACAGACAACATTCACACTCACATTCACACACTAGGGCCAATTTAGTGTTGCCAATCAACCTATCCCCAGGTGCATGTCTTTGGAAGTGGGAGGAAGCCAGAGTACCCGGAGGGAACCCACGCATTCACGGGGAGAACATGCAAACATCTTTCGCTATTGCCATTTCTGTATAAATTCTTACTTATATCTGTCAGTAAACTAGCTATCAAAGTGCTAAAAACTGTAGTGGGTTTACATAATTCACCCACGGAACTTTAGTTATTAGAGAGTTCCGGTCGAAAGGGTTTTAACTGGACACATTTCCGGCTTTGATGTTGCATTATTGAGCCACGAATGAGGAGATGCTGCTCCGTTATTGATTGAAGTAAAGTCTGAATGTCATTAAAACAGTTAGCTCCATCTTTTGACACTTCTTCCACTTCATACTCAGCATCTCCTCATCCGGAAACAACAACAAAGCTGGAAATGTGTCCCGTGAAAAACCATCCAACTTTGTAATAACTAAAGTTCCTTGGGTGCATCATGTAAACTCACTACACCGGTATGTTTTAGCGCTTTCATGGTGAGTTTACTGACAGATATAAGTAAGAACTTTACACTACTTTATATTACAAATGGCAAAAGCGGAGGATGAATGTCGCATAACAAGAACATAAAGAAAAAGAAGAAGCTTATCGAATACGACATCGGCATGAACTACAAAGGCAATTTTTCAGGATTTATGCAGATCCCAAATACAGATCAGCAGGTACCAGAAGGTAAGAAAAGTAGCTTTTGCATAATATTGAAAAAAAAAAAACACTAGATAATATGTCTTATCTTATAAACACACCATAATAATACTTGAATGTTTAATGTGACGGCAATCCATCAAGCGGTGTGGCTTCATAGCTTACCAAAGTCGTGCTAAAACATTTTGATAGATTTTTGAGTGCCGTGTGTAATGTTCTGTATTTTACATGCAACATGTAAAATGTTGGTGTTGTTTATTTGAGTCATATTGCCATCATAGTGCAGTCTACATGTACCTCTTATGTGTGACTGCCATCTACTGGTCACACTTATCATTACACCATGTACCAAATAAAATATCTTTGGGTTGGGTAAGCTCAGGCTTCAGGGGCAGAGAGGTTAGTGCGTCTGCCTCACAATACGAAGTTCCTGCAGTCCTGGGTTCAAATCCAGTCTCGGGATCTTTCTGTGTGGAGTTTGCATGTTCTCCCCGTGAACGCGTGGGTTCCCTCCGGGTACTCCGGCTTCCTCCCACCTCCAAAAACATGCACCTGGGGATAGGTTGATTGGCAACACTAAATTGGCCCTAGTGTGTGAATGTGAGTGTGAATGTTGTCTGTCTATCTGTGTTGGCATTGCGATGAGGTGGCGACTTGTCCAGGGTGTACCCCCCTTCCGCCCGATTGTAGCTGAGATAGGCGCCAGCGCCCCCCGCGACCGCTAAAAGGGAATACGCGGTAGAAATGGATGGATGGATGGAGGGTAAGCTCAACCAAATGTATTTCCTTACATTAGGCTCTCCGGGTTATAAGGCGCACTTTTGAGTTTTGAGAAAGAAAAAAAAGATTTTAGTGCACCTTATAGACCGGAAAATGCGGTCATCATCAAATGATTTTATGTGCATCTTCCCCTCCTGGTGTTGTGGGGATAATCTGCACAAAAGTGGAAGACATGCATGCTACATGGCCTGCACTCTCAATTTTGCTTATTTAAGAGAGACAATCCTCTACGTATGAGCTTAGTAGATCAGCTTTGCACGCGATCTGCTCAAGTTTGCACATTTTCTATTCCAGGCAAACCAGGGTAAAAAGATTCTGAATCTCTTTTCGCCAAGTACCACTCCAAAAAATACTTGGCTCCCTAAATACCAGCTCAATGACCAACATTAAAATACAGTAGCATAGTAGTGAAGTGAATTATATTTATATAGCGCTTTTCTCTATGGACTCAAAGCGCTTTACACAGTGAAACCCAATATCTAAGTTACATTTAAACCAGTGTGGGTGGCACTGGCAGCAGGTGTGTAAAGTGTCCTGCCCAAGGACACAACGGCAGTGACTAGGATGGCGGAAGCGGGAATCGAACCTGCAACCCTCAAGTTGCTGGCATGGCCACTCTACCAACCGAGCTAAACAGCCCCCAGTAGGCCAAAGTATTTATTCAAACAAGGCAGAGGTTTTGTTTAACAAGTATATTTAACAGTTTGAACAGTAACACTGTGTTTGAGTATAGGAAAATAAAACACTGTACTTTAATTAAGCATTTTTTTGGGGGGGGCGCAGCTTGAGAATATTTGTTTTAGTAGATCAGGCTTATGGTTTATATTGAATATTTCTGCACACACTGTATCAGAGGATAGGCTCATGTCAGTAAAAAAATACCGAAAATACATTAATAAAGCAATTACATGGACAAATGTTAATAGATGTGTGAATGCTCCAAAGCATTCACACATATAGTTTTTTTTATTCAACTTCTTCTTCTTCTCCAAATTTTGGCACGCTCTACCATCCACATTTTTCACCAGATTCAAACCGTTGCAACTTCAAACTGTTCAACCTTGTCCGGAAACGCAGCCTTTCCCATGACAAATTCCAAAAATTCACAGATTTCGCAGAATTCCAGATTTTCCGGGACATTTTTCCCATTCAAAATGAATTGGCCATTTTTCCAACTTCCACCATTTCCAAATTTTTCAAGCTATTCAAACGTTTCTACCTTCAGCACATTCAACCATTTTGGAAATTCAAACTATCCCTTTTTCAAGTTCAAAAAAATGTCAAGATTTTCCAGAATTCCTGCTTTTCCAAAGTCTTATTTCCATCCTTTTTTTCTGGCGATTACTCCTTCCACGTCTTTCAACATATTTAAACTGTACTCACCATCAGAACATTCCTCTTAATCAGGACAAAAAACAAAGTTGTTTTTTAAAAACTGGAAAAATTCCCGGTTTTCCCGAAATTCCAGGAATTCCCTAATACCATTTCTCAATTTTACATGTTACTACTTCAACATTTCTCGACCGATTCGACAAATTGAAACACCAACCATTTCAACTCATTCTGAACAATTAAGTTTTTTACCATTGTCCAAAAAATTCCAGCTTTTCCCGAAATTCCCATTTTTTTCTGAAATTCCCATTTGAAATCAATGGGACTTTCTTCAACCTATTCAAACAGTTCCACTTTCAACACATTCAAACTATCAGTTTTCCACGTTCAACAAATTTCCAGGAATTCCTTTTTTTTTCCTCCAAACCCTATTTCCAACCTTTTTCATTTGACTATTCCTTTTCCAGCCAGCCGGGAGACTATGGGAATGCTTTGGGATTCCCCGGGAAGAGCTAGACAAAGTGGCTGGGGAAAGGGAAGTCTGGGCTTCCCTGCTTAGGCTGCTGCCCCTGCAACCCAACCTCGGATAAGCGAAAGAAGATGGATGTATGGATGGATGGATATTCCTTTTCCTTTTTTCATCCTATATCAACCGTCAAAATATTTTTCTTAGTCAGGATCTAGAAACATTCCCCGTTTTCCCAAAATTCCAGGAATTCCATAATACAATTTCTCAATTAAAAAACTGTGACTACTTCAACATTTCTTAACCGATTTAAACCACTTCAACATCAACCAATTCAGCTCATTCAGGACATTCATGCTCCTAATCATGTTTTTTTTTAAATTCAGCTTTTCCCAAAATTCCCCACATTTCCAGGAAGTTCCCATTGAAATGAATGGGAAATTAGTCCAAGTTGCATAATTCCCACATTTTTCAACCTATTCAAACCATTCCAACATCAACACATTTGTTGCGATCTGCTGCTCAGATCTTCACGTGTTTGTTTTTTCATTCTCTGTCTGACCCGTTTATTTCCTGTTTTTATCCATCACTATGGTTACACATCAGTCCACCTGCTAGTCTCGCCCCGCACACCTGCTAATAATTATCACCCTCCTATTTAAGCTCACCTTTTCTGTTCACTCATTCTCGGATCCTAATTTGCCCACGCGCATCAGTGACGACTCTCATCATTCGTATGTATTTTCTCGCTAGCTCTCACGCCAAGCCACTTTATTGTCTAGCTTTCATGCTAAATGTTTTGTTTACTCTTTTGTGTCCTCGTACCAAGTTTTAGTTTTCCTTGTTTTATCCTAGCTTTCACGCTAGCGTCTTTTGTTTATTTTTTCTCTTTACACCAGTATTTTTGTTCATAGACTTTTGTTATTAAATACCTTATATCTTACCTTTGCTGTGTTCTGCTTCGACGCATCCACGGGAAAACTACACCGGCATTACCATGCCGAAGAAGAGTCTTCACAACATTCCTCTCATCCTGGACATTCAAACTAACAATTTCCCAAGTTCTAAACCAAATTCCGGTTTGGCTAGAAATTCAAACCATTCCAACATTCAAACCATTTCAGCATTCAAACAATTTCAACATTTAAAGCATTTCTACATTCACCATCAGGTCAGCGTCAGCTTTTTAACATTCAAACTATTCTTACATTCATATTACATTTTGTCAGCATTTCAGTTCAACTTCAGCATTGGAGCATTCACACAGAATTCCTTCAGGAATTGCTTCTTCTAGTATAATATGTTGTTCTTATGCTGAGATGCACGTCAAAGACAAACGTGTAGAGTATTTCTTTCATTGGATATCTGTACTAGTGTTGTAACGATACCAATATTTTGCGCCGGTACTAAAATTATTTTGATACTTTTCGATACATTTCGGTACTTTTCGGTACGTTTCTAAATAAAGGGCTCCAAAAAGAATGGCATTATTGGCTTTATTTTAACAAAAAATATTTCAGTACATTAAATATATGTTTCCTATTGCAGTTAAGTCCTTAAATAACATACAGAACATACTAGACAACTTGTATTTTAGTATTAAGTAAATAAACAAAGGCTCCTAATTTAGTCTGCTGACGTATGCAGTAACATATTGTGTCATTTATCATTATATTATTTTGTCAAAATTATTAAGGACAAATGGTAGAAAATTAATTATTAATCTACTTGTACTTTTACTGTTAATATCTGCTTACTTTCTCTTACAACATGTTCGATCTAGACTTCTGGTCAATTGAAATAATCACTTAGTCTTCTGTTTGGATGCTTTACATTAGTTTTGGATGATACCACAAATTTAGGTATCAATCCTATACCATGTCGTTACAGAATCCTACATTGGTCATATTCAAAGTCCTCATGTGTCTAGGGACATATTTCCTGAGTTTATAAACGTAATATACATTTTAAAAAAATGAAGAAGATGTGATGCCAAAAAATATTGACGTAATCATGGTAGTATCGACTAGATACGCTCCTGTACTTGGTATCATTACAGTGGATGTTAGGTTCGGATCCGCCAATGGTGTTTGTTTACAATTTGACGCCCGTGATCTATGGTGTGTACTGTAGCATGTTTAGCTATTTCTCGTCCTGCAGGGATGATACTTGTAAGAAACGTATTTTATTTGTCGCCATGGAGGCGAGTATTAGTGATTAAAGGGGAACATTATCGCAATTTCAGAAAGGTTAAAACCAATAAAAATCCGTTTTCAGTGGCTTATTTTATTCTTTGAAGTTTTTTTTCAAAATTTTACCCGTCCCGGAATATCCCTAAAAAAAGCTTTAAAGTGCTTGATTCTCGCTATTTGCCTAAGCCACTGTCCATTTCCCTGTGATGTCACATAGCGATTCCAATGCAAACAAAGGCGGATAGCACAGCAAGATATAGCGACATTAGCTCGGATTCAGACTCGGATTTCAGCGGCTTAAGCGATTCAACAGATTACGCATGTATTGAAACGGATGGTTGGAGTATGGAGGCAGATAGCAAAAACGAAATTGAAGCAGAAACTGAAGCTATTGAGCGAATAGCTATTGAGGCTATTCGGCCATGTTTGCCTTAGCATCGGCGGTAAAATGTGCAGACCAACCGATCGGAAGTTTCGCATCTTGTGACACTGGATAAACTTAAATCTGTTGATTGGTAAGTGTTTGTTTAGCATTAAATGTGGGTGGAAGGAAACGCTGGATGTATATATAGTTTCAAATGTACATACAGGTAGCCTAAATAGCATGTTAGCATCGATTAGCTGGCAGTCATGCCGCGACCAAATATGTCTGATTAGCAGATAAGTCAATAACATCAACAAAACTCACCTTTGTGATTTTGTTGACTTTATCGTTGGGAATGCATCTGCTTTGAGTGTCGCAGGATATCCAGACATTCTTGTCATCTCTGTGCCATCTATGTCGTAGCATCGCCGGTAAAAACCAAACGAGCGACTTTTGTATCTCTTGACACTGGAACAACTTAAATCCGTCGACTGGTATGTGTTTGTTTGGCATTAAATGTGGATGGAGGGAAAGGCTGGATGAAAATATAGCTACAAATGAGGCATAATGCTGCAATATGTACACACAACTAGCCTAAATAGCATGTTAGCATCGATTAGCATGCTGTGCTAATCGATGCACATTCTACGTAAATCAACTTGAATCCGTCCCTGATCGTGTTGTTACACCCTCCGAGAACACACCGACGAGGCATAATGTCTCCAAGATATCGGAAAATAGTCGAAAAAACGGAAAATAACAGAGCTGATTTGATTCGATGCGTGTGATGTGGAAGGGAAAAATGGCGTTGAGTAACGATGAGACGCCAAGTTCTGACGTCGTCGCTCAGAGAGGGATAACCAGAAAGGCGTTTAATTCGCCAATATTCACCCATTTAGAGTTCGGAAATCGGTTAAAAAAATAAATGGTCTTTTTTCTGCAACATCAAGGTATATATTGACGCTTACATAGGTCTGGTGATAATGTTCCCTCTTTAAAAAGTAGCTAAAACACTGCCGACGGCGGATGGATGTTAGCCGTTAGCTAGCTAGTGTCAGGCTTGCCCCTGACAGTTTGTCTATGTTTTAGTTTTTTCCTCTGAATTTGTCTGTTTCCTGTTTAGTATTTCCTGTCTTTTAGTTCCTGTCAAGTGCTCTTAATTTGTCAGCTTCCTTTCTTGTTCCCTGAGTGCTGTGTTCCTCCTCAGTGTGTTTAGTATTTCCTGTCTTTAGTTCTTGTCTAGTGCTCTTATTTTGTCAGCTTCCCGTCTTGTTCCCTGAGTGCTGTGTTCCCCTTCAGATGCGGCTGATTGGCACCTGGCCACACCTGTTGCCAATCAGCCGGCTCCTATTTGTACCTCTTTTGTCTTGTGTCAGTTGCTGGATCATTGTTTTGTCATTTGTATTGTCGTTGCCTCATGTCACTCTTGTGTCTTTGCTACCCGTCGTGTCTGGCATCATTTCAGCTATTACCTGTTGTGCTACATCTTGTCCTGGTCGTCGTAGCGGTAAGCTGTTTTTGTTAGCCATAGCTATTTCCAGTTTTTCTGTTTGTTATCCTCTAACTTCCATGCTAAAGTTCCTTTTTGTTTCTTGTTAGCTTCTATGCTAAAAGCCTTTTGTTTTTTATCCGCCCACGTGCGCACTTTTGGTTTGAACCCTTTGTTTGGTTTCGTCTTAGTATTTATATTAAAATCACGTTTGCTCACTCCATGCCTGCCTCCATCTCTGCATCTTGGGGTTCGTCACCAAATAACCATGACAGATATCCATATCTTAAAGCACCTCTTCCCGAGGGCGTTTCAGTGTTATAACTTCACCTTTATCAATCAATCATCAATCAATGTTTATTTATATAGCCCCAAATCACAAATGTCTCAAAGGACTGCACAAATCATTACGACTACAACATCCTCGGAAGAACCCACAGTTAGTTTTTAAGCCAAAATGCGTCCGTTCTCCCTTTTCTGTCTACACACTGTGTCTGCTTGTAAGTACTCTGTGATTGTGCGCTGCCGAACATGCTCTTCTGGTCGTAAAACTAGCAATGTCGTGACGTGACTTCGAGGCGGGTGATTCATTAGTATGGCGGTACTATACTAATACCGGTATACCGTACAATCTTAGTCTGTACTTGTTCTGTTTTTGCATAATCCTGCCGACTGAATAATGGCGATCAAGCAATCATTTTCGCGGAGCAAAAAAAAAAAGGCCTCATCTGTTAAACGGGAAACACTTCACTTGGAGAGGAAGCTAAAAGGTCAAGCTTTCCACTCATCTCGCCAACCCAATCGGTTTAACATCTCTGTCTCAGGTGAAGCTTGTTGTCCGTTAAATTCAATTTTGACAGATTTAGAAGCCTCTCGCCGCCAAGTCCGGGGTCGATGCAATTTCCCTGGGCATAAATCTCGAATAACCAAGCAAAGACCCCCATTTAAAAAAAAAAGCTCTCAGTTAGCTAATAAAAATGCAGTTCTTTTTTTTTTTTACCTGCTCTTTTGTTTTTAAGTTTGCACCACGCAGCTCAATGAGCAGCCATCGATCCCATTTGATGTCTTGTTACTGCTCAATGAAATCTATCAGCCAAACTATATCCACTCATGCTGTCAATGTCAGCACTTTGACTACCTCACGGCAGACGGAAATAAAGGGAATTTTTGCCCTTTCGGCTAATCTTTGAAGCTAGCCGTTCCATTAGCAAATCATTGAAGCGTTTTAAATACCACATCGGGCATGGCTCAAACGCTAATAACTGTCGGGATGGCATTTTAAAGCGTCTTTAGCGTCTTCAAAGTGTTGCAAACAGGCTGACTGCATGCGGTGTTTGCTCTGCATAAAGTACCTTTTAAAGACAGCAGACCACGTTTCAGTGGGAGCTTTTTTAGAAAGCTTCGAAGGAAAACGGATCAATGGAAATTGAATTGATTCGTCGCTGTGTTGAAACCGTTGGCATCATAAAATCATTACGAGCTGTACGCACGTAGGTTTTAGTAGCCTTTTTAACGTGGGAAAAGTGCAAAAATAAGTTTATTTATTCGAACAAAAAAAACAAAACATGCTTCATGTAGTAGTAGCTGCAAAAATAAAAAACAATTTAAAATATATGAAGAAAGTACCATATTAGAATTATGAGCATCACATGTATTTGCATGGGGTTAGTGCATCTGCCTCACAATACGAAGATCCTGAGTAGTCCTGGGTTCAATCCCAGGGTCGGGATCTTTCTGTGCGGAGTTTGCATGTTCTCCCCGTGACTGCGTGGGTTCCCTCCGGGTACTTCGGCTTCCTCCCACTTCCAAAGACATGCACCTTTTCACGCCTATGGATTATGTTTTGTTTTTGTCATGTTTGGTCATGTTATGTTTTTGTTTTTTGGACATTCAGTTTTGTTTTTGCACTTCCTGGTTTGTTTTCATCTCCATGCCAACCCGTTGATTTTCACCTTGCCCTCAAGTCACGCAGTTCTCACACCTGCTAATCATTATCACAGTCAGTATTTAAGCCATTCTGGTTCTGTCTTCGTCCTGGCGACTTTACTTTACCTCACCGACACCCTTTAGCCACATCTCCATGTACCTACCTTCATGCCTTGTTGTTCGTTTTTTGACCACGCCACGTAAGTTTTGTATTTATGCCTCTGTGCAAGTTTAGTTTTTTCATGCCACAGTGCAAGTGTTTTTGTTTCAGCCTTTGTTCTACTAATTTGTTTTTGTAGTCAAATATTTGTTCTCTCCCATTGTGCTCGCTCTTTGTTTGCCTCCTTTTGTTAGTTATAGTGTTAAAGAAATAAACATGTGCTTACATTCACGTCTGGCTCGTGCAAATCATCCTCTGCGTCGAAGAAACAACCAAAGTCCAATCCATTGTTTGACATACCTGGGGATAGGTTGATTGGCAATTAGTTTTTTCTCTCTGGCACTCACCGAGGGTGGATGCTCCCCTTTCCCTTCCCTTATCTCTACTGCTTGCCTCTTTGTTTTGTCTTGCTTTAATTTTCTTGTTGCCTCTTTTTGCACTGCTCTCCAAATGTAAACATTGGAACTATTTAACTGGCCTCAACAAAATTGACAAGATCTAGGGTTTGGGGGAACCTGCTGTCGTGATGAAGCGGTTGTTGCTGGACACACGACGGACTCTTGGGAGAAGAAGGAGGGCCGTGTGCCCGGCGACCATTTTCTGTCGAGGACGTGAACATATCCACCTATTCGGAATTATGACAACAGGACATCTGCTGATTGGAGTAAGCGTTGCTCTGGTTTTTTGACAAATTGGAAATTGCTGGCAGTCTTCAAAGTACCCCAAAGCTGCCACAAATGATTGGAGGATGCGGGAAGAACTGTGGATTTCATCGGACTGTCTACCCCGCAGTTTTTGAGGACCAGTCATAGACAATTTAGAGTGAAAAGCTAATTTTATTTTCACTCGCATACAAATCTTTTTAACTTGGATTGTTTCCCTGACTTCGAGACTCTCCCGAAGATCGCTGCAAGCGAAGACACAACAAACTCCCTTTTTTGTCTCTCATGGACACACACCTGTTGTTGTGAACTTTGGACTAGCGACGGCAAATACATCAAAGCCGCAGAACAGAGACACACTATGGGCTTATACACACACACATCCACAAAAAAAAAATATACGCCACACATACACCCCCCCCGTCCCCTAATCCAACACCCTCGACGCAAATCCCGTAGGGGTGATGAATGGATGGTCAGCGCCTGAGAGCTGCGACCTACCACCATGACCGTGAAGTACCTTCCCTCTGTTGCCAGATATCTCGAGATGTATGTTGTAATATGTATATGTGCTTTGCTATGGAGGTTTTTTCTCACTCCGAACTGGGCCCCCTTAGGAGCCCAGTCTGGATTGTATTTTTTTACTCATCCTTCCCCAGCATTGACCTTTTTCCCATCTTTTACGGGGCGCCTTACGGCGACCCATCAGCGTTCTTGTTCTGTAACCCTGCACACTGTTTTGTTTGTCTAATCTTGAACAGGTTTGTGCTGAAAACAAAGTTTCGTTGTACTTGTTGCAATGACAATAAAGACCTACCTACTTACCTACCTAACACTAAATTGGCCCTAGTGTGTGAATGTGAGTGTGAATGTTGTCTGTCTATCTGTGTTGGCCTTGCGATGAGGTGGCGACTTGTCCAGGGTGAACCCCGCCTTCCGCCCGATTATAGCTGAGATAGGCTCCATCACCCACCCGCCACCCCAAAAGGGACAAACGGTAGAAAAAATGGATGAATGGATGTATTTACATTGATAACAGGCAAGCAAAACAAGGCATGTTTATTCATACAGCCAAATTCGCACACAAGGCAATCATATAATGGTCTTGATTCAAATTAAATTCATCCTTTAACATCTCCATCCTGCTAAAGCGTCCCATAATGCACCTGCTGTGAACCGGTTTCTATGTTTTATTTGTTGTTGTTTTTTATCGTGCTCTGTTTGTGTTGTGTTTGCTCGTTTTTCTTGTGTTATCATTTAATCTGCCTATTGTACAGCACTTTGGCTACCCCTGTGGTACATTTTAAATGTGCTTTATAAATAAAGTTGATTTGATTTGATTCATAAAATGTAATCATCCTAAAAAAAATCCCACCATATTCTCCGTACCATAGAGCACACCGGTATTATAAAGCGCGCTGCCTTATAAATGGGTTGTACTTGTATAGCGCTTTTCTACCTTCAAGGTACTCAAAAAGGCGCACCGGATTATAGGGCGCATTAAAGGATTATTATTAATATATACATATTTTTTTTCTAAATTATAGGGCGCATTAAAGGATTATTATTATTATTTTTTTTTTTTTTCTAAATTGAAAACACTTCCTTGTGATCTACATAAGTTTTTTTCAACCACTAGTGTACCGTGAGATACAGTGTGGTGTGCCACGGGAGATCATGTAATTTCACCTATTTGGGTTAAAAATATATTTTGCAAACCAGTAATTATAATCCGCAAATATTGTGCCGTTGTTGAGTGTCGGTGCTGTCTAAAGCAGAGTAACAGTGTAATTCTCTTCCATTTCAGTAGGTGGCAGCCTGTAGCTAATTACTTTGTAGATGTCGGGAACACGTCGTGAGAGACGACAAGGGTTTGTCTTGATCACAATATGCAGGCGACGGCGGGAGGCAGGGTGCAGGTAAAATTGTGTCTAATACTTAAACCAAAAAAAAAAAAAAAAGTGACTGCCCCTAAGAAAAGGCATTGAAGCTTAGGGACGGATATGCACAACGAAACTAAAACTGAACTGGCTACAAAATAAACAAAAACAGAATGCTGGACGACAGCAAAGACTTACTCTGGAGCAAAGACGGCGTTGTCACGCCAAATTTCTTCTCCCTACAACCCCCCACCCACCTCCCCATTTACTCCCAGGCTCATGATTAATACAGACGTTTTGTCAACGCTATATTATAAGAATATAACGCTATATTATAAAAAAACAGCTGTTTTGTTAACGCTATATTATAAAAAAAAATTTAAAAAACAATTTACAAACACAAGCTATGGGATGACATAAGAGGAAACGTGACCCCGGAAGTAAATGCGTCATCCCATAGCTTGTGTTTGTAAATTGTTTTTTACATTTTTTTATAATATAGCGTTAACAAAACATCTGTTTTTTTTTATAATATAGCGTTATATTTTTATAATATAACGCTAATAAAACGTCTGTATTAATCATGACCCCGGAAGGTTTTTGTGGGGGGGAAGAAATTTGGCGTGACAGCGTCCTTAATGTACATCCGAACATGACTTGGCAATCAACAAAGGATGAAAACAACTGAAATATTCTTGATTGCTAAAACAAAGCAGATGCGGGGAATATCACTCAAAGGAAGACATGAAACTGCTACAGGAAAACACCAACAAAACAGCAAAAAGCCATCAAAATAGGAGCACAAGACAAGGAGTAAAACACTACACACAGGAAAACAGCAAAAAACTCCAAATAAGTCATGGGGTGATGTGACTGGTGGTGACAATACACCTACTTTGAGACAAGAGCTATAGTTATGGTTTAAAGTCATATCCTACAATTGCAACAACGATTTTTTACCATCAACTGAGTTTCATTTTTTAATCAATTCTGCTGGTGGTGTGCCTCCGGATTTTTTCAATGAAAAAAACGGGCCTTGGCTCAAAAACGGTTGAAAAACACTGGTCTACATAACATGTAACGGTGGTTCTTTGGTCAAAATGTTGCATGGATTATATTTTACAGATCATCTTCAAGTTGCTTTCTGACAGTCGCTTCAGGACGCGGCGTTGTGTGGGCGGTCTTATTTACGTGGCTCACCTCCGGCAGCGTTTTTCCCCGTCATCTTTGTTGTAGCGGTGTAGCGTGCAAGGACGGGAGTGGAAGAATGTCAAAAGTTGGAGCTAACTGTTTTAATGACTTTCAGACTTTATGGAGCAGCATCTCCTCATCCGTGGCTCACTAGTGCAACAATAAGGCCGGAAATGTGTCCCGTGTAAACAACGTAATGTTCTTAGAATCCTGAAAAAAATGTGTTTGAAGCAATAAAAGATTGTTTCAAGCATAACTCCTAAACCACACATGCACGTTAATGTGGAAATGTCTTATTGTTTTGTTGAGTTTAGTTATTGATCATGCATAATAGCCCTCTGTCAAATTAAAAGTAGCAACCTTGGTGAGATCCCAAACTTCTAGTATACGTGATCTTGTTTCCACTCAAACGCTCGCTTTTCTGTTTCACCGTTACAAGCTCGGGAGTTTGCGTGTGCATTGTTGCGTCATGCTCATTGTCCTGAGCATGATGTTAAAGTGCATCCGGCAGTGGAGGCTCCTCTAAGGAGGTTGACCCCTTTACTACTTGTACGGGAGCCTGTAAAGTACTGTATATTTCACCTTAGGGGGATGACTTTTTTTTTTTTTTTTCCCTTGGCCTCAGTCTGCACCCCCACTCCAGGGCCTAGGCTAAGACCGATTTTTTAATTTTATTTTAATCTTCTATTTTTTTCTCCCCCCCCCTTGTTTACCTGTATGTCATCTTTTTTGTAAGGGGCGCTGGAAGCCGGCAGACCCGTCAGCGATCCTGTTCTGTCTCCCTGTAATGTTTGTCTGATCTTGAATGGGATTGTGCTGAAAATTGTAATTTTCCTGAAGGAACTCTCCTGACGGAATAAATAAAGTACTATCTATCTATCTATCTATCTATCTGACTCCAATTATCTAAAATTAATTTACAAATCTAATCTAAGAGAGAGTGAGAGGAGACGGCTTATAAAGTTCAACAATTTACTGTTCACCCAAAAAAACGTACAATAATCAGACATTAATTATACTCACACGCTACCTCCCCAATAGAACAACCCTCACTAATCCAATCACACAACACACACACACACACAGTCCAACCTGGGCCCCTTGGCTGGGCCAGAAGATTGTCCGTTGCAGTCCTGGTAAATCGGTGGTGCACTTCGGGGTGGGGTAGTGAGTTGCTGCTTTGCAAAGGCGGCGTTGGAGAGGGGGGATACCTCCCGTTGTGGAGTAGAGATGAGGGGGAAAGCACGCCTCAGGAAGTCCAGTCTGGATCGAGAGGAGAACCAGCCTCGTCCTGGGTCACCTCTCTGTCGACTGGTCCTTAAGCGCGTGCAATGGACACGCCAACCTTGCGTGTCCACGTACCTCGCAGCGATGTAGCAACAATATCACGCAACTAAAACTCGCTATACTGTCCCACACTCGCTCTCCAAATTATACGGTCAACGGGGGAGAGGGTCTGTATAAACAAACTTAGGTAACGTGACTAAACTTGCCGTTAGTTAAGTCACGGTGCAGCACACAAACACCAGTGCGAGCTGTGGTTAGCTTCCTAGCCGTTAGCATGCACTTCACATACACTAGCAACGTGAAGCGCCAAAACGTCCTAAACTTAAACGAGTATAAATGATACACGGTCACTTATCACTTTGAACTAATAATATTCCTACTGTGGTTTCTTTCTCCAATCTGCAGTCGGGGCAAACTTCCATCCATATACTACCGACGCTGCGTTGTACTGCTCCGTGCCGGAACTATTTAAACACTTTTTTCTACCAGCTGGCGGGAACGGAAATGCCCGTTACCGTGGCAACCCAAACCATAACAACAGTTAAACAACTTAAATATGCACATTTCAGCTTCCCAAACAAAACGTAGTAAATAGAAACAAATAATAATAATAATAATAATCCCATAACATAAATGATCTCCAAAATGGAGAACTTAAAGAACAATTATACGAACATGCAAACCTTCAGAACACTACTGTTACCCCAGGTGGCCCTTGGCAAGGGCCTAGTACCTGACTGCCCCCTAGCCAGGGATATGGTAAAAACCTCAACAGCAGAGCAGGTGGAAGACGGTAGATTTAAGAACGACCATGATGGCGGAAGAAGGCACCCCCTCATCCATGTGGGCCCAATTATGGGGAAATAACAACCCAAGACCTCAACATTGGAACGGGTGATTGCTAACCCTATGGAGCGTCACAACGGCGGAGGAAGGCTGCAGCAGAAAAGGGTCCCCAGTCGTCTTGGGCTCCATGCCACTGGACCCTGACAAGGATTGTGTGGTGACTGTCTGTGCACCAGTCTCCCCACGTTAAACAAAGTCACGCACAAGTATCATCCATAAAGGGATACACCCCTACTAGGAGGATCGTCATACTTGCTTCGAGTGACCGCCGATGATGAGGATTTTTGTTTTTTTTCTTTGATAATATTTTTTACGATCGCGAGAAGCCGAAATCGAAATTGGATTAATTGTCCAGCCCTATCCAGAATTTTGGAATAAGTGCCAATGTCGCCTTTTAAACAGCATCCGTTTTAATCATCATTTGCAAGTTTAATTCCCTGTTCTAAGATCGTCATCACATTGTTTGCCCTTTACGTAACTTATACATAGGGTCTCCCCATGTCTAACATTAAAAGATTACAGTTGGTACAACATGCGGCTGCTAGACTTCAGACAAGAACAAGAAAGTTTGATCATATTACGCCTATACTGTATATACCTTTATATACATATATACCTATATATACACCTATACTGGCTCGCCTGCACTGGCTTCCTGTAGACTTTAGATGTGACTTTAAGGTTTTACTACTTACGTATAAAATACTACACGGTCTAGCTCCAACCTATCTTGCCGATTGTTTTATACCATATGTCCCGGCAAAGAAAACTGCGTTCAAAATACTCCGGCTTATTAGTGATTCCCAGAACCCGAAAAAAGTCTGCGGTCTATAGAGCGTTTTCTATTCGGGCTCCAGTACTCTGGAATGCTCTCCCGGTAACAGTTCGAGATGCTACCTCAGTAGAAGCATTTAAGTCTCACCTTAAAACTCATTTGTATACTCTAGCCTTTAAATAAACCCCCTTTTTAGACAAGTTGATCTGCCGTTTTCTTTTCTTTTCTCCTCTGCCCCGTCTCCCCTGTGGAGGGAGGGACACAGGTCTGGTGGCCATGGATGAAGTGCTGGCTGTCCACAGTCTTGACCCGGGGTAGACCGCTCGCATGTGCATCGGTTGGGGACATCTCTGCACTGCTGACCTGTCTTCGCTTGGGATGGTCTCCTGTTGGCCCCACTATGGACTGGACTCTCATTATTATGTTAGATCCACTATGGATTGGACTCTCATTATTATGTTGTATCCATTATGGACTGGACTCATACTCTTATGTTCGATCCACTATGGACTAGACTCTCACTATTATGTTCGATCCACTATGGACTGGACTCTCACTATTATGTTGGATCCACTATGGACTGGACTCTCACTATTATGTTAGATCCTTTATGGACGGGACTCTCACTATTATGTTAGATCCACTATGGACTGGAGTCTCACTATTATGTTAGATCCACTACGGACTGGACTCTCACTATTATGTTAGAGCCACTATGGACTGGACTCCCTCCTGATGGTTGCTGGTTTGCGCCTTGCATGGCAGCTCCCTCCATCAGTGTGTGAATGTGTGTGTGAATGGGTAAATGTGGAAGTAGTGTCAAAGCGCTTTGAGTACCTTGAAGATAGAAAAGCGCTATACAAGTACAACCCATTTATTTATTTATTTATTTATTTATTTATTATGTTCGATCCACTATGGACTAGACTATCACGCTTATGTTACAGCCACTATGGACTGCACTCTCACTATTATGTTAGATCCACTATGGACTGGACTCTCACTATTATGTTAGATCCACTATGGACTGCACTCTCACTATTATGTTAGACCCACTATGGACCGGACTCTTACTTTTATGTTAAATCCACTATGGACTGGACTCTCACTATTATTTAGATCCACTATGGACTGGACTCTAACTCTTAAGTTATAGCCACTATGGACTGGGCTCTCATTTTTATGTTAGATCCGCTATGGACTGGACTCTCACTATTATGTTAGATCCACTATGGACTGGACTCTCACTATTATGTTTGATCCACTATGGACTGGACTTTCTCAATATTATGTTAGATCCACTCGACGTCCATTGCTTTCGGTCCCCCCTAGATGGCGGGGTTGCCCACGTATGCAGTCCTCTCCAAGGTTTCTCATAGTCATTCACATCGACCTCCCAGTGGGTTGTGAGTTTTTCCTTGCCCGTATGTGGGCTCTGTACCGCGGATGTTGTTGCGGCTTGTGCAGCCCTTTGAGACACTTGTGATTTAGGGCTGTATAAATAAACATTGATTGATTGATGATTGATACCTGTGATGGCAATAGGTAGAAAGCACAAAGAAAAACTAAATGTACATTTTTTATGAGCTAATGGTCAAGATCTGCCTTGGGATTTTGTACTCCCCCCAATTTGTATTCACACATATCCATAGAATTATGCAATTGTTTTTTTTCGCAACCCTGCTAATTAACCCGCACAATCTTTACTTTTAACCTAATTAATATGAGTAAATTGTACACCACTGGCATGGCACGCTGACAATGTGGCTTTTAGATAAAGTTGATGAAAAAATAAAATGCCCCAAAGGTAAAAATCTAATGAGACTTTAGCTCTTTGAGCATCTAATGCTAAACACGCCGAGTACAACACGAACAACATGATTAACGGCCGACATTAATCGTACATGTACATAAGCGGCCAAAAAAATAATAATAAGACAAATTAAAAGAAGACACTCTATAGCTGCGGGAGGTGGTGTGCAGATTTAAATGTTATTCATTTTTTATTTTTTTTTATTTGGTGTTCGACAGAAGCAAATAAATTGAGTAAAGCCAACAACAACAACAACAACGACAAGGCAGGCTGCAGGCCTCGCAAAGCCGAGCTAACTCCACACCAGTCGGTTTTGCTCCATGCAAATGAATTCCTCTAAAAAAAAAAAGCCATCATGGTGGACTTTGCTGCTCCTCGGGCTTTTCCCCTCTCCCACACTAAAATGTAGCCGTGTGTGTGTGTAACATTTAAATGAGTCATTTTTTGGATGTGTGTGATCAGTCACTTTGCATATGTTTGGTAGTCACACGGTCCCAGTGGCAGTGGTTCAGGCACATGGTGGTACTGTAATTTATCCACATTGGCATGAAATACCGGTTGGTGTTTGATTTTGAGGTGTTGCTATCAACCCAGAACTCTTTGAGAAGGTGGGAGTTTAATGAAATACAAACCCCATTTCCATATGAGTTGGGAAATTGTGTTAGATGTAAATATAAACGGAATACAATGATTTGTAAATCATTTTCAACCCATATTCAGTTGAATATGCTACAAAGACAAGATATTTGATGTTCAAAGTAATAAAGTGTTTTATTTTTTTTTTGCAAATAATCATTAACTTTAGAATTTGATGACAGCAACACGTGACAACGTACTTGGGAAAGGTGCTCATCAAACACTTATTTGGAACATCCCACAGGTGTGCAGGCTAAATGGGAACAGGTGGGTGCCATGATTGGGTTTAAAAACAGCTTCCCAAAAAATGCTCAGTCTTTCACAAGAAAGGATGGGGCGAGGTACACCCCTTTGTCCACAACTGCGTGATCAAATAGTCAAACAGTTTAAGAACAACGTTTCTCAAAGTGCAATCGCAAGAAATTTAGGGATTTCAACATTTACGGTCCATAATATCATCAAAAGGTTCAGAGAATCTTGAGAAATCACTCCCCGTAAGCGGCATGACCGGAAACCAACATTGAATGACCGTGACCTTCGATCCCTCACATGGCACTGTATCAAAAACCGACATCAATCGCTACATTTGTAAGTGCAAGTTAAAGCTCTGCTATGGAAAGCGAAGGACCTTTATTAACAACATCCAGAAACGGCGCCGACTTCTTTGGGCCCGAGATCATCTAAGATGGACTGATGCAAAGTGGAAAAGTGTTCTGTGGTCTGACAAGTCCACATTTCAAATTGTTTTTGGAAATATTCGGGAAAGAATTCCACATTCAAAGCTTCAACAATTTTTTTCCTCAGTTGCCAAACGTTTATTGAGTGTTGTTAAAAGAAAAGGTGATTCAACACAGTGGTGAACATGCCCTTTCCCAACTACTTTGGCACTTGTTGCAGCCATGAAATTCTAAGTTAATTATTATTTGCAAAAAAAAATCAAGTTTTTGAGTTTGAACATCAAATATCTTGTCTTTGTAGTGCATTCAATTGAATATGGGTTGAAAAGGATATGCAAATCATTGTATTCTGTTTATATTTACATCTAACACAATTTCCCAACTCATATGGAAACGGGGTTTGTATTTTGCCTCCCTGATTTTGTGACACCAAATGTTACGCCTGGGGCGACTACCTGCATGCCCCTCAAACACACACGATGCCATAATACTCGTTTATCCTCTCTGATGTGCAGAATTATGTGGGGGGGGGGGGGAAGGCCAGCGCTGCCTGCAGGAGCAAAGGTCACCGCCTCTGTCCATTGTGCTGAGGACAGAGCACCATCAGACGGGGGCGTGGCAGTGCTGACGGCGAGACACAGCTGGCAGGTGATTAGATTTCCCAGGTGGTTATGAGTTGTCTAATCACCTGTTGTCTTTAACAGTAGCGGTCGGGAACTGCAGAGGGAGGAGGGCTTGGAGAGTTGACTGAAAAGTCAAACAGCGTAAACAATTGATGGTTAACAAAACCTTGTTCAACTCTGAACGTCAGATTCCTGTGATTTGTGTATGCTCAGCGGAACCTGCTCGGAAGCGACTTCCACAAACTACTTACACATTTGTTAATACCTCTTTTAGCACTACTTTAGTGTGTTTTTTACACAGTTATTGTTTACTTCCTAAACAAGGTAGCTCTTTTCTGAGCAAATCTCCCAATTTGATATTTTCCATGCGTTCATCAGGGTCTCTGCAGCTTTCAACAACTCAAATCTAAGACTTTTATAAGACCATATACACTATATTGCCAAAAGTATTTGGCCACCTGCCTTGAGTCACATATGAACTTGAAGTGCCATCCCATTCCTAGCCTATAGGGTTCAATATGACCTTTTGCAGCTATTACAGCTTCAACTCTTCTGGGAAGGCTGTCCACAATGTTGCGGAGTGTGTTTGTAGAAATTTTCGACCATTCTTCCAAAAGCGCATTGGTGAGGCCACACACTGATGTCGGTCGAGAAGGCCTGGCTCTCAGTCTTCGTTCTAATTCATCCCAAAGGTTTTCGATCAGGTTCAGGTCAGGACTCTGTGCAGGCCAGTCAAGTTCATCCACAACAGACTCTGTCATCCATGTCTTTATGGACTTTGGTTTGTGCACTGGTGCACAAGGTTGGGAGCATGGAATTGTCCTGGAGCATTCAAATGTCCTTTCAGTAGAACTAAGGGGCCAAGCCCAACTCCTGAAACCCCACACCATAATTCCTTCTCCACCAAATTTCACACTCGGCACATTGCACACCAAAATGTGCCGTTTTCCTCGCAACCTCCAAACCCAGACTCGTCCATCAGATTGCCAGATGGAAAAGCGTGATGTATCACTCAAGAGAATGCGTCTCCACTGCTCTATAGACCAGTGATGACGTCCTTTAAACCACTGCAGCCGACGCTTTGCATTGGACTTGTATGATGTGATGTATGGCTTGGATGCAGCTGGGCTAATTGGTAGGTCACATGAAGTTTGGAGCTCTGTAGCAACTGACTGTGCAGAAAGTATTTGCACTATGCGCTTCAGCATCCGCTGACCCCTCTCTGTCAGTTTACGTGACCTACCACTCCGTGGCTGAGTTGCTGTTGTTCCCAAATTCTTCAATTTTCTTATAATACAGCTGACAGTTGACTTTGGAATATTTAGGAGCGAAGAAATTTCAGGACTGGATTTGTTGCACAGGTGGCATCCTATGACCGAGCTCCTGAGAGGGGCCCATTTTTTCCACAAATCCATCCATTTTCTACTGCTTGTCCCTTTCGGGGTCTCGAGGGTTGCTGGAGCCTATCTCAGCTGCATTCAGGCGGAAAGCAGGGTACACCCTGAACAAGTCTCCACCTCATCACAGGGTCAACACAGACAGACAGACAACATTCACACTCACATTCACACACTAGGGACCATTTAGTGTTGCCAATCAACCTATCCCCAGGTGCATGTCTTTGGAGGTAGGAGGAAGCCGGAGTACCCGGAGGGAACCCACGCAGTCGCGGGGAGAACATGCAAACTCCACACAGAAAGATCCCGAGCCCAGGATCGAACACAAGACCTTCGTATTGTGAGGCACATGCACTAACCCCTGTACCAGTTTCACAAATGTTTGTAGAAACAGTCTCCATGCCTAAGTGCTTGATTTTATACACCTGTGGCCGGGCCAAGTGATTAGGCCACCTGTATTTTAACACCTATTTCACATACCATTAAAACAATACAAAGAAACTAAGGAAAACGGTGCAGGATTGCTTGAAAAATATGTTATTCACTGCAACTAGACATTCAGGATTCCAATGCCTTAATGCCCAACGTTCCAAGGTTCAAAATTCTCTTGAATGAGGTGCATTTTTGCTTCATACACGTTCCCATCAACTGGCTTCAAGAAGGCATTAAATTGTTTGTTCTGAAGTCACAAATCCTTGAACTTGCAGTTATTCCTCTTTCACAAATAATTCAGGTTTGCTGTGGGGTTTTGTAATCTCAGCTGCCAGCTACGCTCTGCTGTTACATACCGCGGTGGGAGCAGAGCACATAGTTTTACTTGATGAATTCAGACCAAGCTGCATTTTGCAGTTGTGGATAGCGTCCTCAAAAACCGACACATTTAAAGGGGACCTGTCATGCAAAACTAACTTTTCTATCATACATTCGAAACATTTTTTGGGGAAAAACATACAAACCCCGTTTCCATATGAGTTGGGAAATTGTGTTAGATGTAAATATAAACGGAATACAACTATTTGCACTATTGAATGCACTACAAAGACATACCCATGCCGTGGGCACTAATGCACCCCCATACCATCACAGATGCTGGCTTTTGAACTTTGCGTCGATAACAGTCCGGATGGTTAGCTTCCCCTTTGGTCTGGATGACACGATGTCGAATATTTTCAAAAACAATTTGAAATGTGGACTCGTCAGACCACAGAACACTTTTCCACTTTGCATCAGTCCATCTTAGATGATCTCGGGCCCAGAGAAGCCGGCGGCGTTTCTGGATGTTGTTGATAAATGGCTTTCGCTTTGCGTAGTAGAGCTTTAACTTGCACTTACAGATGTAGCGACCAACTGTTGTTAGTGACAGTGGTTTTCTGAAGTGTTTTTGAGCCCATGTGGTGATATCCTTTAGAGATTGATGTCTGTTTTTGATACAGTGCCGTCTGAGGGATCGAAGGTCACGGTCATTCAATGTTGGTTTGCGCTTACGTGGAGTAATTTCTCCAGATTCTCAAAACCTTTTGATAATATTATGAATAGTAGATGTTGAAATCCCTAAATTTCTTGCAATTGCACTTTGAGAAACGTTGTTCTTAAACTGTTTGACTATTTGCTCACGCAGTTGTGGACAAAGGGGTGTACCTCGCTCCATCCTTTCTTGTGAAAGACTGAGCATTTTTGGGAAGCTGTTTTTATACCCAATCATGACACCCACCTGCTCCCAATTAGCCTGCACACCTGTGGGATGTTCCAAATAAGTTTTTCATGAGCATTCCTCAACTTTATCAGGATGTATTGCCGCCTTTCCCAACTTCTTTGTCACGTGTTGCTGGCATCAAATTCTAAGGTTAATTTCGGTTTGAACATGAAATATGTTGTCTTTGTAGAATATTCAACTGAATGTGGGTTAAGAAGGATTTGCAAATCATTGCATTCCGTTTATATTTACATCTAATACAATTTCCCAACTCATATGGAAACGGGGTTTGTAGATATCTGGTCAGGACACTCCTTACTCTTTGGCCTTCACCTTCATTGTCCATTCCTTTTAGGTGACTTTATATACTCTGGACCTAGACATTGAGTCCGCGACATACATGGTGGACAACAACTGATACAGTTTGCTTTGCCAATGTATTCGCAGTTTCCTGTAGTCTTCACTCAACTACCAGGTAATACAAAGCACACGTTACCTTGTTTTATCACATCCACAGAGCTCGCATTCTCGTTGACTCTCCTTCGATAAATGGGAAATGTTTTTCAGTAAGTATAATCACAGCTGACCCGGGAATTCAAAAGTTCTCTTGCCGTCTGAGAAGTGTTGTATCCCAAATAGCTGCAATCGTGCGTTTTCTTCTCTTAAAGTATTCATGTGTGATTTCCACAAGTGTCTGTAGAAGAAGGAGGAACACGGGCATGTCCGGATGACTCGCCTCCATATTCCCAGTGGCTAGCTCCGTGTGACAGGTCTCCAGCCGTCATCATGTGGGTTTCAGTGACCATCGATGCAAGACGCATTGTAGCAGGGTTGACTCTGGTTTATTATTTCAATAACCAAGTTTTATTGCCAGTCGGTCGCGCCAATTTCTAGCGCGCCCTCCCTTCTTGCTCGTCGCGGCGCGCCTTTCGGTGGCCGGTGGCTGTGTCTTCCGCGGGGGCTCATCTCTCTCTGGGTCGCTTTCGTTGTCTTCGTTGTCGGGTGGTTCCTCTCCTACTTCTACCACAATTGTTCCTCCTTCTCCCCTTTTATGCTGCAGCAGAAGATGCAGAGATTGAGAGCAGGTGTGTCGTTTACGCACCTGTCTCTGATGGCTGCAGTGTCGCTCCAAGCTTGCCCCGCCTCTCCGCTACGCTGCATGCTCCGCCTCCTGGCCCCCAGCTCGGGTAGGACCGCTGTCTGTCCTATTCTGCTGTCGGCTCGTCGGCTCCGTCTCTCCACACTCCGGTTGTTATGAAGCCAGCTGTGACGCGTTCTTTCTGACATCACTTCCTCTCCGAACTCAGTTTGTGAAGGATCAAAGAGTCCATGCATACAAAGCTAAGAGCCGCAGATTCATGAAATACACGGCGCACTTACCCGTGTAAAAAAAATTTCCAAGGAGGGGAATCTTGAGCGATGGTTTATCGTGGCTGGAATGGGGCTTAGGCTAAATCAGGGGTCGGGGAACCTTTTTGGCTGCGAGAGCCAAGAATCCAAATATTTTAAAATGTATTTCCGTAAGAGCCATAAAATATGTTTTAGCACTGAACACAACATTTTTAAGTAAGACCAACATAGAGTATAACAGGTCTCTTATTCTTTGTAATAACATTGTTATTCTGAAGCTAACTGCGGGGGGCGTGGCCTGCGGGCCTGCAGCGAAGCAGGGTGTTGCCAGGACCAGCCTCGAAATCAGCGAAAGGTGCGTAGACGGCCCACCTGGGCCTTGTTATCTCATCCCCTGTCGCTCTGTTTATAAGCAGGAGCCAGGAGTAGAGACGGGGTTGGAGCTGGAGCCAGAGCGCGAGCGAGAACGAAAGAAAAAGACAATTGCTGTAAACCAACAGATATATTTATTGAAAAATAAAAAAATATTGCAACCCTGAAACAGGCTCTCATGTCGGTGCTTGGTGGTCTGAAGAACCCCCTGGAGAGCAAGCCCTAAACTAACCCGTAATAAATAAATCACTTCTTACCCTTAATGCAACTTCTTGAACAAGTGCGGTAGAAAAAAAGGACGGATGGATTCAAATGCATGAGCATGTTTTCTATTTTGATCGTTATTTTTAACACTTTGATTACAAGTGGAATTATTCATTACTTATTGGTTAAGCAGTGTCACCTCAGATTTATCCGAAAGCCAGATGCAGTCATCAAAAGAGCCACATCTGGCTCTAGAGCCATAGGTTCCCTACCCCTGGGCTAAATAATTATTAGTTTAAGATGTTATCCGGCTTAGTGTAGACATAGCCTCAGGGTCTAGGTCACTCCTTAGCTTTGAGGTTGCGTCATAATAGCACAGTCATAAAGTTTTGCCACAGATGAGATTATAGTTATTCCATTTATTTTGGGGTATTTAACGTGCACTTGAATACTTACATTGTACTGCTCAGTGGTCTAGTGGTTAGATTGTCTGCCCTGAGATCGGTAGGTTGTCAGTTCATACCAAACACTATAAAAAAGGGACCCATTACTTCCCTGCTTGGCACTCAGCATCAAGGGTTGGAATTGGGGGTTAAATCACCAAAAATTATGCCCGGGCGTGTCCTCTGTTGCTGCCCACTACTCCCCTCACCTCCCAGGGGGTAAACAAGGGGAGGGGTCAAATGCTGAGGACAAATTTCCCCACACCTAGTGTGTGTTAGACAATCATTGGTACTTTAACTTTACTTCAGAATTAAAATACATTTTCTAATACCTCATTGATCATTCCCAAGTCTCTCAAAATGTTTCTTCTTCTTCACCTGGTGACTGAACACAAACAAACCCCAAGTTAAAGGGGACATGCACTTTTTTTTGGAATGTTGTCTATCATTCTCATACAAACTTTATGGCTGGCTCACATCGTGGTCACTCCGTGATCACGTACGACCGCCAGACACTTCTGGATGTGGACATATCGGGCCGTTTTGGACTGATAGACGCGTGCGTGCTAAACATGCTAACTAGCATGGGAATACGTCGGCGGCTACATCCAGCGGCCTGTGAAGCAGGGGAGTCTAGTAGCAGCGGGGGCCGTCTACGGAGCAGACGCCAGCGGTGTGATCAGAAACGCGGATGTCGAGCGGGGCTAAAAACAAAGCAGAAGGCTAATCCCCACAGAACACCACTTCCTTCCATCCTGAAGACCGATTTAAATGGAAAATGCGAGACTACTGGTCTGGGTAAGGAGTCAGTTAAATTAGAACACATTTTTTCTGCTTTGAGTGTTTCAGAGTTGGACATGTGTTTTACTGAGGTGGCTAACTATGATGCGTGCAGTTTATCAAAGCAACAAACAAACAATCGGAAAATCCCCGATACTGAGGTGGCTAACCATGATGCGTGCAGTTTATCAAAGCAACAATCAAACAATCGGAAAATTCCTGTCGTATCAATTCCTAGATATGGTCGTAACTATACTAAATGCACTGGGCATAATAAACACAACATTATTAATATTGCTACTACGGATAATTTGATCAAAAACTCCCTAAAACAGCCCACTACCTATAATATAGGTTTTTTAAACATAAGATCATTGTCTTCCAAAACGTTATTAGTTAATGATATTATCAGAGACAACAATCTTAACGTCATCGGTCTCAGCGAAACCTGGCTTAAACCAAACGACTTTTTTGCGCTAAATGAGGCATGTCCTCCTAACTTTACACATGCGCATATTGCCCGTCCGCTTAAAAGGGGTGGGGGGGTCGCACTAATATACAACGAAAACTTTAACCTTAGTCCTAACATAAATAATAAATATAAATCATTTGAGGTGCTCACTATGAAGTCTGCCACATCGTTACCTCTACACCTGGCTGTTATCTACCGCCCCCCAGGGCCCTATTCGGACTTTATCAATGAATTCTCAGAGTTCGTTCTTGATCTAGTGACACACGCCGATAATATAATCATAATGGGGGACTTTAATATCCATATGAATACCCCATTGGACCCACCGTGCGTAGCGCTCCAGACTATAATTGATAGCTGTGGTCTCACACAAATAATAAATGAACCCACGCATCGCAACGGTAATGCAATAGACCTAGTGCTTGTCAGGGGTATCACCGTCTCCAAAGTTACGATACTCCCGTATACTAAAGTATTGTCCGATCATTACCTTATAAAATTCGAGGTTCAGACGCATGTTCGTCAAACTAATAATAATAATAACTGCTATAGCAGCCGCAACATTAATACAGCCACAACGACAACTCTTGCTGACCTACTGCCCTCTGTAATGGCACCATTCCCAAAGTATGTGGGCTCTATTGATAACCTCACTAACAACTTTAACGACACCCTGTGCAAAACCATTGATAACATAGCACCGCTAAAGTTAAAAAAAGGCTCCAAAAAAGCGCACCCCGTGGTTTACAGAAGAAACTAGAGCTCAGAAATTATTATGTAGAAAGCTGGAACGCAAATGGCGCACGACTAAACTTGAGGTGCACCATCAAGCATGGAGTGATGGTTTAATAACTTATAAACGCATGCTTACCTTAGCTAAAGCTAAATATTACTCAAATCTCATCCACCGTAATAAAAACGATCCTAAATTTTTGTTTAGTACGGTAGCATCGCTAACCCAACAAGGGACCCCTTCCAGTAGCTCAACCCACTCAGCTGATGACTTTATGCAATTCTTTAGTAAGAACATTGAAGTCATTAGAAAGGAGATTAAAGACAATGCGTCCCAGCCACAACAGGGTTCTATTAACACTGATACGATGGTATATACGGCGGATACTGCCCTCCAAAATAGTTTCTCTTGTTTTGAGGAAATAACATTAGAGGAATTGTTACAACGTGTAAATGGAATAAAACAGACAACATGCTTACTTGACCCTCTTCCTGGGAAACTGATCAAGGAGCTCTTTGTATTATTAGGTCCATCAGTGGTAAATATTATAAACTTATCACTCTCCTCGGGCACTGTTCCCCTAGCATTCAAAAAAGCGGTTATTCATCCTCTTCTTAAAAAACCTAACCTCGATCCTGACCTCATGGTAAACTACCGACCGGTGTCTCACCTTCCCTTTATTTCAAAAATCCTTGAAAAAATTGTTGCGGAGCAGTTAAATGAACACTTAGCGTCTAACAATCTATGTGAAACCTTTCAATCCGGTTTCAGGGCAAATCACTCCACGGAGACAGCCCTCGCAAAAATGACTAATGATCTATTGCTAACGATGGATTCTGATGCGTCATCTATGTTGCTGCTCCTCGATCTTAGCGCTGCTTTCGATACCGTCGATCATAATATTTTATTAGAACGTATCAAAACACGAATTGGTATGTCAGACTTAGCCCTGTCTTGGTTTAACTCTTATCTTACTGATAGGATGCAGTGTGTCTCCCATAACGAAGTGACCTCGGACTACGTTAAGGTAACGTGTGGAGTTCCCCAGGGTTCGGTCCTTGGCCCTGCACTCTTCAGCATCTACATGCTGCCGCTAGGTGACATCATACGCAAATACGGTGTTAGCTTTCACTGTTATGCTGATGACACCCAACTCTACATGCCCCTAAAGCTGACCAACACGCCGGATTGTAGTCAGCTGGAGGCGTGTCTTAATGAAATTAAACAATGGATGTCCTCTAACTTTTTGCAACTCAACGCCAAAAAAACGGAAATGCTGATTATCGGTCCTGCTAGACACCAAACTCTATTTAATAATACAACTCTAACATTTGACAACCAAACAATTAAACAAGGCGACACGGTAAAGAATCTGGGTATTATCTTCGACCCAACTCTCTCCTTTGAGGCACACATTAAAAGCGTTACTAAAACGGCCTTCTTTCATCTCCGTAATATCGCTAAAATTCGCTCCATTCTGTCCACTAAAGACGCTGAGATCATTATCCATGCGTTTGTTACGTCTCGCCTCGACTACTGTAACGTATTATTTTCGGGTCTCCCCATGTCTAGCATTAAAAGATTACAGTTGGTACAAAATGCGGCTGCTAGACTTTTGACAAGAACAAGAAAGTTTGATCACATTACGCCTGTACTGGCTCACCTGCACTGGCTTCCTGTGCACTTAAGATGTGACTTTAAGGTTTTACTACTTACGTATAAAATACTACACGGTCTAACTCCATCCTATCTTGCCGATTGTATTGTACCATATGTCCCGGCAAGAAATCTGCGTTCAAAGGACTCCGGCTTGTTAGTGATTCCCAAAGCCCAAAAAAAGTCTGCGGGCTATAGAGCGTTTTCCGTTCGGGCTCCAGTACTCTGGAATGCCCTCCCGGTAACAGTTCGAGATGCCACCTCAGTAGAAGCATTTAAGTCTCACCTTAAAACTCATTTGTATACTCTAGCCTTTAAATAGACTCCCTTTTTAGACCAGTTGATCTGCCGTTTCTTTTCTTTTTCTTCTATGTCCCACTCTCCCTTGTGGAGGGGGTCCGGTCCGATCCGGTCGCCATGTACTGCTTGCCTGTGTATCGCCTGGGGATATCTCTGCGCTGCTGATCCGCCTCCGCTTGGGATGGTTTCCTGCTGGCTCCGCTGTGAACGGGACTCTCGCTGCTGTGTTGGATCCGGTTTGGACTGGACTCTCGCGACTGTGTTCGATCCATTGTGGATTGAACTTTCACAGTATCATGTTAGACCCGCTCGACATCCATTGCTTTCCTCCTCTCTAAGGTTCTCATAGTCATTATTGTCACCGACGTCCCACTGGGTCATTATTGTCACCGATGTCCCACTGGGTGTGAGTTTTCCTTGCCCTTATGTGGGCCTACCGAGGATGTCGTGGTGGTTTGTGCAGCCCTTTGAGACACTAGTGATTTAGGGCTATATAAGTAAACATTGATTGATTGATTGATTGATTCATAATCCTTAAGTAAGACAAGAACAATTTCTTAAAAATGAATTCTAACTCGCTCTATTCCTCCTACAAATTGCTCGAAAAACCTCCATCAATGTTTTATGTACATGCTGTGAGTATATATTCCACAAAACATGCAATATTTACATTTTACAGAAGGGTCACAATCTTAGCTTTTTGCTTAAAAAACAACACCACTACTGACGGCAGACTTGGACTATGACACGGTTTGTTTTCCCATGGTGCAAAGCGACTGGACTGGACAAGGCGTGAAGGTAACGCCATGATTTAATATTACTTAAAAAGGAACAAAAAAAGGCGCGCACAAGGGGGAGAAGAAACTTGACTAAGAAAACAAAAAACTAGCACAAAGGCAGAACTATGGACATAAAAACGAAAACACTTACTGTGACGTGAAAAAACACGCATGGATAATGTCAGGGGTATCAAAAGTGATGTCGCCAGGCCGACGACCTGGCAACTACAGGCTTAGATAATGGTGACATGATTAAAAAAGGTGCATGAGTCATAAACAAATCAGGTGCGTGAGTCCAAAGTGTTGGCATTGTTCATACTGCCACCCTTAGTGTGACACGTAAGGCTGTTGAGTAAATATGCCCTTCATTCGCTCGTCAGCAATGTGGTTATGTGGCTCATGTTTATGACAGTGTTGGCATTGTTCCTACTGCCACCCTTAGTGTGACATGTATGGCTGTTGAGTACCGTATTTCCTTGAATTGCCGCCGGGCATATAGTATGCGCCTGCCTTGAATTACCGCCGGGTCAAACTCGCGACGTCACGGGTGACACTTCCCCTGTCATCATTTTCAAAATGGAGGAGGCTGATTTCAATACTGGTAATTTGAAATTGCATAAAGGGAAGAAGATTAAGAGCTATTCAGTAGGATTTAAGGTCCAAGCCATTGAATACCGGTATGCTAAAAAGAACAGTAAGCAGCTATGTTTTATTAATATACCGTAACTGTGTGTGTCAAAAATATGAGTCATTAAATGACTCCCGCCTCCTGGTGGTAGAGGGCGCTAGTGATCCTTTTTGTGACTACTCGGCTGCAGAAGAAGTGACAACGAGTTAACGTGATATGTGCTGGGAATGGATTTGACGCTGGGGGGCCACGACGGACCTTTAAGGATGTAACATCACTACTCCTATGCTGGCTATATAAACAACCGGGCTGAAATAAAGCATGTTCCAGTCCTAAATACCCATTGTATTATTTATACAAGAACACTTTATGGTGCCAGCGGTGGGAAAAAAAATCACCCACGGAACAGAACGGGAGGGGGAGTTGTTCGAGGTTAATTCTGTCGTCACCCCCACTTGAGGAGCCAAGCGAACTGTTAGCAGCAGTCTGATAGCAGTTTTCTAAAGTGGACTTTCAATCGAAGCAGGAGGTAATAAAGGACAGAGAGACTTTTAAAACTGAAGAAAGATAAGGAAGACTTCTATAATCAAGTTATCGATGCTTTTGATCAGAAGGGGCTGGCATGGACTTCATTTATAAGTAAAGGTAAGACCATAATAACGTTTTTTTATTTATTTATTAAATGTGCTTTTCATGATGGTGTCCTTACATCACACTCAATTTTTTACTGCATGCCTTTGGTAAGTGCCGGATTGAGAGGAGGTTTTAAAATAATTAGCGCATGCTTCCCTTTACCGCATGCATTTGGTAAGCGCAGGAGTGAAAGGAGGTTTTAAATTAATTAGCGCCCCAGCAGCAATTCAAGGAAATACGGTAAGTATGCTCTTCATTTGCTCGTCTGCAGTGTGTTCCAAGGCAAGATAATTGTTGTGGCTTGTGCAGCCCTTTGAGACACTCGTGATTTAGGGCTATTTAAGTAAGCATTGATTGATTCATTGATTGAATTGTGTCATTAGTTCATTATCAGGCACAATGAAGTCTTAGTTAGGCTTTGTTAATTTTAGATTAAATTATTTGTGACTTTGTTATTAATATGTTAAACGGACTTAAATCGCTGCAAGAATAACAAGAAGAAGAATGATGTTTCTAAAAATATTGTAAGGATTTAAAGTTGCCATCAATCCCACATGGGTGCTCTGCACTGGTTATATAAAGGCCTACTGAAATGAGATTTTCTTATCTAAACGGGGATAGCAGGTCCTCTCTGTGTCATACTTGATCATTTCGCGATATTGCCATATTTTTGCTGAAAGGATTTAGTAGAGAACATTGACGACAAAGTTTGCAACTTTTGTTCGCTAATAAAAAAGCCTTGCCTTTACCAGAAGTAGCAGACGATGTGCACGTGACGTCACGGGTTGTAGGGCTCCTCACATCCTCACATTGTTTACAATGTGAGCCTGCAGCAGCAAGAGCGATTCGGACCGAGAAAGCGACAATTTCCCCATTAATTTGAGCGAGGATGAAAGATTTGTGGATAAGGAAAGTTAGAGTGAAGCACCAAAAAAAAGAAAAAAAAAGAAAAGAAAAAGCGACGGCTCCAGTGTGAGCATTTCAGATGTAATTAGACACATTCACTAGGATAATTCTGGAAAATCTCTTATCTGCTTATTGTTTTAATAGTGTTTTAGTGAGATTGTAAAGTCATACCTGAAAGTCAAACGCCAGTGTCTTTCAGAGAAGCCAATGGAGGAGCCAAGATCACAGCTGCCTTTTTGAGCTGCAGGAGGAAGTCCCATAATCCACTGAAGTCTCCGGTAAGAGCCGACTTAATATCACAATTTTCCCATCCAAAAACTCGCTGGTTGACGTAGAGAAACATGTTCGCTTGACCGCTCTGTGTTAAAGTTTCACAACAGACAAAGAAACACAGGCTGTGTTTCGGTTGCTAAAGACAGCTGCAATCCACCGCTTTCCACCAACAGCATTCTTCTTTATAGTCTCCATTATTAATTGAACAAATTACTGTGTAATTATGCGATGAAAAGAGACGACTTTTAGCCGTGTGTGGTGCTGGGCTGATATGTCCACTCCAACCCGAGACGTCACGCGCACGGAGACGTTTTCAACAAGAAACTCCGCGGGAAATTTAAAATTGTAATTTAGTAAACTAAAAAGGCTGTATTGGCATGTGTTGCAATGTTAATATTTCATCATTGATATATAAACTATCAGACTGCGTGGTCGGTAGTAGTGGGTTTCAGTAGGCTTTTAAGTAAAATTAGTCAAATTAATTTTTATTTTTTTTTACTTACGAAAAAGCATTATTGTAATTAACGTATAAACTTGTATGATGCAGATTAAATATTTGTTTACCAACTAAATGTTGTGTTTTAGTGAACATGGTTGATTTGGAGGTTATGGGCTCTTCCCTGGATTCTTCCCCCCGCCAAGCTCACCTGTGCTGCCGCCTCCTGGACGGCCGTGCATCGCTGCGAGTGTGAGCGTGCGTGTGTGCGCGCGGGAGTGAGCGAGTCGACCGCGCTCCGCTCATAAGTACGCGGCCACTCCGCTCGCCGCCTTCAAAGCACGCACAGGGGGAAGCGGGGTCCAAATGGCGAGCACCGCACCTCCGCCATCGTCGCTACCGCCGCTGCTCCTCCGGCTTCTCCTCGCCGGGCTCGCTCTCACGCGAACCGCGGAGCCGCTGCGGGCCGAGCGGGGAGGGGACGAGGGGACGCCCGGAGGCGGCGAGGGCCACGCGGCGGAGACGCCGTGCGAGATCAAGACCGTCACCGTCTCCACGCTGCCGGTTCTCCGGGAGAACGAGTTCAGCTTCACCGGTGTCGGAGCCGCCGGGAGCGCGGTGGGAGCAGGAGAAGTAGGAAGTAGTGTCGCCGGAGCAGGTGGCACCGCGGGAGGGGGACCAGGAGGAGGGGAGTCGCGGCTCTTGTTGTTCGTCAGGACTGATCTACCTGGGATGATTTCCGTCATGGATGATCTCGACAACACGGCTCTTCCTTACTTCACTCTCGGTAAGAACTACCAATATTCACCCGAGTCCATGTTGCTCCATGGCAGGCCTCCATGGTGACACCTCCAGCCACTAATTGTTGATTTAAGCATCTTAAATTACACCAATGTAGTTTTCTACACATTTATTTTAATTTTTTCTATAAATATGTACTTTTATAACCATACAATGTTAGAAGACAAAAAAAGGTTTTGTTTACTATTAAAAAGGTAATTTTTCACTAAAGGCTATTGAAGTCACACACCAAAAATAAACAATAGTTGAACTAAGCGGAAAAGTTTTAAAATTATGTCAACAAAATGTTAGAAGGATTAAGTCACATTGTAATATTACAACATTCACATTTTATTTTGTTGTGCTAAAAGTTGTCATTTTCAAAGAATTCACTATTGTGATTATTGTTGTCCCCGGTACCAATATGTATTTCCATACTTTTCAAAATAAAAGGGCACCACAAAAAATACATTATTACGATAAACAAATGTTTGTTATTGCACTCAGACAACAATTTTGGCATTAAAAATTAAATATAATAAGCACTTATTCTGTTGTTTGAATACTTTGGTTTGAGTCCCCATGGTGCGCCATCTTGTCCATAAAAAAAAAAAAAAACTACTGGTATTTTTCAAATGCAGTATAGTACCTTCTTTTAAGTCATTAGTACCGCGGTGCTTCATTAATGCCCGTATACCGTACAATCCTTGGTCATTTTTCACTAAGAGGTATTGAAGTCACACCAAAAATAAACAATAGTTGAACTAAGTGGAAAAAGTTAGAACATTATGACAACAAAATGTTACAAGGATTAAGTCACATTGTATTATTAAAACATTCACATTTCATTTTGCTGGGCTAAAAGTTCCTTCCATCCATCAATTTTTCTACCGCTTATTCATTTTGAGGTCGCGGGGGGCGCTCGTGCCTATCTCAGCCACAATCTGGCGGAAGGCGGAGTACACCCTGGACAAGTCGCCATCTCGTCACAGGGCCTGTGCTAAAAGTTGTCATTTTAAAATAATTTACTGTTGCGATTAATGTTGTCCCCGGTACCAATATGTATTTCCATACTCTTCAAAATAAAAGGGCACCACAAAAAAAATACACTATTAAAATGTTGTCATACAATAAACATGTTTCTTTTGCACTTATAGAACAATTCTGGCATTAAATGTAAAATTAAATGCAATACGCACTTATCATTTTGTTGTTTGGATACTTTATATATGTTTTGGGTCCCCATTGTGCGCCATCATGACCATGAAAAAAAAAGTACTGGTATTTTTCAAATGCAGTATAGTACCTTCTTTTAAGTCATTAGTACCGCGGTGCTTCATTAATGCCCGTATACCGTACAATCCTAGGTCATTTTTTCACAAAGAGGTATTGAAGTCACACCAAAAATAAACAATGTCATGTCTGTGAGATCATGTTTTGTTTTTTTTGGACACTCAGTTCCTGTTTTTGCACTTCCTGGTTTGTTTTGTTACCATGACTACTCATTAGTTTTCACCTGTCAAGCACCTGTGTAACGTTTTGCACTCGCACACCTGTTTTCACTGATCATGTCACTGCTATTAAAGCCGGTCTGTTTCTGTTATTCGACCTGGCAACATCACCTTCTGCCACAATCTATCACCCTCGATACCTCTACTCTGCTTCATGTCATGTTTTACAGTTCCATTTCAAGTAAGTTTATGTTTATAGTTCATAGTTTCTGCCTTTGTGCAAGTCTTTGTTTTCTTTCGTCCAGTTTGTTCTCCGCCATTGTGCGCGCCTTTTGTTTGTTCCTGTTTTTTAGTTATAGTGTCAAAATAAAAATATGTCTTTACCCTCATACTTTAGTTTTGAGTCACCATGGTGTGCCGTCATGTCCATGAAAAAAAAGTACTGGTATTTTACAAATGCAGTATAGTACTTTCTTTTAAGTCATTAGTACCGTGGTGCTTCATAAATGCCCGTATACCGTACAATCCTAGGTCATTTTTCACTAAGTGGTATTGAAGTCACACCAAAAATAAACAATAGTTAAACTAAGCGGAAAAAGAATGAAAATTATGACAAAGAAATGTTACGACGACTGTGGTTGTTATATTACAAGATTAACATTTTATTTTGTTGTGCTAAAAGTTGTCATTTTACAAGTACAAACCCAGTTTCCATATGAGTTAGGAAACTGTGTTAGATGTAAATATAAGCGGAATGCAATGATTTGCAATTAATTTTCAACACATATCTAATTGAATATGCTACAAATACAACATATTTGAAGTTAAAACTGATGTTTTTTTCTTTGTTGCAAATAATCATTAACTTTAGAATTTGATGCCAGCAACACGTGGCAAAGAAGTTGGGAAAGATGGCAATAAATACTGATAAAGTTGAGGAATGCTCATCAAACACTTATTTTGAACATCCCACAGGGGTGCAGGCTAATTGGGAACAGGTGGGTGCCATGATTGGGTATAAAAAACAGCTTCCATGAAATGCTAAGTAATTCACAAACAAGGATGAGGGGAGGGTCACCAATTTGTAAGCAAACAGTTTTAGAACAACATTTCTCAACGAGCTATTGCAAGGAATTTAGGGATTTTGCCATCCACGGTCCGTAAAATCATCAAAAGGTTTAGGGAATCTAGAGAAATCACTGCATGTAAGCGATGATATTACGGACCTTTGATCCCTCAGGCGATACTGCATCAAAAACCGACATCAGTGTGTAAAGGATATCACCACACGGGCTCAGGAACACTTCAGAAAACCACTGTCAGTAACTGCAGTTGGTCGCTACATCTGTAACTGCAAGTTAAAACTCTACTATGCAAAGCGAATGCCATTTATCAACAACACAGAGGAACGCCGCCGGCTTCATTTTAGAGGAATGAAAATACAACTTCCAAGTTGAGGAGGAAGTCACACTTTTAATGGAATTTTTTTTGTATTTTTTCAGCCAAAATATTTTCAAAACATTTTTACCGCAACATTGCAAAGTGCGACAAAGTTGTCTTCACATGAAATTATACAGCCAAAATAAGTAAAAAAAAAAATTCTTGAAGTTACAGAAATAAAGTCAGACTTTTATGAGAAAACAAAGTTGTACTGTATTTTCTGGACTGTAAGGCGCACTAAAAAAATGTTCCCCCTCAAAACTCAACAGTGCACCTTGTAACCCGGTGTGCCTAGTGTATGGAAAATTTCTGGTTTTGCTTACCAACCTCGAAGCAATTTTATTTGGCACACAGTGTGCTGATACATGTGACCAGTAGATGGCCGTCAAACATAAGAGATATGTGTAGACCGCATTATGATGGCAATATGACTCAAGTAAACAGCGCCAACTTTTTATATGTTCGATTGAAAATATAGAGCATCACACACGGCACTCAAAAATCTGTCAACATGTTTTAGTACGACTTTGGTGAAGCCACACCATTTGATGTGCTTCAACATACCATTATAGATGCGCCCTATGGTCCGGAATATATGGTAAACAAAATTTCTTCAAGTTACGGGAATAAAGTCAGACTTATGTGAAAAAGAAAGTTGTACTATTTCATGATAAAGGTGATTTTACAAACATTAAGACTGCATCCAATGTATTTTAGAAGATTTATTGTCGCAATAGATGACTTCCATGAGCTTCATTGTTAGCCATCTCGTACTTGCCGTTTATTAACGTACAAATTAGAAAGCAAAAGAAGGAGAAAGTTTTCTTGTCTCTCTTTGGAATTGTGAATGATCGGCAAAATTCCGAAAAAGGTCAGTTCCCCTTTTAAAGTTACAATAACAAAGATGTAATGTTACACACATTATTAGTAACGTAAGTCTCACTGTTACAAGCAAATACATTTTTAAAGTTAAAGTACCACTGATAGTCACACACACACACACAATTATTCTCTACATTCGACCCATCACCCTTGATCACCTCCTGTGAGGTGAGGGGAGCAGTGAGCAACAGCAGTGGCCACGCCCGGGAATAATTAACCCCCAATTCCAACCCTTGAATCTGAGTGCCAAGCAAGGAGGTAATGGGTCCCATTTTTATGTTCTTTGGTTTGAACTTACAACTTACCGATCTCAGGGCGGACACTCTAACCACTAGTCCACGGAGTCCGTCACAACTGATAAAGGTTGTGACTTTTATATACGATATGGAAAATGTTACGAGATACGTTAGTCTGGGGTGTCAAACTCATTTTAGCTCAGGATCCGCATGGAGGGAAATCTGTGCACACGCTATCCGGACTATTAAAATAATGGTATTAAAACTAAAAAATAAAGACAAATTCAGATTGTTTTTTTTTTGTCTTACTTTGGCCCAAAATAGAACAAACATGTTGTGAAAATATAACAAAAAAAAATACCGGCAGCATTAAAGTTTAGATCCGTGAAGGAATGAAGAAAGTGAATGAACATAACTGAATTTGTTTTCTTTTGTATTTTTTTTTAATGAATTAAGTAACGTTTATGACAACCTTTTCCCCAAAACACAAGATAGAATGTGAGATACAACAGGATAATGTTATCAGACGGTTTTCAAAACAAAAAAGTGGCACCCCAAAAATTTACTGTGGGACCCCATTTTTATGACTTGATGGGGACCCCATTTTGAAAATTCCTAGCGTCAACACCAATGGAGTATTGGTGCGTGCAAAACAGCAGCAGGCGGCTGTGGCCTGCGGGCCGGATCTAATATTAATCAAATAACATCCCAGGGGCCTTGACTTTGACACATAGGTGATAGAGCAGTGGTTCCTAAATGGGGGTACACGTACCCCTGGGGGTACTTGAAGGTATGCCAAGGGGTACGTGAGATTTTTTTTTAAATATTCTAAAAATAGCAACAATTCAAAAATCATTTATAAATATATTTATTGAATAATACTTCAACAAAATATGAATGTAAGTTCACAAACTGTGAAAAGAAATACAACATGTTCCATAAATATTGATGTTAAAGATTTCCTTTTTTGTGAAGAAATGTTTAGAATAAAGTTGATGAATCCAGATGGATCTCTATTACAATCCCCAAGGAGGGCACTTTAAGTTGATGATTCCTTCTATGTGTAGAAATCTTAATTTATAATTAAATCACTTGTTTATTTTTCAACAAGTTTTTAGTTATTAGTATATCTTTTTTTCCAAATAGTTCAAGAAAGACCACTACAAATGAGCAATATTTTGCACTGTTATACAATTTAATAAATCAGAAACTGATGACATAGTGCTGTATTTTACTTCTTTATCCCTTTTTTTCAACCGAAAATGCTTTGCTCTTATTAGGAGGTACTTGAATTAAAAAGTTCACAGGGGGTACATCACTGAAAAAAGGTTGAGAACCACTGTGGTAGAGTATGACAAAAAAATGGTACGTTTACAAGACCTTGTTAGGATAAGAGCTGCTTCTTTTAATATTGTTTTACTTAAAAAAAATAAAAAATAAAGTCATAATATAAATAAATAAAATATTATGTTATATTCCATCCATCCATTTTTTACCGCTTGTCCTGTTCAGGGGGGCGGGATTTTGTGCTAAAAGTAATTTTACTACCACTCAGTGGCCTAGTGGTTAGAGTGTCCGCCCTGAGATCAGTAGGTTGTGAGTTCAAACCCCGGCCGAGTCATACCGAAGACTATAAAAATGGGACCCATTACCTCCTTGCTTGGCACTCAGCATCAAGGATTGGAATTGGGGGTTAAATCACCAAAAATGATTCCCGGGCGTGGCCACCGCTGCTCCCCTCACATACCAGGGGGTGAACAAGGCGGATGGGTCAAATGCAGAGGACAAATTTCACCGCATCTAGTTTGTTTGTGACTATCATTGGTACTTAAAAGTCCTACTGAAACCCACTACCACCGACCACGCAGTCTGATAGTTTATATATCAATGATGAAATATTAACATTGCAACACATGCCAATATGGCCGGTTTAGTTTACTAAATTGCAATTTTAAATTTCCCGCTGAGTTTCTTGTTGAAAACGTTGCGGGATGATGACGCGTATGATGACACGTGCTTGTGACGTTATTGGTTGGAGGGGACATATTAGCTCAGCACCACTTACAGCTAAAAGTCATCTCTTTTCATCGCATCATTTCACAGTAATTTGTAGATCTGTATTGCTGAATCTTTTGCAATTTGTCCAATTAATAATGGAGACTATAAATAAGAATGCTGTTGGTGGAAAGCGGTGGATTGCAGCTGCCTTTAGCACCGAGACACAGCCGGTGTTTCTTTGTTTGTTGTGAAGCTTTAACACAGAGCGGTCAAGCGAACATGTTTCTCTATGTCAACCAGCATGTTTTTGGATGGGAAAATTGTGATATTAAGTCGGCTCTTACCGGAGACATCAGTGGATTACTGGACCTCCTGCAGCAGCTGTCAAAAAAGGCATCTGTGAGCTTGGCTCCTCCATGGCTTCCATCATAGACACTGGCGTTCACCGCAGCCATCCGACTTTGAGGTATGACTTTACAATAAAACAAAAACATTATTAAGACAATAAGCAGATAAGGGATCTTCCAGAATTATCCTAGTAAATGTGTCTAATTACATCTGAAACGCTCACACTGCTGCCGCCCGGAGCCGTCGCGGCTTTTTCTTTCTTTTTGTGCTTCACTCTAACTTTCTTTATCCACAAATCTTTCATCCTCGCTCAAATTAATGGGGAAATCGTCGATTTCTCGTTCCGAATAGCTCTTGCTGCTTGAGGCTATGATTCTAAACAATGTGAGGATGTGAGGAGCCCTCACTCCGGTGACGTCACATCTGCTATTTCCGGTAAAGGCAAGGCTTTTTTATTAGCGACCAAAAGTTGCGAACTTTATCGTCGATGTTCTCTACTAAATCCTTTCAGCAAAAATATGGCAATATCGCAAAATGATCAAGTATGACACATAGAATGGACCTGCTATCCCCGTTTGAATAAGAAAATCTCATTTCAGTAGGCCTTTAATTTTACTAGAGTTACAAACTCAAAATAGTAGGAGTTAGGCATTTGATGATACGTTTAAATATTATGTGAAAAGTCCCAATTTTATGAAAATAAAGTAATATTATGATTAAGAAGGGAAGGGTCGTTAGGGTAATAAAGAAAACTGTAATTTTTCCGACAATAGATTTAATCTAGGAAATTATGACTATTTTTTAGTATTCTGACTTAAATCATGTACATCTATCTATAAATAAGATCATTCCCATTACTTCACAATTTTTGAACGCAATATTTTTACTTTGTCTTCCTTCTCGTAAACTTCTGAGCTAAATGTACAGGTTCATTGCGTAATATTACGACTTTGTTCTCATTCAATCCATTCTCATATTAGGACTTTATTCCCGTAAAAATGATTCATTGTTGCAATTCTCTCCTGTGTAATTTGTGACCCTCAGACGCCACAATTGTTAAATTCCCTCCTGTAACGGAATGACAGCGAGTGATTTCCCTTGCTTCATTTTCATATGGAAGAACATTTTTTTTTTTGTGACAATCTCCTTTCTTTTCTTTTCTTCTCTCATTTCTACTCAGCTTGCTCTCACATGTTGTAGTTGAAATACGATTACATTTCACGCACACCCTCACCCTCACTGTGCCAACCAATCAAGGGATCCAATTTGGTCCTGCAAATGTGCATGAAATTGATATTTTATTCTCAGACCAGCACACACACATGCAAAGTCCAGTGGTGGTGGGACTTCCAGTGAATGAGATGCTTAGCTAGTGTTTGCATCACTGTCAGGCAATATGAATAAACACACACACGCTCCCTTTCTCATATTCTTACTTTGCCTCTCACACACACTGACACAAGTGAATGGATGTAAATGGCGCCCTGCTGCTAGTTTGACAGGTCATAGAGGGTTGAGTGTGAAAATGTTTCACTCTTAAAACCACCTAGGGCATGAAGACACACTGAGGATTTAATAACGGAGGAAATATCTCTGCCATCAATCTTTGGAGGCTTTGTTTCCATCTTAGTCGTGAGGAAAAATACTTTCTTAAAATCCATTTTTTCATTAGGAATAATACAAATTGAGACGGGCTAAATAGAGGAGCCCCTGTTGACTTATTCTTAGCTGATTTTCAATAGTCAAAGTGGCAGCTGAGCCGACTGAGGATGTCGTTGAGACAATGGTGATTAAGGGCTATATGGATAAACTTTGAATATTAGTTTATTTCGAACATGCAAGCAAACTGCATGATACATCACAATTTCCAGTTTTTCTTTTTAACATGTTCGAAAAAGAGTTGGAAGAACCAGAGTGTGACCGACTCTTGCCGTCGTTGTGCGGGTTCCATGGACCACCAAGGAAGGACATGATCGAGCAGGTTTGATTCTCGTTTGGTCGGGTCGCTTTTCAGCTCCTCCTCCACTCCTCGCTCTTCAACCACTCTTTAGCCGCCCACGTCGTCGTCGTCTGCGGCTCGCTCTCTGTTGCTTTCGCCCTTCGTGCACTGCTGCTGGCTCTCCAACTCCTTCTTTCCGTTCTCTCCTCCTTCTCCCCTGAACTCGATTGTGGCGTCGCTACCGGCACGCCCCCCTCTCCGCTCGGTCGCCGTCCCCGCCTCTTTGCCGCCATCTTGGGCCGGGCTCACACGTGCCCTGCCCCGCTGCTCGTTCGCTGGCTCCGCCTCTCAACACAGAGTTTGTTTAATCCTACCCCTTTTCTTTTACATAACAATTGCTAAAACTTTTGTTCACTTCCTGTTCTCAATTTTTTCACAATATACTCCATAAGTAATTACAATAAATCACAATACAACTTTGATTGATTTATTGATTGATTAATCAAACTATACATTTTTTTGTTTCATATTGTTGTCTCGTTATTTGCATGAAGTGAGAGAAGAAACTGAAAATTAGCGCTGCCGATAGCGACAAAATTATCGGTAAAACAGGAAAAGTCACCTCTACAGTATGGCAGTTTTTGGGATTTTTAAAAACGGACCATGGTCAGACCAATGTGGTCTGTAAATTATACAAAAAGCTATTTTGCAGAAAAAAAGGTCTTCTTGGGATTCTCTAGGTTTACATGTTCACACTTTGCACTATTGTTACATTTATTATGCATTTCTTACATATTTGTTTTTGCACTTTCATTTCAAAAGATTAGATTTTAAATGTAATTTTAGAATTTAAAATTGATTAATTGTTTTCCATGGTTCTAATCAATCAATCAATATTTTTTTTATTTATATAGCTCTAAATCACAAGTGTCTCAAAGGGCTGCACAAGCCAAAACAGCATCCTCTGTTCAGAGCCCACATAAGGGCAAGGAAAAACTCACAACCCAGTGGGATGTCAATGCGCATGACAATGAGATGTGATTGACCCCCCCCCAATGGACGTCGAGTGGGTCTAACATAATATTGTGAAAGTCCAGTCCATAGTGGATCTAACATAATAGTGAGAGTCCAGTCCATGGTGGGGACAGCAGGAGACCATCCCGAGCAAAGACGGGTCGACAGCGCAGAGATGTCCCCAACCAATGCACAGGCGAGTGGTCCAACCCCGGGTCCCGACTCTGGACAGCCAGCTCTACATCCATGGCCACCGGACCTGTGCTACCCCCCCATCTCCCCCTCAACAATGGAGAGGGGGGCAGAGGAGAAAAGAAAAGAAACGGCAGATCAACTGGTCTAAAAAGGGGGTCTATTTAAAGCATGGGTGTCAAACTCTGGCCTGCTATGTAATTTCACTTGGCCATTGAGGCAATATCAAATTAACATTAGAGCTGGCCCGCCGCTTTAACACCGCATTCACAGCTAACGCTCTTACTTGCCAACCCTCTCGATTTTCCCGGGAGACTCCCGAAGTTCAGTGCCCCTCCCTAATTTCATTCCGGACAACAATATTGGGGTGGGCTTTAAAGGCACTGCCTTTGGCGTTCTCTACAACCTGTCTTCACGTGCACTTTTCCTTTATACAAACAGCGTGCCGGCCCAGTCACATAATATATGCAGCTTATACACACACACAAGTGGATGCAAGGCATACTTGGTCAACAGCCATACAGGTCACACTGAGGGTGGCCGTATAAATAACTTTAACACTGTTACAAATATGCGCCACACTGTGAACCCACACCAAACAAGAATGACACATTTCGGGAGAACATCCGCACGGTAACACAACATAAACACAACAGAACAAGTGCCCAGAACGCCTTGCATCACTAACTCTTCCGGGACGCTACAATATACACCCCCCCCGCTATAATCAAACTCCGTCCACGTCAACCCCACCGCCGAAAAGAGGCATCCAATTTTTATTTAAATTTGATTTGATATGCCATTGATATTTTTTAATTATTATTATTATTTGAAACTCGATTTTGCATGTTACTATAAAGTTATATAAGCCTTGTTTGTTCAATATTCAATGCAAAACTTGTTTGGGTCCCTATTAAAAGGTTAATTTGTTCAACCTCGGCCCGCGGCTTTGTTCGGTTTTAAATTTTGGCCCACTGTATTTGAGTTTGACACCCCTGGTTTAAAGGCTAGAGTATACAAATGAGTAATAATACGTTATACGTTACAGTAATCGAGACGAGACATAACGAACGCATGAAAAATGATCTCAGCGTCGCCAGTGGACAAAATGGAACGAATTTTTGCGATTTACGTAGATGAAAAAAGGCCATTTTACAAACCCTGTTTCCATATGAGTTGGGAAATTGTGTTAGAGGTAAATAAAAACAGAAAACAAGTTGTGGACAAAGGGGTGTACCTCGCCCCATCCTGTGAAAGACTGAGCATTTTTTAGGAAGCTCTTTTTATACCCAATCATGGCACCCACCTGTTCCCAATTAACCTTCACACCTGTGGGATGCTCCAAATAAGTGTTTGATGAGCATTCCTCAACTTTATCAGCATTTATTACCACCTTTCCAACTTCGTTCTCACGTGTTGTTTACATCAAATTCTAAAGTTAATGATTATTTAAAAAAAAAAAAAAAGTTTATCAGTTTGAACATCAAATATGTTGTCTTTGTAGCATATTCAACTAAATATGGGTTGAAAATTATTTGCAAATCATTGTATTCCGTTTCAGCTCTCGCTGGATCGGTTCGCAGCCGAGTGTGAAGCGACCGGAATGAGAATCAGCACCTCCAAGTCCGAGTCCATGGTTCTCGCCCGGAAAAGGGTGGAATGCCATCTCTGGGTTGGGGAGGAGAACCTGCCCCAGGTGGAGGAGTTCAAGTACCTAGGAGTCTTGTTCACGAGTGAGGGAAGAGTGGATCGTGAGATCGACAGGCGGATCGGTGCGGCGTCATCAGTAATGCGGACGTTGTACCGATCCGTTGTGGTGAAGAAGGAGCTGAGCCGGAAGGCAAAGCTCTCAATTTACCGGTCAATCTACGTTCCCATCCTCACCTATGGTCATGAGCTTTGGGTTATGACCGAAAGGATAAGATCACGGGTACGAGCGGCCGAAATGAGTTTCCTCTGCCGTGTGGCGGGGCTCTCCCTTAGAGATAAGGTGAGAAGCTCTGCCTTCCGGGAGGAACTCAAAGTAAAGCCGCTGCTCCTTCACATCGAGAGGAGCCAGATGGGGTGGCTCGGGCATCTGGTCAGGATGCCACCCGAACGCCTCCCTAGGGAGGTGTTTAGGGCACGTCCAACCGGTAGGAGGCCACGGGGAAGACCCAGGACACGTTTGGAAGACTATGTCTCCCGGCTGGCCTGGGAACGCCTCGGGATCCCCCCGGAAGAGCTAGACAAAGTGGCTGGGGAGCGGGAAGTCCGGGTTTCCCTGCTTAGTCTGTTGCCCCCGCGACCCGACCTCGGATAAGCGGAAGAAGATGGATGGATGGATGTATTCCGTTTATATTTACATCTAACACAATTTCCCAACTCATATGGAAACTGGTTTCGTACAATTCTCTCTGCTCCCCAACCCGGAGATGGCATTCCACTCTTTTCCGGCCGAGAACCATGGACTCGGACTTGGAGGTGCTGATTCTCATTCCGGTCGTTTCACACTCGGCTGCGAACCGATCCAGCTAGAGCTGAAACGGAATACAATGATTTGCAAATAACTTTCAACCCATATTCGGTTGAATGTGCTACAAAGACAACATATTTGATGTTCAAACTGATAAACATTTTTTGGTTTCATTTTTTTAAACAATTCTATATTTTGCCACATTTTCACACAAGGGTCCATGAATTCACATTTCACATCGCATTGAAGCCTCAGTATGTGGCAACTGCGATAACCGTGTGTTTCATCTGACTATATTTAGCTTGCAAGTGGTATTTTAATCTCTTCCCTTGCTCTTAATTTTCCTTCAAACTTGCTGCAGGGAGGCTAAAAGCCAGGCAGGAACGTCTGTGAAGGGCTGAAAGCACTAAGCTAGTAAATCACTTTCGGTTCTCATTAAGGACCGAGCGTGGACTGGCGAGGAAAGACCTCTCTGTGCTATCTGTCTGTCTGTCTATAGTATCTTGTAAACTGCTGTGCACAGTTTTCCTTTTTAACGATATTCTGCGCTTGATGCACTTTAAAACCCTACAATATTTTATGTAGGTGTTCAAGAGCTGTTTTAGTTGCAGCCATATGCAGTCTATTAATGTTTGTTTCTGTGAAGCTGAGAGCTTGTCAACAAATCGGCTTGTTACCCGCAGAACAAATGTGTTCCTCTGATAAGCGATATGCTGAACACGAGCACACATGATCTTAGCCGGTTGTTCCAGCATTAGGTTTTTGTTTATATTACGACATAATTGCAAAAAAGTAATTATTTTTGCATTCATGAGAAAAGATTGGACATTTCAGAACTAATTTTATAAAAGTGGCAAGGAGCAAACTTCTCAGACAGCATTAATAACGCTGATAAGTTTATTGTGAACAGCAAGGCAAATGTATTGGTTTAACACCAACAACCAAAAGTGCACAAAAGTCCACTGAAATGCAGCTATCTTAAAAAAAATACAACAGTAGGTTGCCTACAGCTGCAGCTGTTACTGCCAATGACAATATTTCCAAGCTCTAAATTACCGTATTTTCAATACCATAGAGTGGAATTTCCACTTATTTCATTATTTTTCTTATATAAGGCGCACCGGATTATAGGGCGCATTAAAGGAGTCATATAATTATTTTTTTTGTAATTTGAAAACACTTCCCCTCCATAACATGTAATGGTGATTCTTTGGTCAAAATATTGCATAGATTATGTTCTACGAATCATCTTCAAATCGCTTTCTGACAGTCACTTCCACTTCTGAGCGGTCTTATTACGTGGTTCACCTTCGGCAGCGTCTTTTCCCTGTCATCTTTGTTGTAGCCGTGTAGCGTGCAAGGACGGGAGTGGAAGAAGTGTCAAAAGATGGAGCTAACTGTTTTAGTGACATTCAGACTTCAATCAATAACAGAGCAGCATCTCTTCATCCGAAACAACAACAAAGCCGGAAATGTGTCCCGTGAAAAATTGTCCGACCAGAACTCTCTAATAACTAGCCTTCCTTGGGTGAATAATGTAAACTTACTACACCGGTGTGTTTTAGGGCTCTCATGGCGAGTTTACTGACACATATAAATAAGAACTTTACACTACTTTATATTAGAAATGGCAACAGCGGACGATGAATGTCCCGTAAAAAGAAGATAGAGAAAAAAAATAAACCTATCTACCAAGGTGTTGCACGGACTATAAAAACGGACTCGGGCAATTTTTCAGGATTTACGCAGATCCCAAATGCAGGAAACCAGACAAAGAAAACGCTAGATAATGTTTTACCTTAAAGGTAAACCCACTACTACCGACCACGCAGTCTCATAGTTTATATATCAATGATGAAATATTAACATTGCATCACATGCCAATACGGCCTTTTTAGTTTACTAAATTGCAATTTTAAATTTCCCGGGAGTTTCTTGTTGGAAACGTCGCGGAATGATGACGTGTACACGTGACGTCACGGACTGTTAGGAAATATTAGCGCTGCACAAACACACACAGCTAAAAGTTGTCTGCTTTAACCGCATAATTACACAGTATCTTGGACATCTGTGTTGCTGAATCGTTTGCAATTTGTTCAATTAATATTGGAGGAGTCAAAGTAGTAAGATGGAGTTGGGAAGCTATAGCCTTTAGCCACACAAACACACGGTGATTCTTTGTTTAAAATTTCCGGAGGTGAAGCTTTCCTATGGATCAGAACCGTCAAGCGAACATGGATCCCAACCAAATGTCAACCAGCAGTTTTCGGTGAGAAAATTGTGGTAAAAAGTCGCCACTTACCGGAGATCAGCTGAGCTTGTGCCATCCATACAGCTGCCGTCGACTTCCATCAGACACTGGCCTCAAGACACCCGTGGACACACCCTTCCGACTATCAGGTACTGTTAAACTCACTAAAACACTAGCAACTCAATAGAAAGATAAGGGATTTCCCAGAATTATCCTAGTAAATGTGTCTAAAAACTTCTGACTACGTCCCAATGCAATCGCGTTTTTTTTTTTTTACTTTATTTTATTTATTTATTTTTTTGTTTGTAGTCCGCCGCTTTAATCCTTAAACACAAATCTTTCATCCTCGCTCAAATTAATGAGGACATTTTCGTTTTCTCGGTCCGAATAGCTATTTTTGTTGGAGGCTCCCATTATAAACAATGTGAGGATGTGAGGAGCCCTCAACGGGTGATGTCATCGTCTGCGACTTCCGGTAAAGGCAAGGCTTTTCTCATAGCGACCAAAAGTTGTGAACATTATCATCGATGTTCTCTACTAAATTTTTTCGGTAGAAATATGTAATTATCGCGAAATGATCAAGTATGACACATAGAATGGACCTGCTATCCCCGTTTGAATAAGAAAATCTCATTTCTGTAGGCCTTTAATGTTTACCACAGACCATAATAATACTCGTATGTTTAATGCGCTGGTAATCCATCAAGCGGTGCGGCTTCATAGCTTACCAAAGTTGTACTAAAATATTTTAACAGATTTTTGAGCGCCGTGTGTAATGTTCTGTATTTTCAATGGAACACTTACTTGAGTCATATTGCCCTCATCGTGCAGTCTACATGTATATGTTATGTTTGACTGCCATCTACTGGTCACACTTATAATTACACCATGTACAAAAACATTTTGCTTCGAGGTGAGTAAGCTCAACCAAAGTTATTCCTTACATGAGGTGCATCGGTTTATAAGGCGCACTGTCCAGTTTTGAGGGAAAAAAACAGATTTTAAGTGCGCCTTATAGTCCAGAAAATACAGTAGTATGATTTCTCAAATAGTTATTATTATCATAATTTTTTTTATCACTTCAAAAGGTTCCACTCTGCATGCACTCACTCCTATGTGACCCGACTGTTACCGGAAGATCCGATTAATCCACGTATGCACGAATACTACGTCACTTCCTGTCAGCTTATTTACTGAAATTCTCTTCGTTCACTGTTATCATGTTTTTCTGTTTTTTGTAATTTTTATTGAAATGACAATGTCATATAAAATATTACATACAAAACAAAACAACTGTTTTATAAGAATACAGGTACTGTATTCTTTGGGTTTCCCCTAGATTGCCACTATATGCGTTGTGGTGGGGGCGTGGCTAGGGGCGTGGTCAATATGACATCATAATATATAGGACATGATCATTTTGATTTGCAATTATGCATATATTTTCTTTAAAAAGGTTAAACAAATGTTTTATGTATATTTAAAAACAAATGTTAATGTTATAATGTATTAATACTACAATTGGTAATTGTGGAAGTTGCCTCCTAGCAGTTCCACTGTGGACACGGCACAAGAGCCAAGTGTGCAGTTTTAACAACGTTTTTAATGTGCATCGATTTGTGTCCAACGCTTTCTCCAGCAGAACGTGATTTTTCAGTCACGTCCGTATCCTCTCTCCCCTCCTGCTCCCGGCCGCTTACTCTAAAAGACAGTCATCTGCCAGCTGTGTCTCGCCATCAGCACTGCCACACCCCCGTCTGATGTGCTCTGTCCTCAGAACCATGTACAGAGGCGGTGACCTTTGCTCCTGCAGGCAGCGCTGTCTACCTCACCGTCCACAGTAATATTAATATAAATTTTTTTTCTTACATAATCAGAATTACAATCAACTTTAAAACACGGAATTTGACTCGGTAGACTGTGCTCTCTTGGTTCAATACAGTTTCATCTGTTGCTTATCGTAAAAGGTAACACAGGCCACACTATATTCTGCCCTCCCTGAATGTTGCAATTTAGTTTGCCAAAGTGTTGGCCCTGCGATGAGTTTGCGACTTGTAGTCTATGTATCCTGCCTTCCGCCCGAATGCAGCTGTGATAGGCTCCAGCACCCACTGTGACCCTGAAAGGGACAAGCAGTAGACAATGGATGGATGGATGGAATAAGTAAATGGTCCTTTGAATTAGATTAGAAAAAAAATATTTAAGATGTTTTGTTGATATTCTTAACAATGAAGTCACTTTAAAACTAACAGCACTAAAGGAAGTACGTTGTATATACACACATGAAGTGCACATTCATGTAGGAATCATATTTGGAATGAACTGAAAAAAATGCAATTATGCAGGATGAAGGTTGAGCTATAATGCCGCTAGCTGTATGCCAGGAGTGCCCACTAGAGATGCGCGGATAGGAAATTATATAATCCGCAACCGCATCGCCAAAGTCGTCATCCACCCGCCGTACACCCGAACCAACATTTGCTGCTAGCGGGGTGTATAAAATAGTCAGGATTTGTCATGGATACAAAGTATTCTGTGTATTTGTTGTGTTGCGTTTATGTTGTGTTACTGGGAGGATGTCCTCCCGAAATGTGTTTGTCAATCTTGTTTGGTGTGGCTTCACAGCGTGGCGCATATTACTAAGAGTGTTAAAATTGTTTATATCACAACCATTAGTGTACTCTGTGTCACCCAGTATGCCTTGCATTCGTGTGCGTGTTGCTGCGAAAGCCACACACAACATGATGCCGGACTGACAAGCAGATCGTACATGCTGTAGAGGGCGACAAAGTCAATGACTTCATAGCACGCCCTAATACTTATTATCTGGGCGACTGTTGGCAGTCATTCTAGAGAATATTAGCGTCTCCTATTGTCCTCTTCGCTTTGTGACAAGGGTCTTAAATGGCTCTTTGAATGGCAAAGGACACCGATCCCAGAACCATGAATATTAAATATTTCCGGATGGTTCAACCGCCACCCGCCCGAATCTAATTAAAATCAATTTTTTCGTCATGTCACCCGCCGACCCGCGGTTTATCCGCGGACTCTGCGGATGAGACCGCAAACCGCGCATCTCTAGTGCCCACACTTTTTCTGCAGGCGAGCTACTTTTCAATTGACCAAGTCGAGGGGATCTACCTCATTCATATATATCATTTATATGGATTTATTTATGAAAGAGACATTTTTGTTAACAAGTCAAAGATGTTTAATGATAATACAAGCATGTTTAACACACATAGATTCCTTTCTTTCGTGAAGACAAGAATATAAGTTGGTGTATTACCTGATTCTGATGACTTGCATTGATTGGAATCAGACAGTGCTGATAGCGTCCGCATTTTTTAATGGAGGAAAAAAAAGTCCTCCTGTCTGTCCAATACCACATGAAAGTGGTTGGTTTTTGGCATCTTATTTGTCCAGCTTCTATATTCCTTTTTATACACTTTACAAGAAATACCGCGAATGTTAATCAAGTGACGTCTTAATGAAGAATGATCATTGCCAATTTTTAGGGCTATTTTTCTAATGCCTGGATGGCGGTCAACCGACACACTCTCCACGATCGACCCGTAGCTTGCGATAGACGTAATGGGCACCCCAGCTGTATGCTAATGTACAATGGACCAGCTCATAGACAAGGTTACTCAAATTGGCCTGGCCGATCGCAGGGCACAGATAAACAATCATTCAAACTCACATTCACACTATGGACAACTTACAGTCTCCAATAAAGTTCATCCATCCATCCATCCATCTTCTTCCGCTTATCTGAGGTCGGGTCGCGGGCGAGGGAAGCCCAGACTTCCCTCTCCAGCTCTTCCCCTGGGATCCTTAGGCATTCCCATGCCAGCCGGGACACATAGTCTTCCCAACGTGTCCTGGGTCTTCCCCATGGCCTTCTCCCGGTCGGATGTGTACTTAACACCTCTCTAGGAAGGCGTTCGGGTCATCCAAACCAGATGCCCGAACTACCTCATCTGGCTCCTCTCCTTCCAATAAAGTTAGCATACATATTTTTGGAATCTTGGAGTATAACCAAATAAAGCAACAAAGGACATTTTTTATAATATTTGAGCTGTTTTTCAAAGCCGTGCGAAATAAACTTCAACCAATCAACCAACAACAGTTTAAACCAGGGGTGTCAAACTCAAATACAGAGTGGGCCTAAATTTTAAATTGAACAAAGCCGCGGGCCAAGGTTGAACAAATTAACCTTTTAATAGGGACCCAAACAAGTTTTGCATTGAATATTGAACGAGCAAGGCTTATATAATTTCATAGTGACATGCAAAATCGATTTTCAAATATTGTTGCATCCCGGAAGAGTTAGTGCTGCAAAGGGTTCTGGGTATTTGTTCTGTTGTGTTTTTGTTGGGTTAAGGTGTGGATGTTCTCCCTAAATGTGGTTGTCATTCTTGTTTGGTGTAGGTTCACAGTGCGGCGCATATTTGTAACAGTGTTAAAGTTGTTTATACGGCCACCCTCAGTGTGACCTGTATGGCGGTTGACCAAGTATGCTTTGCATTCACTTGTTTGTGTGTAAAGTCCGCATATAGTATGTTTGTATGGAGAAAAAACGGACGGGACGACAGGTTGTAGAGGACGTTGCATGCAGTGCCTTTAAGGCACATCCCCAATTATGTTGTTTGGGTGGAAATCGACAGAAATCCGGGAGAATGGTTGCCCCGGGTGATTTTCGGCAAGGGCACTGAAATTCGGGAGTCTCCCGGGAAAATTGGGAGGGTTGGTAAGTATGAGTATTAGCCGTGAATGCGGTGTTATAATACCAGTTCTAATGTTAATTTGATATTGCCTCAAGGGCCAAATTAAATTACACGGTTGGCCAAATTTGGCCCGCGGGCCAGAGTTTGACACCCATGGTTTAAACTCTCGTGGGTCTTCCGTCGAATTCTCCCCAAGCGAGTAAAGGAGACCTAGTGTATAATAGACTAAAAGCATTAATGGGAACATTTAGGGTAACTAAATGTAATGAATGTAACTTCCTCTAACTAATAAATTCGCATGAAGAGTTGTGGACATTTATGTATTGATTTTCCAGGTGACAAATGATATAGCCTTGGCAGAGGTCTTGTTTTCTCTTGTTTGCTTGTGCGGGTGTCAGCAGAATTGTACAAAAACTATTCGGTGGATTTTAATCAGAAGTGCTGAAGGGGGTCGGCCATTAGCCAAAGAAAGACCTTGGGATTTTTTCCCCCCCCTTCTTTTTAGTCATTGCTAAGGAAACTTCATTGATGTTTTTGGAGGTCGGTCGGTGTTGAATGTTCTGTCGGTGCTTTGTTTTCAATTATTGGTGCTTGTGATTGATGTGCTGTAGCTCCTTATTAGCCCAATACAGCGCTAACCGCAAGAAGTGCCACCTTTTCGAGGCAAACGAGGAGATTCGGGGTTGAAAAGGACAGCGGGTGCTTTTCCCTCTGATGCCTGGCTGCTTGGCTTTGATTTATGGCCACAGGTGTCATGGAGAATGGATGAGCAGTGTAGAGGGCGCATATTGGGCCGCCTCACACCGCCATCCCCATTTCAGTTTTTTCTTTAAGTAATGACAACCTTAAAAAATGCATGCACTTATAGTTCATCTGGACGACCCCCAACCTAATGCTGCATTAAAGCCTTGCAAGTGACCCATATTTTGCACCCTTTCCACCCTTATGCCGCATACTTGTGTAGTTAGGGATCCACAACCTGGCAGGCTGTAAAACATTTACTGGGGTCACAGAAATGATGTATAGGCGCGATGTGAAAGGACACAACGGCATAACACCAGCCTTTTTGCTGCTATGCTAAACTATATGACAAAGGCAACACACTTGCTTTATGCCTCACATTAAACGCTATGAACATTGGCATTAAAATTTAAAAGCTAAAACATGGGAGTCACCTTTGCTTTAACTGTTCTGTAAGAGGGTGGGGGCGAAGCTTAATAGGTAATCATGACACAACGCAAAGTACTGTGTGTAATCTACAGTGGGTCTGGAAGCTATTCAGACTTCATCTCAGGCTGTACAATCATTCGCAACTGGACTGCTTGGTTAGTCTTAAAAGACGTTTCACCGTTTGTTCAAGTAGGTTTCATCAGTTAGTGCTCATATTGTTAAATTGGTCAGATCTAGTCCTAATAATAAGAATAATGATAATGGATTAGATTTTATATTGCGTTTTTCTATTATTTGATACTCAAAGCGCTCACAGAGAAGTAGGAACCCATTATTCATTCACACCTGGTGGTGGTAAGCTACATTTGTAGCCACAGCTGCCCTGGGGTAGTTCGTAACTCGGCAGTCCTAGAAATAAGATTCTCTGGTCTGGTAAGACCAAGATTGAACTTTTTGGCGTGAATTTTAAGCGGTATGTGTGGCGAAAACCATGCAGGCACTACTTATCACCTGCCCAATACAATCCCAAAAGTGAAACATGGTGGTGGCAGCATCATTCTATGGGGGTGCTCTTCAGGTTGCAATTGAAGGAAAGGATGAAGTACAGAGAGAACCTGCAAGAAAACCTTTTCCAAAGTGCCCAGGACCTCAGACTGGACCAAAGGTTCACCTTCCAACAAGACAACGACCCTAAGCACACAGCTAAAATAAAAATAAAAAGTGGCTTTGGAACAACTCTGTGACCATTCTTGACTGGCCCAGCCAGAACCCTGACCTAAACCCAGTTGAGCAATCTTTGGAGAGACCTGAAAATGGCTGTCCACCAACGTTCACCATCCAACCTGACATAGCTGAAAAGGATCTACCGCTTGTCCCTTATGGGGTGGCGGGGGGTGCTGGAGCCTATCTCATCGCAGGGCCAACACAGATAAACAGACAAAATTCACACACTAGGGCCAATTTAATGTTGCCAATCAACCTATCCCCAGGTGCATATTTTTGGAGGTGGGAGGAAGCAGGTTTACCCAGAGGGAACCCACGCAGTCACGGGGAGAACATGCAAACTCCACACGGAAAGATCCTGAGCCCAGGATTGAATCCAGGACCTTTATATCGTTAGGCACATATCCTAACCCCTTTTCTCCCTTTGCTACCACTATATATATATATATATATATATATATATATATATATATATATATATATATATATATATATATATATAAAATGAGCATTTCCCGGCTGAACTCCTGTTATTAGTTACAAGTAATCGAAAATAACATGTTTTATTAATGACATATCAGGGCCTTTTAATGATGACATCGCATGAAATTATTACATATGGCTCCTATAACTAAAATACAAGAAAAGAAAAACGTGTGCACATTGGTGTATTATTTAGCTATTAATTGGCCCTGAAGCTTTTTACCCAGGCACAGTAAACGCGCTTGTATCGGACCGGAAATTTTCGATTCAAGCCGATATAATCCAACAAGTTTCTTTGCTGATATCGGAAAATTATTAATAGTTATTACGGTTGTTTAGGTCCGATATTAAAGGGTTCACTGTGACTCTCGCTATGCCAACTAGCAATGATAAGGCTAGTATCCCGAATTTTGCTCGCAACTTAAAGCACAACAATTAGCTAAGAGACACAGCTTGTATCCAAAGAACCTGTGAGCTGGAGCACTTGTAAGCAGAGGTACCACTTTGGAAAACGTGTTTGGAAAAATATAAAATAAAGATACAGGAATTTTTCTCCACTTGTTGACATCCTGAGATCCTATTTCCGTCAGTTGACATCACCTTAGCATTCAGGTATTTCAAAATATGATTTCATTGCTCTTCATCCTTCACCTTTGCTCCACTAGTCTTCACTGTATTGGTTTCCTCTACATTTCCTTTTGTGTGGCATGTCAAGCAGCTCCCTGTCACTGTCCAAACAGAGAACAAACTCTACAGCAGGGGTCACCAACGCGGTGCCCGCGGGCACCAGGTAGGCCGTAAGGACCAGATGAGTAGCCCGCTGGCCTGTTCTAAAAATAGCTCAAATAGCAGCACTTACCAGTGAGCTGCCTCTATTTTTTAAATTGTATTTATTTACTAGACTCCCCCGCCACCGTGACCACCACTTCCCGAAGACAGCTGGCACCCCACTCGGCGACGGAAAGTTTCTGTGAGTATGGCTTCCTGCGCTTCATGCACTTTACTCATGGATAGGTTGACTTTGCTAGAGAGCCGTGTCCGCCAGTTAGAGCAGTGTAATTTCGTAACTTTAGATGTTGCGGACACATCTGCTAGCGTTAGCTGTAGCGAGCTAACTAACCCAGCTTGTAGCAGCCCTAAGCGGCCTACAAGCTACGGTGTACCGGTTGAGACGCATAATAGATTTAGCCCATTAGCTAGTCCTTCACCCCAGTCTACCGGGCACCACACCTTAGTCATAGGGGACTCCATCACCCGAAACATAAAGCTTAGCAAACCAGCCACAATTAAGTGTATTCCCGGGGGCAGAGCACCTGACATTGAAGCTAATCTTAGGGAGCTAACTCGCAACAGGCCTAGTAAACACTTACGACAGGCTAACCGCACCACTAGTTATGTGAATATAGTAATACACGTTGGCTCCAATGACGTTAAGATGAGACAATCAGAGATTACAAAGAGAAACATAGCCAGGGCTTGTAATCTCGCTAGAAAGATGTCCAGGCATCGAGTAATTGTCTCTGGCCCCCTGCCTGGGAGAGGCAATGATGAGAGGTATAGCAGATTAGTCTCTCTTAACAAGTGGCTGGATAGCTTCTGCAGACAACAGGGATTTACGTTTATTGATAATTGGCCCTCTTTCTGGGGCAAACCTGGCTTGCTGAGGAGAGACGGCCTTCACCCTAACCAGGAAGGCGCTATCCTCTTGTCTCGGAACATAGATTTCGCATTGAGCCACATTTGACTAACTGCACTAGAGCAAGCCCGGTCACAGGCAATTACAGAGCCTGCTAGCCTGGGTATGGAGTCAGTTAAGTTAGAACTAGCCAGCGCCAGGCTGGATGATCCCTGTACACATAGCAATATTCGTAGAATAATACACAACTCACAAAATGGTTTTTCTGCTATGACTATGACTACGTCAGAGTTAGACATGCGTTCTACTGAGGTGGCAAATTATGATGCGTTCAGTTTATCGCAGCACCAATTACATAATCTGAAAATTCCCGTCATATCAATTCCTAGATATGGTCGTAATTATTTTAAGTACACTGCGCATAATTAACGCGACATTATTAATATTGCTACTACGGATAATTTTATCAACAACTCCTTAAAACAGCCCACTATCTATAATATGGGCTTTCTAAACATCAGATCTTTGTCTCCCAAAACGTTATTAGTTAATGAGGTCATTAGAGACAACAACCTTAACGTCATCGGTCTTAGCGAAACCTGGCTTAAACCAGACGACTTTTTCGCGATAAATGAGGCATCCCCTCCTAACTATACGAATGCGCATATTGCCCGTCCCCTTAAAAGGGGATCGGGGGTCGCACTAATATACAACGAAAACTTTAACTTTAGTCCTAACTTAAATAATGAATATAAATTGTTTGAGGTGCTTTCTATGAAGTCTGCCACACCGCTGCCTCTGTGCCTGGCCGTAATCTACCGCCCCCCATGGCCCTATTCGGACTTTATTAGTGAATTCTCAGAGTTTGTTGCTGATCTAGTGACGCACGCCGATAATATAATTATAATGGGGACTTTAATATCCATATGAATACCCCATTGGACCAAGCGTGCGTGGCGCTCCAGACAATAATTGATAGCTGTGGTCTTACACAAATAATAAATGAACCGACGCATCGCAACGGTAATACGATAGACCTAGTGCTTGTCAGAGGTATCACTGTTTCCAAAGTTATGATACTCCCGTATACTAAAGTAATGTCCGATCATTACCTTATAAAATTCGAAGTTCAGACTCATGTTCGGCAAGCTAATAATTATAATAATAACTGCTATAGCAGCCGCAACATTAATGCTGCCACAACGACGACTCTTGCTGACCTACTGCCCTCGGCAATGGCACCGTTCCCAAAGTATGTGGGCTCTATTGATAACCTCACTAACAACTTTAACAACGCCCGGCGCCTAACCATTGATAATATAGCACCGCTGAAGTTAAAAAAGGCTCCAAAAAGGCGTACGCCATGGTTTACTGAAGAAACTAGGGCTCAGAAATTATTATGTAGATAGCTGGAACGCAAATGGCGCACGACTAAACTTGAGGTGCACCATCAAGCATGGAGTGATAGTTTAATAACTTATAAACGCATGCTTACCTTAGCTAAAAGTAATTATTACTCAAATCTCATCCGCATTAATAAAAACGATCCAAAATTTTTGTTTAGTACAGTAGCATCGCTAACCCAACAAGGGACTCCTTCCAGTAGCTCCACCCATTCGGCAGATGACTTTATGAATTTCTTTAATAAGAAAATTGAACTTATTAGAAAGGAGATTAAAGACAATGCGTCCCAGCTACAACTGGGTTATAGTAACACAGATACGACTGTATATACGGCGGATACTGCAAATATCCAAAATAATTTCTCTCGTTTTGATGAAATAACATTAGAAGAATTGTTACAACGTGTAAATGGAATAAAACAAACAACATTTTTACTTGACCCACTTCCTGGGAAACTTATCAAGGAGCTTTTTGTATTATTAGGTCCATCAGTGCTAAATATTATAAACTTATCACTTTCCTCGGGCACTGTTCCCCTAGCATTCAAAAAAAGCGGTTATTCATCCTCTCCTTAAAAGACCTAACCTCGATCCTGACCTCATGGTAAACTACCGACCGGTGTCTCACCTTCCCTTTATTTTGAAAATCCTCGAAAAAATTGTTGCAGAGCAGCTAAATGAACACTTAGCGTTTAACAATCTATGTGAAACCTTTCAATCCGGTTTCAGGGCAGATCACTCTACTGAGACAGCCCCTGCAAAATTGACTATTGATCTATTGCTAACGATGGATTCTGATGCGTCATCTATGTTGCTGCTCCTCGATCTTAGTGCTGCTTTCGATACCGTCGATCATAATATTTTATTAGAGCGTTTCAAAACACGAATTGGTATGTCAGACTCAGCCCTGTCTTGGTTTAACTCTTATCTTACTGATAGGATGCAGTGCGTCTCCCATAACAGTATGACCTCGGACTATGTAAAGGTAACGTGTGGAGTTCCCCAGGGTTCGGTCCTTGGCCCTGTACTGTAATATAATTCACTTCACTTCACTCTTCAGCATCTACATGCTGCCGCTGGGTGACGTCATACGCAAATACGGTATTAGCTTTCACTGTTATGCTGATGACACCCAACTCTACATGCCCCTAAAGCTGACCAACACGTCTGATTGTAGTCAGCTGGAAGCGTGTCTTAATGAAATTAAACAATGGATGTCCGCTAACTTTTTCCAACTTAACGCCAAAAAAACGGAAATGCTGATTATCGGTCCTGCTAGACACCGACCTCTATTTAATAATACAACTTTAACATTTGACAACCAAATAATAAAACAAGATGACTCGGTAAAAAATCTGGGTATTATCTTCGACCCAACTCTCTCCTTTGAGTCACACATTAAAAGCGTTACTAAAACGGCCTTCTTTCATCTCCGTAATATCGCTAAAATTTGCCCCATTTTGTCCACTAAAGACGCCGAGATCATTATCCATGCGTTTGTTACGTCTCGTCTCGATTACTGTAACGTATTATTTTCGGGTCTCCCCATGTCTAGCATTAAAAGATTACAGTTGGTACAAAATGCGGCTGCTAGACTTTTGACAAGAACAAGAAAGTTTGATCACATTACGCCTGTACTGGCTCACCTGCACTGGCTTCCTGTGCACTTAAGATGTGACTTTAAGGTTTTACTAATTATGTATAAAATACTACACGGTTTAGCTCCAGCCTATCTTGCCGATTGTATTGTACCATATGTCCCGGCAAGAAATCTGCGTTCAAATAGACCTCCTTTTTAGACCAGTTGATCTGCCGCTTCTTTTATTTCTCCTATGTCCCCCCTCCCTTGTGGAGGGGGTCCGGTCCTATTACCATGGATGAAGTACTGGCTGTCCAGAGTCGAGACCCAGGATGGACCGCTCGTCGGGACCCAGGATGGACCGCACGCCTGTGTATCGGTTGGGGACATCTCTACGCTGCTGACCCGCCTCCGCTTGAGATGGTTTCCTGTGGACGGGACTCTCGCTGCTGTCTTGGATCCGCTTGAACTGAACTCTCGCGGCTGTGTTGGAGCCACTATGGATTGAACTTTCACAGTATCATGTTAGACCCGCTCGACATCCATTGCTTTCGGTCCCCTAGAGGTGGGGGTTTGCCCCATCTGAGGTCCTCTCCATGGTTTCTCATAGTCAGCATTGTCACTGGCGTCCCACTGGATGTGAATTCTCCCTGCCCACTGGGTGTGAGTTTTCCTTGCCCTTTTGTGGGTTCTTCCGAGGATGTTGTAGTCGTAATGATTTGTGCAGTCCTTTGAGACATTTGTGATTTGGGGCTATATAAATAAACATTGATTGATTGATAGCAAGCTGGTCTCGCTTTGCTTGACATTTTTAATTCTAAGAGATACAAAACTCAAATAGAATTTGAAAATCCAAGAAAATATTTTAAAGACTTGGTCTTCAATTGTTTAAATAAATTCATTTATTTTTTTACTCTGCTTCTTATAGCTTTCAGAAAGACGATTTTAGAGAAAAAATACAACCTTAAAAATGATTTAAGGATTTTAAAACACATATACCTTTTTATCTTTTAAATTCCTTCCTCTTCTTTCCTGACAATTTAAATCAATGTTCAAGTAATTTTATTTTTTTATTGTAAAGAATAATAAATACATTTTAATTTAATTCTTCATTTTAGCTTCTGTTTTTTCGACGAAGAACATTTGTGAAAAATTTCTTCAAACTTATGATTAAAGTTAAAAAAAAATATTCTGGTAAATCTAAAAAATCTTTAGAATCAAATTTCAATCTTATTTTAAAGTCTTTTGAATTTCTTTTAAAATTTTTGTTCTGGAAAATCTAGAAGAAATAATGATTTGTCTTTGTTAGAAATATAGCTTGGTCCAATTTGTTATATATTCTAACAAAGTGCAGATTGGATTTGAACCTATTTAAAACATGTCATCAAAATTCGAAAATTAATCTTTATCAGGAAAAATGACTAATGATGTTCCATAAATTCTTTTTTACATTTTTTCAAAAAGATTCGAATTAACTAGTTTTTCTCTTCTTTTTTTCGGTTGAATTTTGATTTTTAAAGAGTCGAAATTGAAGATAAACTATGTTGCAAAATTTGATTTTCATTTTTTTCCTGTTTTCTCCTTTTTTAAACTGTTCAATTAAGTGTTTTTTTCATTATTTATTCTCGACAAAAAAAACGTCCTTAAAAAGGAAAAAAAATGTATGACGGAATGACAGACACAAATACCAATTTTTTATATATATAAATATATACATATAGATTTATTTATTAAAGGTAAATTGAGCAAATTGGCTATTTCTGGCAATTTATTTAAATGTGTATCAAACTGGTAGCCCTTCGTATTAATCAGTACCTAAGAAGTAGGTCTTGGTTTCAAAAAGGTCGGTGACCCCTGGTATACAGTAACTATTCTCTCGGCATCAGCAAGACAATAAAAACAAAGCCTTCCTTGAAGCACGGTGCAAGACATGTTGTACAAATAGCATGTTGATCTTGCACATAAGCCCATAAGATTACATACATGTACAGTAGACAACAATACACTCTCTGGCGTGTTCCTTGAATCGGTAATGTGATATTGATTTATAAGGCCAGTTCAGTCGAGGTGCTTTTTTTTCCCCCCGAGCTCATAATGCAAAGCCCCAAGTGGCACATAATATGTAATGTCTCTTAGTTAAGAAATGCCTGCAACACATGTTATGCTTGAGTCCCATCATGCTGGCGTCAAAACGTGACATAATTTTTTCTTTAAGTTCCATTGTACCGAATGTAGTTGAACACAACTGGTTACAGGACGCTGTTTAGTGTCTGACTTCTTCTGACTGTTTCTCATTAGAAACCATGGAAACAGAAATAATCTGTTCAAGGGTCAAATTGTCTCTAATAAAAAGCATTATTACCTGTGCAGGAAATATTTTGAAATAACTTTATGTTAAATAAAATTGATATATAGTAAAACCATCCATCTTCTTCCGCTTAGCCAAGGTCGGGTCAAGGGGGCTGCAGCCTAAGCAGAGAAGCCCAGACTTCCCTCTCCTCAGCCACTTTGTCCAGCTCTACTCAGGGGATCTTGAGGCTTTCCCAGGCCAGCCGGGAGACATAGTCTTCTCCATGGCCTCTTACCGGTCGGACGTGCCCTAAACACCTCCCTAGCGAGGCGTTAGGGTGGCATCCTGACCAGATGCCCCAACCACCTCATCTGGCTTCTCTGGATGTGGAGGTGCAGCGGCTTTACTTTGAGCCCCTCCCAGATGTCAGAGCTTCTCACCCTATCTCTAAGGGAGAGCCCCATCACCCAGCTGAGGAAACTCCTTTCGGCCGCTTGTACCCGTAATCTTGTCTTTTCGGTCATAACCCAAAGCTCATGACCATAGATGAGGATTGGAATGTAGATCGACCGGTCAATTTAGAGATTTGCCTTCCGGCTCAGCTCCTTCTTCACCACAACGGATCGATACAGCGTCCGCATTACTGAAGACGCCACACCGATCTGCCTGTCGATCTCACGATCCACTTTTCCCTCACTCGTGAACAAGACTCCGAGGTACTTGAACTCCTCCACTTGGGGCAGGATCTCGTACTCCACCCTTTTCCGGGTCGAGAACCATGGACTCGGATTTGGAGGTACTGATTCCCATCCCAGTCACTTCACATTCAGCTGAGAACCGATCCAATGAGAGCTGAAGATCCTGGCCAGATGAAGCCATCAGGACCACATCATTAGCAAAAAACAGAGACCTAATCCTGCACCCACCAAACCGGAACCCCTCAACGCCCTGACTGCGCCTACAAAGTCTGTCCATCGAAGTTATGAACAGAATCGGTGACTAAGGGCAGCCTTGGCAGAGTCCAACCCTCACTGGAAACGGGTAAAACTACCCATCATTAAGAGCAGGGGTCACCAACGCGGTGCCCGCGGGCACCAGGTAGCCCGTAAGGACCAGATGAGTCGCCCACTGGCCTGTTCTAAAAATAGCTCAAATAGCAGCACTTACCAGTGAGCTGCCTCTATTTTTTTTAAATTTTATTGATTTACTAGCAAGCTGGTCTCGCTTTGCTTGACATTTTTAATTCTAAGAGAGACAAAACTCAAATAATTTGATCAAAAATTCCCTAAAACAGCCGACTACCTATAATATAGGTTTTTTAAACATAAGATCATTGTCTCCCAAAACGTTGTTAGTTAATGATATTATCAGAGACAACAATCTTAACGTCATCGGTCTCAGCGGAACCTGGCTTAAACCAAACGACTTTTTTGCGCTAAATGAGGCATGTCCTCCTAACTTTACACATGTGCATATTGCCCGTCCGCTTAAAAGGGGTGGGGGGGTCGCACTAATATACACCGAAAACTTTAACCTTAGTCCTAACATAAATAATAAATATAAATCGTTTGAGGTGCTTACTATGAAGTCTGTCACACCGCTCCCTCTACACCTGGCTGTTATCTACCGCCCCCCAGGGCCCTATTCGGACTTTATCAATGAATTCTCAGAGTTCGTTGCTGATCTAGTGACACACGCCGATAATATAATCATAATGGGGGCCTTTAATATCCATATGAATACCCCATCGGACCCACCGTGCGTAGCGCTCCAGACTATAATTGATAGCTGTGGTCTCACACAAATAATAAATGAACCCACGCATCGCAACGGTAATACGATAGACCTAGTGCTTGTCAGGGGTATCACCGTTTCCAAAGTTACGATACTCCCGTATACTAAAGTATTGTCCGATCATTACCTTATAAAATTCGAGGTTCAGACGCATGTTCGTCAAACTAATAATAATAATAACTGCTATAGCAGCCGCAACATTAATACGGCCACAACGACAACTCTTGCTGACCTACTGCCCTCGCTAATGGCACCATTCCCAAAGTATGTGGGCTCTATTGATAACCTCACTAACAACTTTATCGACGCCCTGCGCAAAACCATTGATAACATAGCACCGTTTAAGTTAAAAAAGGCTCCAAAAAAGCGCACCCCGTGGTTTACAGAAGAAACTAGAGCTCAGAAATTATTATGCAGAAAGCTGGAACGCAAATGGCGCACGACTAAACTTGAGGTGCACCATCAAGCATGGAGTGATGGTTTAGTAACTTATAAACGCATGCTTACCTTAGCTAAAGCTAAATATTACTCAAATCTCATCCACCGTAATAAAAACTATCCTAAATTTTTGTTTAGTACGGTAGCATCGCTAACCCAACAAGGGACTCCTTCCAGTAGCTCCACCCACTCAGCTGATGACTTTATGCAATTCTTTAGTAAGAAAATTGAAGTCATTAGAAAGGAGATTAAAGACAATGCGTCCCAGCTACAACGGGGTTCTATTAACACTGACACGATTGTATATACGGCGGATACTGCCCTCCAAAATAGTTTCTCTCGTTTTGAGGAAATAACATTAGAGGAATTGTTACAACGTGTAAATGGAATAAAACAAACAACATGTTTACTTGACCCTCTTCCTGGGAAACTGATCAAGGAGCTCTTTGTATTATTAGGTCCATCAGTGCTAAATATTATAAACTTATCACTTTCCTCGGGCACTGTTCCCCTGGCATTCAAAAAAGCGGTTATTCATCCTCTTCTTAAAAGACCTAACCTCGATCCTGACCTCATGGTAAACTACCGACCGGTGTCTCACCTTCCCTTTATTTAAAAAATCCTCGAAAAAATTGTTGCGGAGCAGTTAAATGAACTCTTAGCGTCTAACAATCTATGTGAAACCTTTCAATCCGGTTTCAGGGCAAATCACTCCACGGAGACAGCCCTCGCAAAAATGACTAATGATCTATTGCTAACGATGGATTCTGATGAGTCATCTATGTTGCTGCTCCTCGATCTTAGCGCTGCTTTCGATACTGTCGATCATAATATTTTATTAGAACGTATCAAAACACGAATTGGTATGTCAGACTTAGCCCTGTCTTGGTTTAACTCTTATCTTACTGATAGGATGCAGTGTGTCTCCCATAACAATGTGACCTCGGACTACGTTAAGGTAACGTGTGGAGTTCCCCAGGGTTCGGTCCTTGGCCCTGCACTCTTCAGCATCTACATGCTGCCGCTAGGTGACATCATACGCAAATACGGTGTTAGCTTTCACTATTATGCTGATGACACCCAACTCTACATGCCCCTAAAGCTGACCAACATGCCGGATTGTAGTCAGCTGGAGGCGTGTCTTAATGAAATTAAACAATGGATGTCTGCTAACTTTTTGCAACTCAACGCCAAAAAAACGGAAATGCTGATTATCGGTCCTGCTAGACACCGAACTCTATTTAATAATACAACTCTAACATTTGACAACCAAACAATTAAACAAGGCGACACGGTAAAGAATCTGGGTATTATCTTCGACCCAACTCTCTCCTTTGAGGCACACATTAAAAGCGTTACTAAAACGGCCTTCTTTCATCTCCGCAATATCGCTAAAATTCGCTCCATTCTGTCCACTAAAGACGCTGAGATCATTATCCATGCGTTTGTTACGTCTCGCCTCGACTACTGTAACGTATTATTTTCGGGTCTCCCCATGTCTAGCATTAAAAGATTACAGTTGGTACCAAATGCGGCTGCTAGACTTTTGACAAGAACAAGAAAGTTTGATCACATTACGCCTGTACTGGCTCACCTGCACTGGCTTCCTGTGCACTTAAGATGTGACTTTAAGGTTTTACTACTTACGTATAAAATACTACACGGTCTAGCTCCATCCTATCTTGCCGATTGTATTGTACCATATGTCCCGGCAAGAAATCTGCGTTCAAAGGACTCCGGCTTATTAGTGATTCCCAAAGCCCAAACAAAGTCTGCGGGCTATAGAGCATTTTCATTTCGGGCTCCAGTACTCTGGAATGCCCTCCCGGTAACAGTTCGAGATGCCACCTCAGTAGAAGCATTTAAGTCTCACCTTAAAACTCATTTGTATACTCTAGCCTTTAAATAGACTCCCTTTTTAGACCAGTTGATCTGCCGTTTCTTTTCTTTTTCTTCTATGTCCCACTCTCCTTTGTGGAGGGAGTCCGGTCCGATCCGGTGGCCATGTACTGCTCGCCTGTGTATCGGCTGGGGACATCTCTGCGCTGCTGATCCGCCTCCGCTTGGGATGGTTTCCTGCTGGCTCCGCTGTGAACGGGACTCTCGCTGCTGTGTTGGATCCGCTTTGGACTGGACTCTCGCGACTGTGTTGGATCCATTATTGATTGAACTTTCACAGTATCATGTTAGACCCGCTCGACATCCATTGCTTTCCACCTCTCCAAGGTTCTCATAGTCATCATTGTCACCGACGTCCCACTGGGTGTGAGTTTTCCTTGCCCTTATGTGGGCCTACCGAGGATGTCGTAGTGGTTTGTGCAGCCCTTTGAGACACTAGTGATTTAGGGCTATATAAGTAAACATTGATTGATTGATTGATTGATTGAAATAGAGTTTGAAAATTCAAGAAAATATTTTAAAGACTTGGTCTTCACTTGTTTAAATAAATTCATTTATTTTTTTACTTTGCTTCTTAAAACTTTCAGAAAGACAATTTTAGAGAAAAAATACAACCTTAAAAATTATTTTTGGATTTTTAAACACATAGGGATGGCGTGGCGCAGTGGGTGAGTGGCCGTGCGCAACCCGAGGATCCCTGGTTCAAATCCCACCTAGTACCAACCTCGTCACGTCCGTTGTGTCCTGAGCAAGACACTTCACCCTTGCTCCTGATGGGTGCTGGTTGGCGCCTTGCATGGCAGCTCCCTCCATCAATGTGTGAATGAATGTGTGAATGGGTAAATGTGGAAGTAGTGTCAAAGCGCTTTGAGTACCTTGAAGGTAGAAAAGCGCTATACAAGTACAACTCATTTATCATTATTTATATACCTTTTTACCTTTTAAATTCCTTCCTCTTCTTTCCTGACAATTTAAATCAATGTTCAACTAAATTTATTTTTTTCTTGTAAAGAATAATAGATACATTTTAATTTAATTCTTCATTTTAGCTCCTGTTTTTTCGACGAAGAATATTTGTGAAATATTTCTTTAAACTTATGATTAAAATTCCCAAAAAATATTCCTGCAAATGTAGAAAATCTGTATAATCAAATTTAAATCTTATTTCAAAGTCTTTTGAATTTCTTTTAAAATTTTTGTTCTGGAAAATCTAGAAAAAATAATGATTTGTCTTTGTTAGAAATATAGCTTGGTCCAATTCGTTATATATTCTAACAAATTGCAGATTGGATTTTAACCTATTTAAAACATGTCATCAAAAATATATATTTATTGTAAGAACTTATTAAGATAATCAGTGTTTCTACAAAGTTAAATATCATTAATTATTAATAATAACATAGAGTTAAAGGTAAATTGAGCAAATTGGCTATTTCTGGCAATTTATTTAAGTGTGTATCAAACTGGTAGCCCTTCACATTAATCAGTACCCAAGAAGTAGCTCTTAGTTGCAAAAAGGTTGGTGCCCCCTGCTTTAGAGACTGAAGCGATACCGTCACCTTGTAGTGATTTATATGTAATGCGAGAACAAATTAAAAGTCGAATCACTTTTTAAGCTTTGTGAATAGAATCGTTATCAACTAAGAATTGTTCTAATCATATCTGATTTTGGTATCGTCTTTTTATAACAGATTGTGATGATATGTATTACTGTGCACTGGTCACTAAAAGTGTCAGTAACGTCACACCAGGGTCTCCGCTGGTCTTCGGTCTTGGCGTTCTTTATCTCCATCTCCAGGTATAAGTTACTTCTTTATGGCTGAATTCTCCCATGATATATGATCTAGAATTAACTTTCGCCAGCTGAGATGCGATTTGCACGGCAGCAGCGGAATAAGCTGGTTGCTCTGTTATCAATGTGCCGCGAAAAAATAGTTTGTCTGGGTTAGCGCTTAAAATAACAATATTGCTATTATTAAGTTAATATTCAGGTCACAATATTTATATGGCGTACTGTTGGCAGGCTTTGGAGGCTTATTCCGAGGGCTTTGGGAGTGGAACAGAGCAGTGTTTTTCACACAACTCTTCCTTCACCTCGATACAGAATCCGCATCACTGCAGACGCTGCACCGATCCGCCTGTCAATCTCACGATACATTCTTCCCTCACTCGTGAAGAATTTGTTACATAATTACATAATTCAGTCATTTCACTTGCATTGGTTGACGCTTGGGCGGTCTTAATTGCCGTGAGATTTAGTCAGGTGTGCCGTGGGAGATTATGTAGTTTCACCTATTTGGGTTAAAAATATGTTTTGCAAACCAATAATTATAGTCTGCAAATTATGTGTTTTTGTTAAATGTCTGTGCTGTCTAGAGCTCGGCAGAGTAACCTTGTAATACTCTTCCATATCAGTAGGTGGCAGCAGGTAGCTAGTTTCTTTGTAGATGTCAGAAACAGCAGAAGGCAGAATGCAGGTAAAAAGGTGTCTAATGCTTAAACAAAAAGTGAGTGCCCCTAAGAAAAAGCATTGAAGCTTAGGGAAGGCTACGCAGAACAAAACTAAGACTGAACTGGCTACAAAGTAAACAAAAACATAATGCTGGACGACAGCAAAGACTTACTGTGGAGCAAAGACGGCGTCCACAATGTAAATCCGAACATGACCTGACAATCAACAATATCCCCACAAAGAAGGATAAAAACAACTGAAATATTTTTGATTGCTAAAACAAAGCGGGACATATTGCTCAAAGGAAGACATGAAACTAAATACCAAAAAAAGAGAAAAAAACACCAAATTAGGAGCGCAAGACAAGAAATAAAACACTAAAAGGAAAACATCAAAAAACTCCAAATAAGTCACGGTGTGATGTGACAGGTGGTGATAGTACACCTACTTTGAGACAAGAGCTATATTGATGCATGCTTGGTTATGGTTCAAAGTCATATTCAACAATTGCGACAACAACTTTTTATTGTCAATATCGGCTGCTGAGTTTAATTTTTAATGTTTTGTGCTGGTGGTGTGCCTCTGCATTTTTTCAATGAAAACAATGTGCCTTAGCTCAAAACAGGTTGAAAAACAGTTGCATAGAGTTTCCCCGTTGAAATTAATTGTTAGCAGACTCAACTTTTTTTTTTTACTATTTTAAGTACATAAAAAGAGAAGTAAAACGTATGTGTTCATGTCTTACATAGGGATTGTGAATGATAGGCAACACATCTCTTTCCAATTTTTGCATATTTCCGGTATGACTGATCTGCTCATATGATCATTGCAGAACAGTTCTTCCAGGCATCCGAACCCGATTATACAAAAATGCCGAAGACATTCGGAGCGAATTGTACAAAATGGCCGTCAGAAATTGTTGCATTTTGTAAAGTTTTCACATACTTTGCCTATTGGAAATGCAGTTGGATATGGTTTGACGGATACAATGAAATACAATTCAGCATATAGTCAACTTGTTTTTTCATCATACTGGTACTTTAAAACTAATTCATGGGAAATACATTGTTTGATACTTTTTGTGCAAAATAACTAATTTGACACCATTAATAGGTTGACTTTAATTAAATATATATAAATATATATATATATATATATATATATTAGGGGTGTGGGAAAAAATCTATTCGAATTTGAATCGCGATTCTTACGATGTGCGATTCAGAATCAATTCTCATTTTTTTTAAGAATCGATCTTTTTTAATGTTTTTATTATTTTTTATTATTTTTATTTTTTTTTAATCAATACAACAAAACAATACACAGCAATACCATAACAATGCAATCCAATTCCAAAACCAAACCTGACCCAGTAACACTCAGAACTGCAATAAACAGAGCAATTGAGAGGAGACACAAACACGACACAGAACAAATCAAAAGTAGTGAAACAAATATCAATATTATCAACAACAGTATCAATATTAGTTATAATTTCAGCATAGCAGTGATTAAAAATCCCTCATTGACATTATCATTAGGACATTTATAAAAATAAAAAAAAAGAACAATAGTGTCACAGTGGCTTACACTTGCATCGCATCTCATAAGCTTGACAACACCCTGTGTCCAATGTTTTCATAAAGATAAAATAAGTCATATTTTTGGTTTGTTTAATAGTTAAAACAAATTTACATTATTGCAATCAGTTGATAAAACATTTTTCTTTACAATTATAAAAGCTTTTTTAAAAAAATCTACTCTGCTAGCATGTCAGGAGACTGGGGTAGATCCTGCTGAAATCCTATGTATTGAATAAATAGAGAATCGGAAAAATATCGTTTTTGAATCGAGAATCGCGTTGAATAAAAAAAAAAATCGATTTATAATCCAATCGCGACCCTAAGAATCGATATTGAATCGAGTCGTGGGACACCCAAAAATGTGCAGCCCTAATATATATATATATATATATATATATATATATATATATATATATATATATATATATATATATATATATATATATATATATATATATATATATATATTATTCCTAGTATGTCTCCGACTGTGTTTCCGACCTTTAAAACTCAAGGCCTTTGGATTGGTGTGTCAATAAGGCATTTTGTGATTTTTTTTTATTGACTTAGACCTAGACAAACTTTATTGATCCACAAAGGACATTGTTCAAATTTTGATAAATATGTTTAAATTTTGACAGAAAAAAATATACCTTACACTACTGCAGTTCTTCTTAACTCAATAATGTATGACTCAAAAAGCTATTACACGCAGTTTCTTATCATTAACACCCATTCTGAAACTAATTCCATAATAGCTGATCTTTAATATGCGCTTGTCACCATGATTTATGTTTGCAAAAAATTGTTCCATCAATGTGCCTATTGTACAAAATGCATAAATGAAAGTGTAATAATATCATGTGGCGGATATACATTGATATGATTTTGCAGTTGATGGGAGCCATAACTGCGATGTGTCCCATTATGGAAATGAGTTTGACACCCCTGCAATACATTATATTAGTAGTCCAGCATTAACACTGTGCGCCACTGGGACAATAATATTAACTGGGGAAAATTATACATTATGTTTTTATCAATGACCAAGCAGCAAGAGGCTAGAAATGTTTGCAGTAAAATGTCATGTAAATCATCGATTCAATCAATCACTATTTATTTATTAAACCCTTAATCATAAGTGCCTCAGAGATTTTTTTTTTAAAACCACAACATCGTCCTCAAATCCGAACCTACATTACCAATTGGCATGCGTTTAATCACGCAAAATGTGCCCTGGCACCGTGCAAATAAGAAGGGGCAGCCCTGCATCACATGGATACAATCTGACTCTCCCAAAGTTAATAAAAGAAACCTTTTTAAAAAAAAAAAAAAAGTTTTTTATCAAAAAGAGCAAAACACACATCTTATTTGCACCTTTTTCCACCTCAAAGAACAAGTCTGAAACATTCAGATACACAAATAAACATGGTAGACATAGGATAGTTTATTAAGGTCTTTTAGCGTCGAGAATACAATCAAACTTGTCTCGGAAAAAGTTGAAAAAAACTGTGGCTTTAGAGCAGGGGTCAGCAACCAACAATGTTGAAAGAGCCGTACTGGACCAAAATGACAAAACTCAAATCTATCTGGAGCCGCAAAAAATGAAAAGCCCTCTATAAGTCTTATAATGAAGGCAACACAGGACGTAAGTGTCTATATTAGCTATGTGTCGCAGGCTGAAGCAAATCTTCGTTGACAGATATGTTGAAATGTAATATTTGTTCTACACATCTTTACAACAATTTCAAAACATTAGTAAATCAGAAGCTCCTCAGAAGGTGAGGTAACTCTTGGAAATTACTGGCTTTTTATGGCCAAAGGTATAGATGTGTGTCGAGGTAAAAAGGAAACAACAGGCTGTCTTCTTTTAATAGATTTATTACAATCTTTGCAAGCTAGATAATTTTTGCTGTGGTCTGGAACAACATGGCACACAAACAACTATCTGAAATGCAGCCAATATTGCATATAGATAGTGTGTCATGACACATGCAAAACTAAATTATATACAAAGAAGATAAAAGTAAAGGATTTTGAATCAACTCAAATATACCTACAAATTCAGCATAGTGATGCAATATGTACAAACAGCTAGCCTAAATAGCATGTTAGCATCGATTAGTTTGCAGTCATGCACTGACCATAAATGCCTGATTAGCACTCCAACAAGTCAATAATATCAACAACGCGCACCTTTGTGCATTCACACACAGTATAAAAGGTTTGGTGGACAAAATGAGACAAAGAAGGAGTGGAAGATTTTACATGTAAACAAACTCTTGTGTCACAATGGTGAGTTCAAGAACCACCAAAATCCACCAAATACTCTTATCAGTGAAGCATACACACAAACATATTAATCAGTGGGCTTTCTAACAATTGGGAATGTTTGTGTCATGTTTGTCCTTAAACAAAAAACATACTAAAACAACAACAAATTATTTTTCCCCCATCTTTTTCCATTTTCAATCCTTTTTTAGAAATGCTCCAGGGAGCCTCTAGGCACTAAAGCCTCACTCAAAAGCCGTGGGTTGCTGAACCCCACTCTAGAGCCGCATGGGGGTTTTGTGGCTTCCTGGAGTTTTTCCAAAAATGTATGAAAATGGAAAAAAGTGAGGGGGAAAAATATATTTTTCTTTTAACATGGTTTCTGTAAGAGGGCAAACAAGACACAAACCTTCCTAATTTTTAGAAATCCCACTGTTTATATTGAACATACTTCACTGATGAGCGTATTTGGCGAGCGCCACTTTGTCGTACTCACCGTAGTTTGTTTTCATGTACATTTTTCTCTGACGCTGCCACAGAAAGACATGTTTTATGCCTCTCCTCCTTTGTCTCAGTTTGTCCACCAAACGTTTTATGCTGTGCATGAATGCACATTTTGAGCTTTGTTGATGTTATTGACCTGTTGGAGAGCCAATCAGGCATATTTGGTCAGTGTATGATTGTAAGCTAATTGAAGCTTATATGCTAATTAGGCTAACTGTATGTACATATTGCATCTTTAAGTTTGTAAGTATAATTGAGCTAATTTGAATTCCTTTACTTATGCCCCCTGGGTATTTAATTTATATTTGCACTGTGATGAGGTGGCGACTTGTCCAGGGTGTACGCCGTCTTCCGCCTGAATGCAGCTGAGATAGGCTCCGGGGGGCGAGCCCAAAAGGGACAAGCGGTAGAAAATGGATGGATGGATGTCTCATGAGACATTATCTGTATGTAATATTGGCTGTATTTCAGATAGTTGTTTGTGTGCCATGTTGTTCCAGACCACAGCAAACGTTACCCAGCTTGCAAAGATTGTAATAAATCCATTAGAAGAAGACAGCCGGCTGTTTCCTTTAACTTGGACACACACATATATACCTTTTGGGCAGTCTAAACCAGTAATTTCCAGGAGTTATCTCACCTTCTGAGAAGCCTCTGTTTTAGTAATGTTTTCCAATGTTGCAAAAATGTGTAGAATGAGTATTAAATTTCAACATTTCTTTCAACCAAGATTTGCATCAGCCTACAACATAGTCATTTTGATTATAGGTTAATACAACTAATATAGACACCGCATGTGTTGCCTTCATTGTAACACTTATATAAGATGTTTCATTTTGGGCGACTCCAGACACATTTTGTTTAGTATTTCTGGTCCAATCTGGTTCTTTCCACATTTTGGGTTGCCGACCCATGCTGTAAGTGAAACTGTAAACCGGTCAAAAGGCTGAGGATTCTGTCTACTGAACTGTGAGGTGGCACGGTGAGCTGTATTTGACAGAGGCGCCCCTAGCCCTTCAAATAATACAGGAAAAGCCCGGAAAAAAACACATGCGTTGGAAGATAAGCCTTACAGTCCCACAGGTTAGTTTACATCAAAGGATTTCAGAATTTTGCTTTACTTTTGAGGCATCCATCCATCCATCTTATTCTGCTTATCCAAAGTCCTGTGGCGGGGAGCAGCCTCAGCTCTACCCGAGGTGTTCCCAGGCCAGCTGGGAGACATAGTCTCTCCATCGTGTCCTGGGTCACTTTATTAGTACCAGTATATTGTACAACCATAGTGCCAAGTAACAATATCAATGACTACTTCATTCACAATTATTTGTTAAAGGGGAACATTATCACCAGACCTATGTAAGCGCCAATATATACCTTGGTGTTGCAGAAAAAAGACCATATATTTTTTTAACCGATTCCCGAACTCTAAATGGGTGAATTTTGGCGAATTAAACGCCTTTCTATTTATCGCTCTCGGAGCGATGACGTCAGAACGTGACGTCACCTAGGTAATAAAGCCGCCATTTTCTCAAACACATTACAAACACCGCGTCTCAGCTCTGTTATTTTCCGTTTTTTCGACTATTTTCCGTAACCTTGGAGACATCATGCCTTGTTGGTGTGTTGTCAGAGGGTGTAACAACACTAACAGGGAGGGATTCAAGTTGCACCACTGGCCCAAAGATGCGAAAGTGGCAAGAAATTGGACGAAATTTGTTCAAAATACGAGTGTGTGTGGAAAGCCGACGAAATGGTCAGTCGTTTGTTCCGCACACTTTACCGATGAAAGCTATACTACTACAGAGATGGCAAGATTGTGTGGATATCCTGCGACACTCAAAGCAGATGCATTTCCAACGATAAAGTCAAAGAAATCTGCCGTCAGACCTCGATTGAATGTGCCGGTGTGTCTGCACATTTTACCGGCGGTGCTAAGGCAGATATGGCACAGAGATGTATGGATAACCTGCAGATGCATTTCCAACGATAAAGTCAACTAAATCACAAAGGTGAGTTTTGTTGATGTTGTTGACTTATGTGCTAATCAGACATATTTGGTCTAGCAGTTAATCGATGCTAACATGCTATTTAGGCTAGCTGCATGTACATTTGAAACTATATTTACATCCAGCGTTTCCCTCCACCCACATTTAATGCCAAACAAACACTTACCAATCGATGGATTTAAGTTGATCCGGTGTCACAAGATGCGAAACTTCCGATCGTTGGTCTGCACATTTTACCGGCGATGCTAAGGCAAACATGGCCGAATAGCGTCAATAGCTATTCGCTCAATAGCTTCAGTTTCTTCTTCAATTCCGTTTTCGCGATCTGCCTCCATACTCAACCCATCCGTTTCAATACATGCGTAATCTGTTGAATCGCTTAAACCGCTGAAGTCCGAGTCTGAATCAGAGCTAATGTCGCTATATCTTGCTGTGCTATCCGTATTGGCATCACTGGATGACGTCACAGGAAAATGGACGATGGCTTCACAGATAGCGAAAATCAGGCACTTTAAAGATTTTTTAAGGGATTTTCCGGGATGGGTAAAATTTAGAAAAAAAACTTCAAAAAAGAAAATAAGCCAATGGGAACTGATTTTTATTGGTTTTAACCCTTCTGAAATTGTGATAATGTTCCCCTGTAATACTTCAACTGTGCTGCTTTGCTGCTACAAAAAGAACTATTCAACTTTTGTTCATTTAAAAGCAAGGACAGGCAAAGTGCTGACAAAAAAGAAAAGTAAGGAACGTAAAGTCAAAATGGCAACAGTGATAACAAAACAACACCGACTCCAGCTTCCTCAAAAAAGAAAAGGGTGTTTTGTGTGATGATGATGATGGTTATGAAAGTATACACACTGGTGTATAAACAACTTTCAGCTGGCAGGGTTTGGCTAAAATGATAGTTAAATCTATTTTTCACACAACCTTGTCCCTCTTTTGTCCACTATCCTCCAGACACGGCTTGCATCACAGACGTACTGGGAAAAAAATAAAATAAAAGTTCGCTTTGTAAATTAAACAGGCAATTCCATTTTTTCCGTGTTTTGGGCGTATTGTTCCCATACTTTCCATGGTTTCACTTGCGATGATGTCACTGACTTTTCTCGAGGAATAGGTTTGTCGGCGACACATTTTATTATTGATTTTTTAAACAGGTTCTTGTTCTTATATAGACTAGTTTGTATATTAAAGCACATTTCTCAATAAGAAACAATATAAACATGAATATGGGTTCTAGCCCTGTTGAAAGTCCATTTTGTAGTTAAAGTTTGTCCACTTTAAATGGTAAATAAATGGTTATACTTGTATAGCACTTTTGTACCTTCAAGGTACTCAAAGCGCTTTGACGCTATTTCCACATTCACCCATTCACACACACATTCACACACTGATGGTGGAAGCTGCCATGCAAGGCCCTAACCATGACCCATCAGGAGCAAGGGTGAAGTGTCTCGTTCAAGGACACGACGGACGTCACTAGTTTGGTAGAAGCTGGGTATCGAACCAGGAACCCTCCCATTGCTGGCACGGCCACTCTCACAACTGCGCCACGCTGTCCCAAAGACAATAAAAACAATATAACGTTAATAATAATGTGTATTAAATATAAGAACGGGGTGATGGATCAACTATTACATGTCGATTTTTAATAACAAAGCCTAAACAACAATGACTAACTGAACTGTCCTCATTTACAGCTGCCCTGCCGACACGCACACAAACTGTCACTAGCCCTGTGGTGCACTTACATTAAATTTAAATGCATTATGTTTGTAGATGATACAAATTTATATTGTTCAGAAGAAGATTTGAAGGAAGTGTTGTGGATAATAGAGGTTGAGTTGCTTCAGCTAAAACAATGGTTTGATATTAATAAGTTATCATTAAATGATAAGAAAACTAAATTCATGGAGTTTAGCGGTGCAAGGACAAATTGTGAAGCAACATTAAAATCAAATCAAGTGGAAATTGATAGAGTATATGAAACTAAGTTCTTGGGAATAATAATTGATTAGAAATGATGTTGGAAAGAGCAGATTGAATATATAAAGGGAAAAATATCCAAATCCATTGCTTTATAAAGTAAGACACATGCTGAATAAGAAATGTCTGCATATGTTAAATTATGTTTTTATTTTTTCATATCCAACACAAGTTGAAGTTTAGGGAAAAGTTTATAAAACAAACATAGACCCAATAATTAAACTTCAAAAAAGGGTCATTAGAATAATACACAAAGCGTGCTACTATGGACCTACCAAACCAAATATTCATTAGTTGTAATGTCTTAGAATTTTCAGATATTGTGTTTTTAAAAACAATGAAAATTGTGTTTCAAGTAAAGAACAACAGCCTTCCAGCGTGTATTCTTAGGTTATTTAAATTAGGAGGAGAAAACTATAATTTACGGGGATATTGATTTTTATCCATCCATCCATTTTCTACCGCTTATTCCCTTTTGGGGTCGCGGGGGGCGCTGGCGCCTATCTCAGCTACAATCGGGCGGAAGGCGGGGTACACCCTGGACAAGTCGCCACCTCATCACAGGATATTGATTTTTAAAATATGCAAAGTAAGAACGAATATAAAATGCAAATGTATTTCAGTTTTGGGAGTTAAAAGTTGGGACAAGCTCAGTGATGAATTGAAGACATGTAGCTCTTTGTTAAAGGGGAACATTATCACAATTTCAAAAGGGTTAAAAACAATAAAAATCAGTTCCCAGTGGCTCGTTGTATTTTTTGAATTTTTTTTCAAAATTTTATCGGTCTCAGATTATCCCTAAATAAAGCTTTAAAGTGGCTTATTTTCACTATCTTCGAAACCAGTATCCATTTCCCTGTGACGTCATACAGCGCTGCCAATACAAACAACATGGCGGTTAACACAGCAAGATATAGCGACATTAGCTCGGATTCAGACTCTGATTTCAGCGGCTTGAGCGATTCAACAGGTTACGCATGTATTGAAACAGATGGTCGGAGTATGGAGGCAGATAGCGAAAACGAAATTGAAGAAGAAATTGAAGCTATTGAGCGAATCGCTATTGATGCTATTCGGCCATAGCGTGGGTGTACCTAATGAAGTGGCCCATAGCATGGCTGCCTTATTAGCATCGCCGGTAAAATGTGCAGACCAAACGATCAGGACTTTCGCATCTTGTGACACTGGCGCAACTTAAATCCGTCAATTGGTAAGTGTTTGTTTCGCATTAAATGTGGGTATCTAGTTTCAAATGTACATACAGCTAGCGTAAATAGCATGTTAGCATCGCTTAGCGTAGCATGTTAGAATGGATTAGCTGGCAGTCATGCCGTGACCAAATATGTCTGATTAGCACATAAGTCAACAACATCAACAAAATTCACCTTTGTGATTTTGTTGACTTAATCGTTGCAAATGCATCTGCAGGTTATCCATACATCTCTGTGCCATGTCTGTCTTAGCATCGCCGGTCAAATGTGAAGACACTCTGGTACATTCAATGGGGGTCTGGCGGAAGATTTCTTGCCAGTGGTGCAACTTGAATCCCTCCCTGTTAGTGTTGTTACACCCTCCGACAACACACCGACGAGGCATGATGTCTCCAAGGTTCCAATAAATAGTCGAAAAAACGGAAAATAACAGAGCTGAGACCCGGTGTTTGTAATGTGAAAATGAATATGGCGGGTGTGTTACCTCGGTGACGTCACGTTCTGACGTCATCGCTAAAAGACCGATAAAAAGAAAGGCGTTTAATTTGTCAAAATTCACCCATTTAGAGTTTGGAAATCGGTTAAAAAAAATACATGGTCTTTTTTTCTGCAACATAAAGGTATATAGTGACGCTTGCATAGGTTTGGTGATAATGTTCCCTTTTAAGGTTTATGAAAGCCTTGAAAGGTGACATAATGGGAAATTATAAACTAAAGCAACCATTACTTTCATCCCATTGATTTTTTTGAATGTTAATGTTCCAGGCTATCTAATTTTCACCGAATGTATAGGACAGGCAAATATAAGTCTTGGCTTCAGTCTATTGCTTTTTCAGTCATTATTTTTCTTTGTGTGTGTGTGTGTGTGTGTGTGTGTATGATTGTTAATATGTACAATCTGTGCTGTTGAATTGATCACACAAAATGGTTGATCATATGCCCGAAATAAACTCATTTCATTTCAAATCAAAATTCTTCTTTACTTTCACAGGTCGCTAAAATGATTGAGATTTGAAAATAAAATCCACTTTACCTTGTTGGTTATTCTTCTGGGCATGCAGTCGGAGGGAGCAGTAGAGGTCTGGTTCATAAGTCGGACAATGAAGGGTTCATATAGTGAGGTTCCACTGTATCTGATGTGTATTAATAATATATGAGTGTATCCGACAACCAACCTCAAAGAGAATGTGATGACCAACCCCAAATGGAATTTTTTAATAGCATCAACGCTACCAACTTTACCATGAATCGATTAACGTGGGCCCCGACTTAAATAAGTTGAAAAATGTATTCGGGTTTTGCCATTTAGTGGTCAATTGCACGGAATATGTAGTGTACTGTGCAATCTACTAATAAAAGTATCAATCAATCAACTATATCGAACGAGTTAGATAAACTCTAGCTTTCCTTTCACACATTTTACAGGTAGCAATTGTAAAAGCCTAAAAGTGTTTGTATTCCGACACTTGACTTCTTTCCGGAAGTGTAAAACCAGTTGTGGCCAGCCAAGCTAAGAGTACAAAAGAGGCCTGAATCTTCCTGCAAGGTGCAGATACAAGCAAACAAATTCAAATTATGCAATGGAAAAGATTCCTATACTTTATTTAAAAAATGAGTCAAGTGATACCAAGGATCAAAGACGTCGGTTGCATATAAGTAAACATTGATTGATTGATTGATTCCCAGACATATCGAACGATTGTGCTCCAGACGCTATTCTACTCGACAAAACAGATGTACACTTGGGAAGGCATAAATGTCTACAACTTCATTGTTTGTGGTTGTTTCAAGGAAATTGGTATCAAGACCGTCTCGGATAAATATGCATCGTTTTTTGCTCGATTAAGGTTGCATTTCATGACTCACGCTGCCGTGTTGGATCTGCTTTGGACTGGACTCTAGCGGCTGTTTCTTGTGAAAGACAGGGCAGTTCTTGGGAACCTGTTTTTATACCCAATCATGGCCCCCACCTGTTCCCAGTTAGCCTGCACACAGGTGGGATGTTCCAAATAAGTGTTTGATGAGCATTCCATAACTTTATCAGTCTTTATTTCCCCCTTTCCCAACTTCTTTGTCACATGTTGCTGGCATCAAATTTCAAATTTAATGATTATTTGCTAAACAAAACAAATGTTTATCAGTTTGAACATCAAATATGTTGTCTTTGTAGCATATTCAACTGAATATGGGTTGAAAATTATTTGCAAATCATTGTATTCCGTTTATATGTACATCTTACACAATTCCCCAACTCATATGGAAACAGGGTTAGTAATATCAAGACTATACTAATAATAATTGTTAACATTATATCAAACAAACCTTTTAACAAAGTGATCACTGCAGACTCATGCATTCTTTGACTCTGCTCCCTTGCAATGCAATTTTTTGTGGTCTCCTTTATTGAAAAAAGTACCGAAAAGTATCTAAATAATTTTGGTACCGATACCAAAATATTGGTATTTGGACAACACTAATGCATGTCTGCCCTGGCACACGGATATCATAATTTCATGACCGAAGCAAAAAAAACTTTTTACACTTTTATACTGAAATAAATACACTTACAACTTATTGGATGCAAATAAAGAAAACAAATACTGGCAGTGGTAAAGTTTAGATCCATGAAGGAAAGAAGAAAGTGAATGAATGTTTATAACTGAATACTTTTACCATATTTTTCGGACTATGAGTCGCAGTTTTTTCATAGTTTGGCCAAAGCCACGCTGTTGTAACACTTGCTATGTTAGGAGCGATTTATGTGTGCAATTATTAACACATTACCGTAAAATATCAAATAATATTATTTAGCTCATTCACGTAAGTTACTAGATGTATAAGATTTTATGGGATTTATCGATTAGGAGTGACAGATTGTTTGGTAAACGTATAGCATGTTCTATATGTTATAGTTATTTGAATGACTCTTACCATAATATGTTACGTTAACATACCAGGCACCTTCTCAGTTGGTTATTTATGTCTCCTATAACATACACTTATTCAGCCTGTTGTTCACTATTCTTTATTTATTTTAAATTGCCTTTCAAATGTTTATTCTTGGTTTGGGTTTTATCAAATACAAATCCCCCAAAAATGCGAATTATACTCCAGTGCGACTTATATGTTTTTGTCCTTCTTTATTATGCATTTTTCGGCAGGTGCGTCTTATACTTCGGAGCGACTTATACTCCGAAAAATACGGTACATATGCATAAAAATGTGCTTTCATCCATCCATCCATCCATTTTCTACCGCTTATTCCCTTTTTGGGGTCGCGGGGGGCGCTGGCGCCTATCTCACGGTGGCAGAGGGGTTAGTGCATCTGCCTCACAATACGAAAGTCCTGCAGTCATGGGTTCAAATCCAGGCTTGGGATCTTTCTGTGTGGAGTTTGCATGTTCTCCCCGTGAATGCGTGGGTTCCCTCCGGGTACTCCGGCTTCCTCCCACTTCCAAAAAATGTGCTTTCTTTTGTAATATTTTTTAAATGAATTAAGTAACATTTATGACAACCTTTTTCCAAAATGCAATATAAAATGTAAAATATAACAGGATAATGCAATTCATAATTTTTCAAAACGGTTTAAAAAAAGTGGGAACCCACAAATTTTAATGACTTTTTAATGATTTTTATGAATTGATGGTAGGGGTGTAACGGTACGTGTATTTGTATTGAACCGTTTCGGTTCGTTTCGGAGGTGTACCGAACGAGTTCCACACGGACATAATAAGTAGCGCACTGCTCATTGTGTAAACGATGCAAGAGAATTTAAGTCCCTACCTTTAGTCAAAAGTGATTTATGACCCCCCATAAAACAATGATTTATGACCCTCAAGGTCAAAGGTCAATGATTTATGAGGGGTCAAGTTCAAAGGTTAATGATTTATGAGGGGGTCAAGGTTAAAGGTCAAAGTCAAAGGTCAAAGTCAAAGGTCAGGTTCAAATGTCAAGGCCAAGTGGGTGTGGCTTACCCGGAAGAGGGTGGAGTTAAGACCTGCGGTGGGAGTGGTTAAACCAGGAAGAGTTAAGACCTGCGGTGGGAGTGGTTAAACCAGGAAGAGTTAAGACCTGCGGTGGGAGTGGTTAAACCAGGAAGAGGGTGGAGTTAAGACCTGACAGGGAACAGAGGAGGGATCAGTTTTTTTTAAGAAAGCAATGTCATCTGAGCAGCATGTGACCATATATTTGATAGTTTAAATGTTTACGATCGTTTGAAACAACTTCCAGATTTCGATGTATTGATGGTTGGGAATGTTACGTGTGGAGATGTGGACACGCACGCACTTCACACACACACACACACACACACACACACACACACACACACACGCAGAGGAGGTGGAGCTTTATACGTTAGCGTAAAGACTTTGTTCGATTCGGTCATGATTAGTGAAACGCCTGTTTCGATTTATAAAAATAATAAAACTTACATTGACGCTCCGCAAAAAAGTCGAGTGTTTCTAAATCGTATTCAGATGCCGCCGACCGAATCTTTGCGTGAGAAATGGGATTTGGAAGCGTACGGGATGGAGGGATCTTTTGGATTTGTATTCAGATACGAAATGGGTGATATCTGCTTATTTCAGCTAAAAGAAAGAAGAGACGGAAGCCCTTTCTCGATATTTTCATCGTTATCTACCGTGGATTGGGAAGTTTTAAGACTGGCAATGCCCGATTTCCTGTGGCGTGATCCTTCACCGGTGGATAAACGCGTAAAAGGAAGCTTGTTTACTTACCCGACGATGGATGAGTTGAATGAGAGAAGAATTCTGTTCAGCGCTACCTGGGAGACGAAATCTTCAGCCTCGGGTCGTTGGTTTTTACGTGCCAGTCTCCGTGCTCCAAAAATCACCGGTACCTATACGGCTCAGTGGACCGAGCCCGATGTCTTTTCCCTGGAGTCTTTCAACGATGAATGCGGGGTGTTTACACCGTTGGTGGTCGTACCCATCGTGGCATGGCGAGAGCGAATGGCGTCGATGAAGGAGAAAATAAACGACTTGTTCCGAAGCAGTCGACAATGGAAAAGCATGCTGACGACGAGAAGAAAGTTGTCCTTTGAGACCACACCCCCGACGGAGGACGAAAGGACCTCCCCCGCTTCAGTTTCAACCAATAACCTTCAAGGAAACACCCCCTCCTCCGACTCGTCCAATACCCTTTGAAAATCATAGCGTTAGTTTGATTGGTCGAGACTTTTTTTTCGACCCTCCCTATAAAAACAACCCCCACCCTGCAATTTTTTTTTTCGACCAGACCATATTGGCTCCCTTTTTTGAACGCACGGATCTCAAACAAGAAAATGGCAAACAAGACCATCAGACGCGTAAAGACCCGTCTTATACCACAGGACGATTTCAAACCATCCGTAAACACGACTGATGAAGCAAACATGGCCGAGATCTTTAACCCTCCTGAAACGACGGCTGGATCGGAGGTGGTGAGCGACGATGAGACGTGTCGCTTCGGCAGATGTTTCTGCAGATGGGGGGTGAAAACCGACAACGCTACGCAGTCTTTGCCAGATGACGATAGGAAGGAGGAGGAAAAGGAGAATGACCTGATCATCATAACACCTCCGCCGTCCCCGCCACCACCCCCGTCACCATCCCTGTCACTCTTGGACCCCCCGTTGCACATCGATGATGAAACCGATGGGGGGAAGTGGTTGCTTTTCACCAGCACGGTGAAAACGGCCGTGTTTCATCTCCTCAACGAGGCCATCCGCCAGTTCAGGCAGAGCGAATGTTACGGTTGTCGGGTGAACCATCCGAGCCAGAGAAACCACCCGTGCCTGGAACCCTATGAAGAGGACTTTCTCCTGTACAACTACGACGGACTCATCAAGACTCTGCGTACGTCTAAATTCATTCAAGCCATTCAACGCTTGCTGATGCTTCGTCGCATCGAGGCTGAGGATTCAAGGGTCGAATCCTATGCCGACTCTCTGCTGTCTCAACTGAAATCTGAGAGAAATGTCTGGTGGGCCATAGATGACGTGTACAACGAGTTGGTACGGGGTGATGAAACGATTTTGAGACATCTGGATATGGTGACAGAGTGTTGGAATAATTACAAAAAAGATGGGTAATTATTGGAGAAAACTTGTAAACTCTATCGAGAACCACGCTGTTATTTACCCGTTGATTGACGCGATGGAAGCGTATGTTCTAAAACGAGACAAACCTCAAAACTACAAATTATTCTTGATTATGCCCGCTCTAAGCCTACCTGGGAAGCTACCTGGAAATCCGTTGTCTCTCATGCTTTTGACTTTGACATTTTTGAAACAATTTTGAAGGAATGGTCTAAAGAAAAGTCTTTTCAACCTTCTCCTTATCACGTGTTCATTTTATATGCTCTGTTTGTTGATATGTCGATGTATCGTCTACGATGCGACATCCCCGTCAACGTTTTGTTTGAACTACAAAAACTGCACGAAGCGATTAAATTCACCTACGGTATACCTGTTTTACATCAAACCTTGATTATAGTTTATAGTTTATAGAAAAAAATTGTTTTAGATTCGCTGTGTGGTGTCCATGAATGAATAAAAACAAACTGTTTTAGATTCATTGTGTTGTTTCCATGAATGAATAAAAGAAATGTGTACCAAGCAACACGAGTTCATTTCTCTTTGTCTTTCCACAATGGAGAAAGCTATGGAAAAAGCATACTATACACCCGCACACCCGGGTAGTTTTGGAGGGGTAGATCGACTCCGTCGAGCTGTGCAGGATGAAACGGGGCAACGTGTCACAAAAGAAAAAGTTCAAGAATATTTAACGGGACAGGACGCCTATACACTCCATAAACCGGTTCGCATTCATTTTCCAAGAAACAGAGTCTTTGTCCCGCGACCTTTAACCCAGTTTCAAGCCGACCTCTGTGACATGCAAGCCTTGGCTGAATATAACGACGGTTATAATTATTTATTAACGGTCATAGATGTATTTTCCAAGAAGGCCTATGTGAGGGTTTTGAGGAGAAAGACGTCCGTGGAGGTGGTTGAATCGTTTCAATCGGTGTTGGGGGAAAGTCAGATTCCTCGCAAACTCCAAACCGACGCGGGAAAAGAATTTTTTAACAAGAGTTTTCAAGCTCTGATGAAGAAACACAATATTGTACATTTTTCTACGGCCAGCGATCTCAAAGCTTCGGTGGTTGAAAGATTTAATCGTACTCTGAAAGGGAGAATGTGGAGATATTTTACAGCCAACAACACCAGGCGCTACCTAGACGTCTTACAAGACTTGGTAAAAAGCTACAATCACGGATATCACAGCAGTATTAAAATGAAACCGGTGGATGTGACTTTGGAAAATACCCCTCAAGTGTTTGAGAATCTCTACGGCTCATTCACAGCATTCAAACGCAAATACAAATTTGCCACGGGAGATATGGTGAGAATATCCAAAGTGAGAGGAGTGTTTGATAAAAAATATGAACAGAGTTTTACAGACGAGGTGTTTACAATAACACGACGTCTCCATCGATCTCCCCCGGCATACAGACTGAAAGATTTTGACGGTGAAATAATAGAGGGTTCTTTTTACGAAGCCGAGTTGCAGAAAGTAAAAGAGAGCGAGGACAAGCGCTATCATGTGGAGGAAATTCTAAAACGACGTACGGTCGGTGGCAAAAAACAAGTTCTAGTGCACTGGAAAAACTGGCCCGAAAAATTCAACAGTTGGGTGGACGCTGACCTCCTTACAAATGTATAAAACAATCTGATGCCTTTGATGAGCCTCACAGTCTAAAGATCATTGAGCATTATGGATCATTCCTGCAACGAGGGTTTTTACCTCACCTTACCCTCCAACGCCAGCCTCAACGTATTTAAAGAAAACAAAAGTTCCCATTACCAGATAGATTTAAGTCAACATATAGATTTAGCAGGCTCATGGGAGGTGGCCTTAACAGAGATTTCATACCCTCGCTCATGGTATAATGTTTCTAACGGAGCATTTTATGAATGGCTAAAGAGACCTCCACCGGTGGGACCTGAAAGCAATCCTGGAATGGGGATAGTTTACCGTCAAGAATTGAGAGGGGGATGTTATGAGAACATTACACGATTCATAAATGAACTGAATGAATCTTTACAAAAAATTGACAACGATGTGAGGATAGCCTTTGACGATGTTAAAAAGCGAATCTCCTATCAATCAGGGGGTCAAACTCATTTTCGTTTTTCCCCTTCCCTGGCTTACATCATGGGAGTGAAACCTGGAAAGTGGATCAACTTTGACCGGGGGTCGGCCCCCTATCCCGCGGATATAAACGCCGGTTTCTACCATCTCTACTGTTACAGTGACGTGGTGCGACCTCAGATAGTAGGCGACGCTTATGCTCCTCTTTTGAGAATCGTGAGTGTAGAGGGAGCTTACGGTGAGATTGTCACCAAGTGTTTTAACCCCGCCTACTATTTACCCGTCTCGAAAAATCACATTGAAAACATCAGGGTGGAGATTAAATCTGATCAGAACAAACACGTCGACTTCACCTTTGGAAAGACCATCGCGAAGCTCCACTTTAGACCCGTTAGAAAGTAAAACCAACAACAATGAGAATGAGTCAACCCATGCACGACCCTCTACGTTTAGTGGGTTATTACGAAAGCCAGGTGGGGGGTTCCCTCCCCGGTTTCACAGGTTCACCTGTGATGTACGGGCGTGGGATAGGCTCCGTGTTTTCCAGGTTGTTTCGTTTTGTATCACCTCTGGTGAAAAGAGGTTTTGCCCTGGTCAAACCTCATCTTAAAACAGCGGCAAAAAATATCGCTTCCGACGTATTCAGTCATGCCGTTGGAAAAATGGGTAGTGGGGTACAAGACGGATCAGGAGGAATAATGGTCCTGGCTAGACAACCCCGAAAGAGACCCCCGGGACGACGTCTCTCAACGAGTGGTAAAAAACGCCGTCATCTGGGGAGAAGAAAATCAGTCGGTAAAAGGTTTTCAAAGAGAAGGACCGTCGTTCCCTCACACGATATATTTTAAAAAAAAAAAGAAAAAAGATGGCTCTTTTACATCAAAATTCGGCCGAATGCACGATGGCCGAGCTGGATTTATTTTCAGCTCCTATGACTCAGATGTCTATCGATGATAAATCCTACACAGAAGTCCTACCGCTATCCGCCATCACTGACGGGGGTCCTATTGAATTTTTCATCCCGGGAGAAGGTGAAAAGTACTTGGATCTGAATGACACATTACTTTACCTGCGGGTTAAAATTACCCGCGCCGATGGATCAAATATCCCAAACGACGCCAATGTGGGTCTCATCAATTATCCTCTAAACACCATCTTCAGCCAATGCGACATTATGCTCGGGGAAAGACTGATTTCTCAATCCAGCGCCACACACCCATACAGGGCGATAATTGAAACGCTACTAAACTATTCTGAAGCCACACTCAGAAGTCAATTCTCAGCCGGGTTATTCCACAAAGACACCGGCGGCTCAATAGACTCTATAGAAACAGCGAACGGACCAAACAAAGGACTCAACATCAGAGCCGGTTACACGGCTGAATCTAAAGAGGTTCAGCTACTAGGACCCCTCCACGCAGACATTCTTTTCAGCGAGAGACTCCTTCTCAACTCGGTGGATCTGAGGATCAAACTCACGCGTGCCAGCGACGCCTTTTGTCTCACAGGGGCTGCGGACGGTACTTTCCGTCTGAAAGTGCTGGGTGCCTCTCTCTTCACAAAAAAGGTCACCGTTTCGCCGGCCGTACGATTGGGGCACGCCTCGGCCTTACTCAAAGGAAACGCACTCTACCCTTTGTCACGGGTCAGCGTGAAAACCTACTCTATCCCTGAAAATTCCAGAGTATGCACCCAAGAAAATTTGTTTTTGGGCACGATGCCTAAATACATTGTTTTGGGTATGGTAAATCATGAAGCTTTCACAGGAAGAAGAGATCTCTCACCCTTTAATTTCCAGCATTTTAACGCAGAATACATCACCCTCTGTCACGCGGGAAAACAAATTCCCTCCAAAGCTTTCCAACCGCAATTTAACCAGGGGGCTTCGGTCAGAGAGTTTTACAACATGTTTACCGCTACAGGGAGGCATATGAAAGATTTACCTCTGTGCATCAACAGACAAGATTTTGAACGGGGTTATTCGCTGTTTGTGTTCAATCTCAATCCGGGAGAGGACAGCGACGCATTGTCTCGGGTTTCTAATGGCACTTTGAGGTTGGAAATGAGATTCAGAGTACCCTTACCCAACACGGTCACTCTTGTGGTTTACGCATGTTACGATTCTATTTTGGAAATTGATTCCAAACGACAAGTGCTGGTGGATTATTATTGACGACGGAGATGAATAACCATCAACTGGAGAAGCTTCTGCGACGAGTGTTGGGGAATGTTTTCTGTGGTGTATGGGCCTCCGACCAACTCCCCTCACTGACTCGCTCCTTTACCCCACCCTCCTACTTTATCGTCAACACCCACGAAGGACATCGACCGGGGGAGCACTGGTTATCGATGACTCTGGAGGAAGATGGGACCGCCACTTTTTTTGATTCTTATGGATTTTCTCCCGATTTTGATTACTACCCTCGGAGCATCTTGAACTTTTTGGAAAATCGTTCTGACCGTATATTGTACCACAACCTACAGCTTCAACACCCTTTGTCCACAGTGTGCGGTCAACACTGCGTTTATTATCTGCACCATCGATTTTGCGGACTGTCTTTTGAACAAGTTTTGTCTTTATACACAGATGATGTAGTAAAAAATGATCTTGAAGCATATACCCTGGTTAAAAAAATTCAATGTTGTACTAGCACGAATAAGAATAATAGTAGTCGTTGTGGCGTACAAGACGTCTGTTGTTTAGAAACTTTTTTGAACCGTTGAAATGAAAATGCTGTACACACTGCGTTTGATGAATAAAAAAACATTTTATTGAAACAAGAGTTTTGTCATCATTCATTCAAGGTTTAACCAATGTGGGGACAATGTCACTTTTCTACCTCTTCTTTTCCTCTCGGGGGATAGAAATGTTTCTTTTTCCACCCATTCTGATTCAAACTCTCCATCCGCTTTCAGACGTCTGTATTGATCTCGTGCTCTGGGGTTATGAATGGTTGATGTGGGGACATTTAGCTCCGTCAACGCTGTTAAAAATTTTCTCCAACCCTCAGGCGTGCGGGTCTGTGGATTTTTGGACCGTTGCATCAGGTGTTTCAGTAAATCGATCATATGAGATCCCTGCACCGGTGTACCGTTTTGAACAAACTCTCCTTTAGAGGTCCACCCCTTATCATTCTCGGATAATTTTTTCATAATGTACTCGGCGTTGTTACGGTCGCGTCGGGGGAGGATTTTCAGAACTTCGATCATCGTGACATCCTTTGACCCCCCGCCAGTATTCCGAGGTTTATCCTCCGGTTTATCCATCGGTTTATCCTCTGGTTTATCCTCCGGTTTATCCTCAGAGTCATTCCATGGTTCACCCCGCAAATCCTTGTGTAAAGTCAGAGTCATCCTTTTCTCCTCCCGTTGCCCCTGCTTCAACAGGCCGAGATATCTCTGCAGCAGGGTATCGTATATTTTTATTCTTTCATGAGGATTCATTCCGGGTTCGTTTAAGACGGCTCTCATTTTAACATCTAGATCATCCTCCGCCGAGTCTCTGATGGTCGGCTCCGGGCGAGTCAGACGATTTAATTGTTGGGGGGATAGGAGAAACAATTTTTGAGCCTTTTTCATCTTCAACCTTTTCCGCTCAATCCACCGATAAGATTCCCTATAAACGGTACGACGGTGGCCAGTAAGGGTAGAAGAAAACCGCCCGACTGTTTCATCAGAGTCTGGCGTTTGCGTTTCAGTCCAGTCCTTTTATCAGCCAGCAGTCGGATGATTTTCTTTTGTTTTTTAAGCTGAGCAAATTGAGACGGTGATAAGGGCACATTACCCTTCAGAATGTTTAAAGCAATTTCACACAGCGTCTGGATAAAGTCTGGTGAGCCGTGACTCAGAATATCTCGACGTTTTTGTGGTGTGGCATGGTACAGAGCTTTTAACATGGGACCGTTCCTCTTTACACGCTTTGACATTATGTTTTTGGCACGTAGACAACGGGCCACTGGTGCGGAAGCACGCCCGACCTCACTCTGTATTGTTCTGGACAGAAAGGTGTCAGGTCGACCAATAAATAGCCATGAGCATCCAAAGTAGCATCCGCAAAACTTTCCAAGAAAAAACTTTTTTGTGCGGGGAACATTTGCTGTGCCAACACGTTAATCTGCAATCTGTCCCGCGGATTCTTAAACAGTATCATATAATTACAGTTTAAGCTAATGGTGCGTGAAAATTTTCCCTGATGAAAAACATTCTGGGTCAGCATCATAACGCTCATATTTCTATGATGTCTATACTGCGTGAAAATTTTAACCACTTCGGGGTGATTTGAGGCTTGAAAAATAACATCGTCCAAAATCACCAAATGGGTCTGATCGTCCGGAAACAAGTTTTCATCTTCAAAGGAATCAGGCAGTCCTTCAACAAATTTTATTTTTTTATTCATCTTTTTTAATTCAGCATACATGGGTTGGAAAGATGTATAAATCCACACAATGTTGTCGGGTACAGAATTCATGACGTGTTCACAATTTTCCAATACACATTTTACAAAAAAAGTCTTTCCGCAACCACTAGGTCCTACAACCAGGCATGAAAAAGGTGTATGAAATCTGGGATCAAAGTCTACTCGTTCCATTTTTTCCATTTCCTCCCTAATACCCGAAAGGTAAAGTTTTCCCGTCGGGAAAGAGACGTCTTTTGTCATACACCACTCGAAACTTTTTTTCGAAAGACGAGTTATTTAAAAGGAACCCCCTTTTATCACGAACAATTTGGTGATGAGGGGTGTAGATCGCACCTGTTTTGTCTTCCTCCAGATAGCCCTCCACCAAATCTTTAACGCTGTCAAAGTTGACCCTCTCACAACACTCGCGGGTTTGAGTGATTCCTTTGGCACGCAGCACAGTTTTTTTACCCTGCAGGGTTTGGTAGGCATAACTCTTTGGACCGGCGGAGACGAATTCGTGAATGCTGTCTCCTCCCAACTCATCCGTCAAATCGCCTAGATAGGACCCCGTCTCCAGAGAAACTTCCCCCTCGTTTACCGTGTAGATTAAACTATCGGTGTCTGTGTAAAGAACTCTCTCTTGCAACCCCTCTAGGTAACCGTACATTTTCAAACGTGCGTAAGCGGTGGTAAAAGCAGCGACAAATACATTATTTGTGTTACCGGGAAGCACCATGCTGTTTTTACTGTATTGCCATTGCACCATAGCAATTTGCTCGTTGAGAAAGGAAAAATATTCAACCTGATATTTTCCTGAAAATACAAAGTCGAAAAATACTTCACTTTTTCTCACCAAGGTGGTCTGAGTTCTATTGCACCTCTCCGCAAACTTTCCCCAAAGGCTGTTTAAACAGAGTTTTGACATTTGTCTCTTGGCAGGGTTGGGGTCGATTTTTTCAGCATCCAGCTGTATTCCCTGATTTTCACGATATTCACGAATGTACTTTTCCCTGCTTTCTGCATCGACGGCTTCTTTGGGATACCCTGAAGCTTCTTGCTTACCCTTTAGGAAAGTTTGAACATAACCCGTAAAAACGGTTTCGCTCCGTTCTTCAAAGTGCCACACCTCCGTAATCTTACCGACTCTGTATCCCAACTGTAAAGCTTTGTTGAATTCGAGCGTGACCCAGACTCCCGTCAATGCCCTTCCTTCCTCATCATGTTCGCAGGGTTCCTGCTGGTTATTGTTTTCTGCGCATGTGCGGCAAAGTGTAAACACTAGTTTACCCTTGACCGTTCTGTAGGGTAGCACAGGGAAATAGAGACCTCGAGGAGGGTGAACAACGGCTCTGACCAGACCGAAATAGTTTCCAACATCGTCAAAATCCGTGTGGATGATGACAGGATGACCCAGGGGGTAAGGAAATGCGCTGTTGACGTACGGGTAGAGAGAGGTGACATCCTCATACAATACACGCTGGTTCTCACCCGCCGTGTGCCTCAAGCAAAAGGCGCTTGTCCTACCTCCATAAAGAGCGTCTCGAGGCATGAGAGGTGCGGGGTAATTGCGTGTTTTGAGAAAGTCTATTACCCTAGGATTTGATTTTTTCATTTCATTCCACTCGTGCTCTCTGATGACGATGATGTTGACCTTGTGGTCACGCTTTAACGCTTTCATTTTTTTCTCGGTAGCCTTGTGCAACTCCTCGAACGGTGTGTTTGTCAAAGGGCATACAGCACCGGGTTCGAAACACGTCGGGCATCCGTGATAAAAACACCCCTGAAATTCCCAGACGAATGGTTTGCCACCGATTATAGCAAACCCATCCACAAAGTATGCCCCCATCTGTTTTTCGCCTTTGTTTAAAGCATGCTGAATGAAAATACCACGACGATGCGACTCCCATTCTAACCATTGGATGCTGGTGTGTGAGTATTTTTTACACAACCCTCGGTAGTTATCCGGGGAAGGTATGGCTAGAGAACGCGGCTCGAGGAAATTAGTCACAAACACCTTCATGCAGGCCGAGGCTATGGTGATACGGGAGAAGGGGTCAACACCCGTCTCGCTCGTAAACTCGGCTCTAAATTTGATGCAACCCTCACGAAGAACATTGACGTCGTTTTTACAGTAGTGTACCGCTTGTTTTTGAAAATCAAAGACCTCGCTTTTCTCATTTTGATACCACGTCTCAAACTTGGTGCGTTCAACAGGTGTCATGCGTTCTACACCGTAATTGCTGATTGCGGGGTATTTTCCGACATAATTTAAATGTTCCTCCGAACTAAATTTGTGAGGAAAATACCCCTTGGACCAGCAATCACCGAGTCCTAACGCTTTTGGCATAGCGCTAAGCGGCATGGTAAGGAAGGAAAGCGAGTCAATGTATTTTTGCAAAAAATCAGGGTCTTTAAAACAGAGAACTTTACTCCCCTGCATGATAATTAAGGGTGCTATACCCAGCCGTACCATGCCTCTCAGAATCAAGTAACCGTCAAATCCTCTCGAATTGTGGGCTATAAATGTAGATTTAAGATAACGAGGTTTCCTGAAATGATTGAGGAAAACTGTAACACAATCCAGTCCAAAAGCACACCACTCTTCTCCTTGCAGCGTCTTGGTACAGACTAGAAAGGGAATGTGAGTGTGATTGTCATCGACAAACGTCTCAAAATCATAGAATATGATATTATCATTGTGGTTTACTTCACGTGGTTGGGGTTGTATATAGCAAAGATGTCGTGTTTCAGGTGTCTCTGAGTCACTGCGAGGTAGCTCTTCTTTACATATTTGACATTTTAACTTAGGGCACGTGTGTTTAGCGATACCTGTAGCCACAGGTACATCGTAAAATAGGTTGCATTTAAGGCATTTCTTTCGCCGATCGCAGTTGCTGACGAGTTTTTCCATAACCCGGTGTTTTACCCTGTGTCTGAGGAGACATGCAGGAGAACGACACCACATGTTGCAATCCCTGCAAAGCACAGTTTTCCCCTCTATTTTTACACACCCGTTTTGTGTACAGACCAAGCAATAGCCGTCGCATTTGTGTCTGTCGGGTTTGTCGTACCCTTGGTAACAGTAGTGACAAACGTGCGGTTTTGACAAAAAACCTTTAATGTTAATGATACCGCTGTAATGATTCTGAGATAAATACAGATACAACGGATTTTCTGATTTTGGGTAATCCGTCTCGAACCGTGAGAGGGGTCGTTGGCCCTCTTCTCTGAACAGTATGACAATTTTACGACGTACCACTTTTTCAAATTCACGAATATGACTGAAAGTGACGGAAGTCTGTTCGTCTAAGCCCGCTTTTGTCTGTATTTTTTCAGCCTCCGCCACAGCATGGCTATCTGTAAATTCAGGATGTAACAGACTTGCTAGGCTAATGGCAAAACATAGTTGATTATTCGAGTTTAATGGATTGTAAAGATAACGAGCTTTTTTTCTGTGGATTTCATGTTCCAAAAGGGTTTCGATTTTTCTTCTTACACCACCTCGAGGGTTATGTATCACCTGGACCATCACCTGTATTTCTTCATCGTTCAATATTTCAACGTTTGATTGTACCAACAGATCTAACACATCTTGAAAAGCATTCATCACAGCCCCGGCATCGTTTCGAAATGTAAATGAAGTGTGTTGATTTGCACTTTCACCGGATAACTCCAATTGAATGATATCGCCGGGTCTAGCTTCCTTAGTTACCATCTGTGTCAGCTTTTTAAGGCTCCCCAAGACTCCGCGGTAAAATGTGGCGTAATCTGTTACATCGTTGTTTTGAGGAAAAGTTAAAACGCTGGATAGTTGTATATTGTTGAATGTTTCCCTCCTCAAGACATTTACCCCATCACCCCTCTGGGTCTCATTTGAAATTGATTGGTCAGCCGTTGACGGTAGGTTCTGCATGACCCCCACCACCTCCGAAAAATCCAAACATTCCCCCGAGGGCGTCGCCCCTCCCAACACCTCGTGATGCTGTGTAGAGGCTTGTGTGTTTGTGTTTGAATTTAACACATTAATATCATCTTGCAAAGACGGATCATTGTTTGGTTCCCATTCTATCTGGTTGTTTGGATCTAAATGATGATTACAAACGTCTTCATCTTCTTCAATAACTACATCTAATTCAGATGGAACTACACCCATTATATTTCTCTAAAGAAAAAAAGAAAAAATAATTCGAATGGAACAGATATAACAAACCAGTATGTATCAAATCATGTCTGCCATCTTCATGAGAGTGCGAGCCAGTATACGATAGTACTGTTTCAGCCTTCTTCTGTTTCTATCATGTTTGTCGAGCTGGCGGGCGCATCTACGCTTCCTCCTGCGTTTGTTGCCTGTGGAAAAAAAAAAAAAAAAAAAAAAAAAAAAAATTAATATATACCGGCTTTAACCACATGTGGCGCTGTCATCTCCACTCATGCAAGCATAGCCGGAAACAACCGCCCACCTCCGGAATCAGTCCCCGCCCATTCCCCTTAGGCGCGAAATTCATTTGAGCGAAAGACATTGGAATGAGAGGAGCTCTTTAAAGCTCCTGAGAATCTTAAAAAGCTTACAGAAAACGAGAAAAACTTACAGCGGGTGCCTGTTGGACATTCACCGTCGTTTTCGATGATTTCCCCACGGAGCAAGGATTCAATGTCTGGAGTCTTTGGCGCAATCAAGCCTTCTCCTCTGCCTGGAATGGCCGTTGACGGACCCTCCAGCGTTAAGGGAGACCAGTGAGCAAGAGATGTAAACGGAAAATCTGTAAGTAAATATATGTATATATGTATCGTATACCGCATGTTTTTTTTCTTGTAAAAATGAGAATTATTTGACTCACCAGACTGCGATTGGGTTAAAGGGATCGCGTTGGTCTCTTCCGGCGAATCCTCTATAAAACAAAATAATGAATACACACAATATTAAATAATTCGAAGGTTTAAACACACCTCGATAATCATCTTCCAACTTTGTAAGATCGATCAAACAAAGTTCTTCGTCTTTCACTTCATCGTCATCGGCTGTTAAAAAAAAAAAAGGTATTACATCGTCGTACACGTGCAATGCTTTTAACGTTTAAATGCTTAAACGGAGTTAAACCATTGTCTAATAATGTGGTAAAAACGGAGGTAATGAAATGAATACAGTAAAAAAAAAAAAAAAATCGGTACTTACACAAAAGGATTGGAGACTCTGTTAGGAGATCCCTTGGTGGTGGGTGAATTTCAACTCGATGTTCGACTGTTTTTAGTTCGAATAAATACTTATTATAGTAACATTAAACAGACGTGTTACAAGGAATGAAAAAAAAAAAAAAGAAATTACCTTTCATTTTGCAAATCGCGGTTACACTGTGTTCTGCTCTAGTTTTCCATCTGTTTAAATATGTTTTCGTGAGGTATGGAAGTTGTTTCAGACAATCGTAAACATTTAAACGGTCAAATGGGTGGCCAGTTGCTATTCATACGAAATTCTCAAGCTCCCATAAAAACTGAACCCTCCTTTGTACCCCAAACTGACCTGTTGATTCAAACGGTCATAAACATTTAAACTGTCAGATGGGAAGTCAGTAAAAACTGAACCCTCCTTTTGTCCCCCAAACTGACCTGTTGATTCAAACGACCGTAAAGACCAGTTGCTACGTGACACTGTGTTCTGCGATAGTTTTTTTCCATCTGTTTAAATATGTTTTCGTGAGGTACGGAAGTTGTTTCAGTGCGTACGAATGTGTGTGTGTGTGTGTGTGTGTGTGTGTGTGTGTGTGTGTGTGTGTGTGTGTGTGCGTGTGTGCGTGCGTGCGTGCGTGCGTGTGTGTGTGTGTGTGTGTGTGTGTGTGTGTGTGAAGTGTGTGTGTGTGTGCGTGTGTGTGCGTGTGTGCGTGTCCACCAAAAACTTCCCAATCCACGGTAGATAACGATGAAAATATCGAGAAAGGGCTTCCGTCTCTTCTTTCTTTTAGCTGAAATAAGCAGATATCACCCATTTCGTATCTGAATACAAATCCAAAAGATCCCTCCATCCCGTACGCTTCCAAATCCCATTTCTCACGCAAAGATTCGGTCGGCGGCATCTGAATACGATTTAGAAACACTCGACTTTTTTGCGGAGCGTCAATGTAAGTTTTATTATTTTTATAAATCGAAACAGGCGTTTCACTAATCATGACCGAATCGAACAAAGTCTTTACGCTAACGTATAAAGCTCCACCTCCTCTGCGTGTGTGTGTGTGTGTGTGTGTGTGTGTGTGTGTGTGTGTGTGTGTGTGAAGTGCGTGCGTGTCCACATCTCCACACGTAACATTCCCAACCATCAATACATCGAAATCTGGAAGTTGTTTCAAACGATCGTAAACATTTAAACTATCAAATATATGGTCACATGCTGCTCAGATGACATTGCTTTCTTAAAAAAAACTGATCCCTCCTCTGTTCCCTGTCAGGTCTTAACTCCACCCTCTTCCTGGTTTAACCACTCCCACCGCAGGTCTTAACTCTTCCTGGTTTAACCACTCCCACCGCAGGTCTTAACTCTTCCTGGTTTAACCACTCCCACCGCAGGTCTTAACTCCACCCTCTTCCGGGTAAGCCACACCCACTTGGCCTTGACATTTGAACCTGACCTTTGACTTTGACCTTTGACTTTGACCTTTAACCTTGACCCCTCATAAATCATTAACCTTTGAACTTGACCCCTCATAAATCATTGACCTTTGACCTTGAGGGTCATAAATCATTGTTTTATGGGGGGTCATAAATCACTTTTGACTAAAGGTAGGGACTTAAATTCTCTGATGCACATTGAGGTACCATGAATTGATTAACGTGGACCCCGACTTAAACAAGTTGAAAAACGTATTCGGGTGTTACCATTTAGTGGTCACTTGTACGGGATATGTACTGTACTGTGCAATCTACTAATAAAAGTTTCAATCAATCAAAAAAAAAAAACACACACAGCATGCTAGCTACCAGCGACCGGGCTAGGATAGACTAACCATACCTCCTCTTTTCACCGGATATGTCCTCTTTTGCGGGGCTGTCCGGGTGGAGTTTCTTAAATGTCTCAAATGTCCGGCATTTTACGTTAGAGTTGCGTGTATTTTCAATGTACGTTCAGGGTTAAGAAGGGGTTAAAAAGAAAATAAAAAATTGTACGCGCAGCAGCATTCGTGAGGGAGGTGCAGAGACAGAGACAGAGAGAGTTATGATAAACGCGCATGCGTCGCCAGGCTCTGCTTTTTACCCATAGATTTATCAGATTTTATATTTTATTATCTATAGCAGGGGTGTCACAAGTGTGCCCCGGAGGCCATCTGCGGCCCACAGCTAATGTTTTAAAGGCCCACGGAACATTCTATAAATACTATTAAAATAAACAAAACTGAAATAAAAAAGCTTAAAGGCTAAATGTAATTTAAAAAAATTGCAATGTTGACTAATAAAACAAAGCAGTTTTTTCTTTCTTTTAAACTGTCATTGCTCAAAACATAATGTTGAATCAAAATCAATGTTATTATGAATTAGTGACCTATCCAAGTTTCCGACTACTCCACATCAAATATTCTACCAAGAAAAATATTTTTGGTGGAAGATTTACTAAATTTGTTAAATAAATAACCAAAAAATTTATATTTTGTTTTCTTACTGTACCGAAAATGAACCGAACCGTGGCCTCTGAACCGAGGTATGTACCGAACCAACATTTTTGTGTACCGTTACACCCCTACTTGATGGGGTCCCTGAGACCCCACTTAGAAAATTCCTTGCGCCAACACTGAAACAGTACACATAACTTTTGATCGGTACTGTACATCAGTGGTTCTCAACCTTTTTTCAGTGATGTACCCCCCTGTGAAAAATGTTTTAATTCAAGTACCCCCTAATCAGAGCAAAGCATTTATTGTTGAAAAAAAGAGTTAAAGAAGTAAAATACAGCACTATGTCGTCAGTTTCTGATTTATTAAATTGTAAAACAGTGCAAAAATATTGCTCATTTGTAGTGGTCTTTCTTGAACTATTTGGAAAAAAAGTTGTAGAAACAACTAAAAAGTTGTTGAAAAATACAAGTGATTCAATTATAAATAAAGATTTCTACACATAGAAGTAATCATCAACTTAAAGTGCCCTCTTTGGGGATTGTAATAGAGATCCATCTGGATTCATGAACTTAAAAAAAGAAATCTTTAACATCAATATTTATGGAACATGTCCACAAAAAAATCTAGCTGTCGACACTGAATATTTCATTGTTGCATTTCTTTTCACAGTTTATGAACTTGCTTTCATATTTTGTTGAAGTATACAAGTTACCTTAACGTAGTCCGAGGTCACATTGTTATGGGAGATGAATAGCATCCTATCAGTAAGATAAGAGTTAAACTAAGACAGGGCTGAGTCTGACATACTTATTCGTGTTTTGATACGTTCTAATAAAATATTATGATCGACGGTATCGAAAGCAGCGCTAAGATCGAGGAGCAGCAACATAGATGACGCATCAGAATCCATCGTTAGCAATAGATCATTAGTCATTTTTGCGAGGGCTGTCTCGGTAGAGTGATTTGCCCTGAAACCGGATTGAAAGGTTAAACGCTAAGTGTTCATTTAACTGCTCCGCAACAATTTTTTTCGAGGATTTTTGAAATAAAGGGAAGGTGGTAGTTTACCATGAGGTCAGGATCGAGGTTAGGTATTTTAAGAAGAGGATGAATAACCGCTTTTTTGAATGCTAGGGTAACAGTGCTCGAGGAAAGTGATAAGTTTATAATATTTAGCACTGATGGACTTTCCTTGCGTCGAACACATTTCCAGTGAGGGTTGGACTCCGCCAAGGCTGTCTTTTGTCACCGATTTTGTTCATAACTTTTATGGACAGAATTTCTAGGCGCAGTCAAGGCGTTGAGGGGTTCCGGTTTGGTCACCGCAGGATTAGGTCTCTGCTTTTTGCAGATGATGTGGTCCTGATGGCTTCATCTGACCGGGATCTTCAGCTCTCGCTGGATCGGTTCGCAGCCGAGTGTGAAGCGACCGGAATGAGAATCAGCACCTCCAAGTCCGAGTCCATGGTTCTCGCCCGGAAAAGGGTGGAATACCATCTCCGGGTTGGGGAGGAGACCCTGCCCCAAGTGGAGGAGTTCAAGTACCTAGGAGTCTTGTTCACGAGTGAGGGAAGAGTGGATCGTGAGATCGACAGGCGGATCGGTGCGGCGTCTTCAGTAATGCGGACGTTATACCGATCCGTTGTGATAAAGAAGGAGCTGAGCCGGAAGTCAAAGCTCTCAATTTACTGGTCGATCTACGTTCCCATCCTCACCTATGGTCATGAGCTTTGGGTCATGACCGAAAGGATAAGATCACGGGTACAAGCGGCCGAAATGAGTTTCCTCCGCCGTGTGGCGGGGCTCTCCCTTAGAGATAGGGTGAGAAGCTCTGCCATCCGGGAGGAACTCAAAGTAAAGCCGCTGCTCCTTCACATCGAGAGGAGCCAGATGAGGTGGTTCGGGCATCTGGTCAGGATGCCACCCGAACGCCTCCCTAGGGAGGTGTTTAGGGCACGTCCAACCGGTAGGAGGCCACGGGGAAGACCCAGGACACGTTGGGAAGACTATGTCTCCTGGCTGGCCTGGGAACGCCTCGGGATCCCCTGGGAAGAGCTAGACGAAGTGGCTGGGGAGAGGGAAGTCTGGGTTTCCCTGCTTAGGCTGTTGCCCCCCTGGCCCGACCTCGGATAAGCGGAAGATGATGGATGGATGGATGGATGGACTTTCCTTGCCCTTATGTGAGCCTACCGAGGATGTCGTAGTGGTTTGTGTTGTGGTTTGTGCAGCCCTTTGAGACACTAGTGATTTAGGGCTATATAAGTAAACATTGCTTTATTGATTGATTGAAAAAAGGATTTTTGAATTGTTGCTATTTTTATAACATTTTAAAAAAATCTCAACGTACCACTTGGCATACCTTCAAATACCCCCAGGGGAACGCGTGCCCCCATTTGAGAACCACTGCTGTACATAATTGCTGAGGGTTCTATTTTTCCATAAAATGTTGCTCTTGCCCAGGATCATACAAGGTTCTCACTTGCACTGTACAATCATCTGAGGATAATCTTGCAAGAGTCACCACCTCCGCCATGGTGGTAATTCTGCTGAATATTCCAGACTAATTACCAAAATCACATTGGTGTATAATTGCATACGATCAACGCATTCTTGAGGGGAATAAGGGACAAGAGAGTCGTCTTTGTTCATATAAGCTGATCACAAAGACGTTTAAGACCCATAAAATTTGATTCCCGCCAGAATTCACTCTGCACCTTGGAAGCGTTCCAACTCTTGCGCATCCCTGATGTGCAATCTCTCCCATTTCTGCTTTCTGCGATAAACAATATTCACCTCCTACGGTTCATTGTCTTGTTTTTTTTTTTGTATTCCCACGTTTGTCTGTGTCGGATTTATCTGCAGAAGGACACGCGCTCTAAGTCTTCTTTGTTGGCTGCCCATTAGTCCTTGGGTAATATTGTCCCATTTTCTTCTAGACATTTTCCTCGCCGTGTGTAGTCTGTGAGATATGAAAGGGAGGCATCCTGTCGTGGATAATGGCTGCATTGTGCTGGGAATCGTAGTTTTTAAGGGACTGCCAAAACTGCAAGCCCACATGATATATAGTATTACATTTTTTTTTTTTTTTGTCGACTCAATGTGAGGCTTGGATTTCAAGCTGCGCTCTGCAAGATTGTCAAATTGATACAAGTTTCCATGTCATCATCACATTACCTACACCATCTTTTCAAGCACCATCGGTAAAAACTGAATCCAGGCCTTAGCGCCGCGTCCTCATTGGTATGACAGATCAGCTCCTTCTTTCAAGACGCATCCTGCATTTTTTTCTCAGGTAGTTCTGTCTGGCGCTGGATTAGCTCTGATCCGTCTGCAATTACCCTGAGAAGTAGAACACAGCCGAGCGTTTCCTCCTGAGGTCACAGCTCGGGGAGGCATCTTTAGTCTGGTTAAAAGGTGAAGCAGTGGATTTGCAACATTTTATTGACCTTTATGTTCAAGGGATTGGCCATTTTGAAATACCCAACATTTTTGTGTGTGTAGGGTAGGGGTGTAACGGTACACAAACATTTCGGTTCGGTACGTACATCGGTTTAGAGGTCACGGTTCGGTTCATTTTCGGTACAGTAAGAAAACAACAAAATATTTACCACATTTGTAAACAATGGCTTTACGCTTTTAACATTGGGAACAGTATAATAATTCTGCCCACGTCAATCAACATCAAACTGCCTGAAAATTGTTGCTCGGATTAAATAAAATGACAAAATGTTTCTTCTAAATGAAAGTGCAACATTAAACAGTTTCAAGTCAACTCATCATGCTTAATTTATCGCAGCATTTGGGAAGCCTGTAGTTGATTTTTATTATGTAAATGTTTTATTTTTATCAACATGTAATAGCAGGGACCCTGCCATTCAAAGCTTTTCTGTCCGTAACACACACACACACACACTCACACCGCAAAATGAGCTAACTTAACGCTAAAAGCTAATTAGCCTTCACCTCAAGCCAGAACTGCGAGCGAGCTGAGCTGCAGTTTAAGTTTCTAGAAGGTCAATGGGCTCATAGTGATGTTATTATTAATTGACTGGGATGTGTTTATTATCATTTGGTGAGAGTACGCTGTCTTATGCTCACCTGCTAAATACCTATCTGCTCAACGCTGAAGTATTTACTACAAGCGCTCTGAATACGCTCTGCTGATTGGCTGTTACTGGTATATATGTAACCAATCAGATGGTTGTGTGGGCGGGACAATGCTGGGTGCTGAGACAGAGGCAGAAGAAGCAAAGCAGCTTGTTTGTCACGCCTTGCGGCGCACTTGCTGCGCGGAGTTGCCACTTCGAGGATGTACACACATGACCAGTCAGCGGGATTGCAGGTAAGAATACATTTTAATATAATAAAACAAAAGAACATTGGTGCAAAAAGGGAAAAACAAAGCGCGTGCCAACGCACGGGAAGCTAATGCTAAAACTTAGCGGGAAACAGAAGTAAAACTAAACGACGTGCCGAACGCACGTGAAGCTAAGGCGGAACTAGCACAAAATAATCTATGATACCAGATACGAACCTTGACGTGTTGCGAAAAGCAAACAATGAGCCGAGGACGAACTAAGGAATAACGCAGGCTTATAAACTCAAATAATAATTGGAAACAGGTGTGTGACAGGAGCCCGTGAGGAGGAGCACATAACGTTGCCATGGTGATTAAAACAAACGAGAAAGTGCTCAAACCCAAGGAATCGGCCGAGTCCAGAACTAAACATGAACAAATACATATAACGGCAAAACAATAAACGATCCGCTATTGTTAGGACTTTAGCTTAGATACTCGTTCAGTAGACCCTTGTACCGAACCGAAACCTCCGTTCCGAAACGGTTCAATACAAATACACGTACCGTTACACCCCTAGTATAGGGATATGGCCTGATATGTATATTGTGGTATATATCACAGCCTTTTGTGATAACGACATATATCCCAGTATATTATTTGGTATGTAAATAAAGGGCTGTAAAGGCTCCCAATTTAGCTGCTGACATAGGTGGTAACATATTGCGCCATTTCCAGTTATCTACTTGCTGTTCGCTTTCTGTTGAAACATAGGTCTATCTACGCTTCTGTTAAAATGTATTAAACGCGTATTCTTTTGTCCTTTGGATACTTTACATTAGGGCTGGGCAATATATCGATATACTTGATATATCGCGGGTTTGTCCCTGTGCGATATAGACAATGACTATATCGTGATATTCGAGTATACGTTCTCACACAGTTAGCTGCTGGCATTACACTACAGCAGGCCTGGGCAATTATTTTGACTCGGGGGCAAAAATTAAAGAAAAACTGTGATTTTTAGGAACACTAATACACAACCTCACAACAATGTCTGATTGAATGCTAAAAACGTTATGACAGACCACCCTAAAAAACTAATGGTATTTTATTTTTATTTTTTTCTGAATGAGCAACCTAGAATGTACAGAATTTGGCATTTACAATATTAACTATTAAGGATAAAACACTGAATATTGACAACATGTGAACGTCACAGGATTAGGTCTCTGCTTTTTGCAGATGATGTGGTCCTGATGGCTTCATCTGACCGGGATCTTCAGCTCTCGCTGGATCGGTTCGCAGTTGAGTGTGAAGCGACCGGAATGAGAATCAGCACCTCCAAGTCCGAGTCCATGGTTCTCGCCCGGAAAAGGGTGGAATGCCATCTCCGGGTTGGGGAGGAGACCCTGCCCCAAGTGGAGGAGTTCAAGTACCTAGGAGTCTTGTTCACGAGTGAGGGAAGAGTGGATCGTGAGATCGACAGGCGGATCGGTGCGGCGTCTTCAGTAATGCGGACGTTGTACCGATCCGTTATGGTGAAGAAGGAGCTGAGCCGGAAGGCAAAGCTCTCAATTTACCGGTCGATCTACGTTCCCATCCTCACCTATGGTCATGAGCTTTGGGTCATGACCGAAAGGATAAGATCACGGGTACAAGCAGCCGAAATGAGTTTCCTCCGCCGTGTGGCGGGGCTCTCCCTTAGAGATAGGGTGAGAAGCTCTGCCATCCGGGAGGAACTCAAAGTAAAGCTGCTGCTCCTTCACATCGAGAGGAGCCAGATGAGGTGGTTCGGGCATCTGGTCAGGATGCCACCCGAACGCCTCCCTAGGGAGGTGTTTAGGGCACGTCCAACCGGTAGGAGGCCACGGGGAAGACCCAGGACACGTTGGGAAGACTATGTCTCCCGGCTGGCCTGGGAACTCCTCGGGATCCCCCGGGAAGAGCTAGACGAAGTGGCTGGGGAGAGGGAAGTCTGGGTTTCCCTGCTTAGGCTGTTGCCCCCGCGACCCGACCTCGGATAAGCGGAAGATGATGGATGGATGGATGGATGGATGAACGTCACACTCCCTCTCCATCCACGTATTTTACAATCAAGCGAAACGCAACAAAAATGCAAAAAGCACAACGAAATATGAACACAAAGGGTCTTCACTGGCTTCCAGTTAAATTCCGCATTGAGTTTAACATTTTTGTCCTGACATTCCGTGCGTTGCATGGTGGGGGCCCAAGTTATGTCCCTACTCTTCAGGGCGCAGCCTCCAGTCTTCAGGCCAGGGTCTTCTAAAGATCCCGAAAACTCGTTTTAAAACCCGTGTAGATCTGGCATTCCAGGCTATAGCTCCCAGACTCTGGAACAACTTGCACTAGTCCCTCCGTGATCTTGAGTGTGTTGAAACTTTCATTTGAAAACTTCTCTTTTTAGTAAAGCTTTAAAATAATGCACCGTAATTTGTTGAGTGTGGGGCAAAAGCATTGCTACAAAAAGCAGCATTACTGCTAATATGTAGCATTATTTGAAAAGTCACCTGCTAGAGAATGAAGAGTGCTTACTCCGCGTTTCAACATCTCCATTCGGTGCCACACCAACAGAATGCCAAGGCAACCATTGCCACATCAACACCGTATGAAAAAAAAATTGTCAACAACATAAGGAGATAACGTCCGCAGTAACCTAACACATAGCGATTTGATATCCTACTTTGCAGCTCATTTTTATTGGACAGTTGTTGAAATATATCATGCACAAAAGTGCAATTTATTAGTTTTAAACTATTGTAGTGGCATTCTGTACAAAAAGTGCACTTTAATTTAGTGTTGTTTTTATATGTCCATCTTAGTGACATCATGCACAAAAGTGCACTCATAAATTATTTTAAAATGTCTGAAAATCTTGCGTTTTCTCTTTTTTAAATAACATGAATGTTTGTGCCGCTGCTTAAAAACTGTTTAATAAATACAGTTTTGGTCAATTGACTTAATTGTGGTTTCCCTCCCTGCATGAAAGTTTAAAATGAGCCAATATTAATGCAGTATGAACAAGAATGTTTTATTGTAGACACATGGAATCATCATACTGCTGTGATTATATGCATCAAGTGTTCATTCAAGGCTAAGGCAAAATATGGAGATATATATCGTGTATCGTGACATGGCCTAACTATATTGAGATTTTAAAAAAGGCCATATCGCCCAGCCCAGGGGTCGGCAACCCAAAATGTGGCATAAAACAAGAAAATTGTACTTGTAAACAAATCCTGGTGAGTTCAAAGACTGCCAAAATTAGGAGGACAAAGCGGCACTCGCCAAATACTCTCATCAGAAAATAATGTTTAATATAAATAGTGGGATTGTCCTTCTAGAGCTACCACCAAACCCTGCCCCCCCAACCCCGCCTACCTAAACGGATGCACAGAGGGGTGGAGGCCTGGTATGTTGGTAGCGGGTGTATAATGTAGCCCGGAAGAGTTAGGGATGCATGGGATTCTGGGTATTTTTTTCTGTTGTGTTTATGTTGGTTTATGGTGTGGATGTTCTCCCGAAATGCGTTTATCAATCTTGTTTGGTGTGGGTTCACAGTGCGGCGCATATTTGTAACAGTGTTAACGTTGTTTATATTACAACTCTCAGTGTAACCTGTATGGCTGTTGAACAAGTATGCCTTGCAGTCACTTCCATGTGAGTACAGGAACCACATTCAACATCTGACTGGGCTGGCAAGACGTTAGTTCAGATTGTAGAGGGTGCTAAAGACAGTGTCATCATAACATGCCCTTGTTATTGTTGATTGGGTGAAAATCAGCAGATACTTGAGAGGATATTTGCTCTCTAATTCGGAAGTCTCCCGGAAAAATTGCGTTGGCAAGTGTGCTGCTGTCAAGCGTCGCTAATATAAAGCTGGCGGGCCACGCTAACATTTAATTTTCATATTAAGGTGCTTAATTTTCATATTAAGGTGTGACCCCTGCTTTATACATAAGGCAAAGCAGAAAAACACTCTGTATGCAGTATTATTTCTATTACATTTCAAAAGTGTTTTGTGGCTCCCATTGTTTTCTTTATTTTGTGAAACGGGTCAAAATGGCTCTTTGAGTGGTTAAGGTTCCCAACCCCTGTCCTAGAGAAACCCTATTAAAACAAAAATATATTTTTTCCCCATCTTTTTGTTTTTTCAAACATTTTTGAAAAGCTCCAGGGAGCCACTAAAGAGGCACTAAAGAGCCACATGCAGCTCTAGAGCCTCAGGTTGCAGACCCCTGGCCCAGCCCTACTTTACATTAGTTTTTGGAGATACTACACATTTGCGTATCGATCCAATACCAAGTACCATACTGATGCTAAAACAAAATATTTTGTAATCTAACAAAAGCTCAATATAGTGGTGTACCAACATCCATTAATATTTATACTATTTCTTCATTCATTTGTATGACATACAACAAAGCATAAATTACTATTGGCTCTTTTTTCCCAGGTTTGTAAACAAAAAACAAGTCTAAGAAAAAACAATATTGTGATGGTTAAAATATCAATCTAATCACTGCAGTATTGGCCGTATATACTGATACTTTACTTGATATAATTACTGTCAATATTTGTATGAATCTGCCCACCCCTGTTTACTTTGTGTGTGTGGTCCAATCCAACCGTGTTCGCTTGACATCTCTGTTCCACAGTAAAGCTTGACTGTCATCTTTCGGGAATGTAAACAATGAAACACCGGCTGTGTTTGTGTTGCTAAACCCGGCCGCAATACACCCCCTTCCCACCCACAGCTTTCTTCTTTGATGTCTCCATTGTTCATTGAACAAATTGCAAAAGATTCAGCAACACAGATGTCCAGAATACTGTGGAATTTTGCGATGAAAACAGACGACTTAATAGCTGGGATTGATGCGGGACAAAATGTCCCCTACAATCCTTGACGTCACACGCACGCGTCGTCATACGAGACGTTTCAGCAGGATATTTCGGCGCGGAATTTAAAATTGCAATTTAGTAAACTAACCCGGCCATATTGGCATGTGTTAATATTTCATCATTGATATATAAACTATCAGACTGCGTGGTCGCTAGTAGTGGGTTTCAGTAGGCCTTTAGCATGAGCCAGCAACCCGGGTACCGAAACAGGGCACCGTTGGATTTTACGTAAACCGGCACCTGGTAGGAACGGCAGGATTCGGTTGTTGCCCCAAAAAAAGTATCGGATTCGCTACCCATCCCTAGTGACTCCCAACGTAAGTGTGTCTGATGGTGATAACGTCATGGTCTGGGGCTACATGAGTGCTGCCGGCACTGGATGAGCTACGGTTCATTATGTGATCCGTGAATTTTAACAAGTACTTTGACATTTGTAATGTGACATGACAATTAACTGCTGTTTCTGGCGCATTCACATCAGCAGAATTGTAAAACAGCAATAAACACCCCCGACACCCAAATACCGATTTTGGCTGAAATGGAGCACAAGAACCGAGGCATCAATCAGCATCCGTACCCTCCCCCTGTCCCGCATCCTTCCTCGTTCCCGGGCTGCTGCTGCTGCTGCTGTGGTGATTCACAGCCTTGTCGCAGCTGCCAAAATCTCGGTTTACAAGACCAGGCTCGTTTTCTTCTTTCTTAGTTTCGAGGCAAACACGGGATTCTTAGTCTGTAATCGGCTGTAATTTTACATAATTCAAGAATTAGCCTGCTTTAAAGAATACCAATGGGACTTCATAGTTTAGAATATTTAAAATAGGCATTAAGTTTATTCTTTTATTTAGGGCTTTCAAACGGTGAGAAATTTTAATCACATTTTGCCCCGAGTCAATTGGTAATTAATCGCACATAGACAAACAAATCTTCGACTGATCGTTTATTATTCTCTAATACCATCAAAACAGGACTGGATAATGGTTTTGCTTTGTAAAAATGTTTATTTATTAACCACTATGCAGCTCAACACTAAATTAATACAAATACAGTATTTTTTGGACTGTAAGGCACATTTAAAATCCTTTCCTTTTCTCAAAAATCGACAGTGCGCCTTATAATTATGGCTGTGCTTACCGACCTCGAAGCAATTTTACTTGGTGCATGGTGTAATGATAAGTGTGACCAGTAGATGGTAGTCACACATAAGAGATACATGTGGACTGCAATATGACGCCAGTAAACAACACCAAAACTTTAAATGTTCCGTTGAAAATAAAGAACATTACACACGACACTGAAAAATCTGTCAAACTTGTTTAGTACGACTTCGAAGCCGCACCGCTTAAAGGATTGTCGGCCCGTTACGTTTACCGTAGTCAGAGATACAAGTATTACTATGGTGTGAGTATAAGGACCGCAAAATGGCACCCGTTAGCAAACATACTATTTTGCGTTTTGTTTCACAATATTATGTTAAACCAACTTTTCTTACCTTCTGGTACCTGCTGATGTGTATTTAAGAGCTACATAAGTCCTGAAAATTAGGACTCGTGTCCGTCACTATAGTCCATGCCAATGCCGTAGTCGATAAACTTTTTCTTATTCACTATCTTCTAGGTATGGTACATTCACACTCTGCTGTTGCCATTTCTAATATAAAGTAGGGTAAAGTTGTAACTTATATCTCGCTATGGAAGCGCTAAAAACTACCAGTGTAGTGGGTTTACATAATTCACCCACGGAACTTTAGTTATTACAGTTCTGGTTTTGTATGAAAAAGACCTGACCTCATCGGCAGTGCGCCCTATAATCCGGTGCGCCTTATGGTCCAGAAATATGGTATTCTTTTACACAAATACCTCTGATACATGCTTACCCACTTATGACAAAGGCTCACTTTAAAAATATTTTGCACGGCCCCCCTTCTATATAAATATTACTTTAATTTTTACCATTTAATATCTGATCATTTTGTCAAGGTTGTCTATTCACATATTTTATTTTAATCAATAAAACTATTAGAATCATTATACACTGATTTATCTAAAACGTATTACAATTACTGTATAAACAACCGAAATTCCTTTGACTTGCGAATCTTGTCAGTGCAGCACTTTTATTTTGAAAGCATGAAGTGTGTTTTTGAATTGTTACTTGACTGCTGTCATGTGTGACGGTGAGACAAAGTTGACATGTATTTTACTATATATGAATGAATTAGATGTGTTTTATCTATATACTGTAGAGGTGTAAAAGGTACAACAACTTACAAGTCGATTTTAATTAAATTCTTGGTCTGGCGAGTCGATAGACAACTTTGGACTATATTGTTTTGCATTTAAATGGTATTTAATCCTTTTCAAAACAGGTTAAAAGTAACAAAAGTTCCTCTTGGCTGCTAACATACGACATACATGCTCTGCCAGTAAACCAGAGATAGGATGTATTTTTGGAATATATATATGTATGTATGTATTTAAGAATGTATTTTCAAAAATACGTTCAATCTCCGGTTTACTTGACATCCCACTGGGTTGTGAGTTTTTCCTTGCCCTTATGTGGGATCTGAACCGAGGATGTCGTTGTGGCTTGTGCAGCCATTTGAGACGCTTGTGATTTAGGGTTATATAAATAAACATTGATTGATTTTTATATATATATATATATATATATATATATATATATATATATATATATATATATATATATATATATATATATATATATATATATATGTGTATATGTATATGTAGGTGTGGGAAAAAAATCACAAGACTACTTCATCTCTACAGAACTGTTTCATGAGGGGTTCCCTCATCAGGAGATTTGAGGGAACCCCTCAAGAAACAGTTCTGTAGAGATGAAGTAGTCTTGTGATTTTTCCCACATCTACATATTGCGCTCTACCACGGTATCGAGCACTATTCTCTGGATAATCCAATCAAGATATATATATATATATATATATATATATATATATATATATGTATGTATGTATGTATGTATGTATGTATGTATGTGTATGTATATATGTATGTATGTATGTATGTGTATGTATATATGTATGTATGTATGTATGTATGTGTATGTATATATGTATGTATATATGTATGTATATATATGTATGTATGTGTATGTATATATGTATGTGTATATATGTATGTATATGTATATATATGTATACATATATGTATGTATATATATATGTATATATGTGTATATGTATGTAAATATATGTATATATATATGTATATATATATGTAAGTATGTATGTATGTATGTACATTAATATTTTTCTAAAATCACCTTTAATATATACTAAATGTAAATATTTTATGTTGGACATGAGAGGTTATAAGAAATAGGTATGGGCAAAAGGAAAGAAACAAACTATAATACTCTATTTTATACTTTATTTTACTCTACTGAATACAAATTAATGTCATTTTTTATTTTACATTATATATAGAAGTTAGGTTGTTATTAATGGACATTTTTTGAAAACAATGTATTATTTTAATATATAACATATGTTGTAATATGAATGCATTACATTTGCATTATTTTAATATTTTTGTATACATTAAGTCACATGCAATTTATATGTATCTTAATATTCAAAATATCAGTGCTTATTAACAACTTATTTGCGGTTTGTGCAACACCGCTCAAAAAATACAAATCAGACTATGAATTATTATGTACAATATATAATAAATTTGTTATATTTGCACTGTTGCATGTCATTTTACTCAATATACTTCCTGGTATATGCATAATTAAAATGTTGGGGCTATCACATCGATATTGACAACTTTGTCGGGATTTGTGCTAAAAGAAATGCAAATGAGATATTAATAGGAATTAAACATACATTTATAAAAGACTCACAAGCAGATGTTCTGTAATTCCCACCGCGTCTCATCCTAAAGTTCACCGAATGTCACGGCTGATTTGATGATTTCCAGGAACTTAACAGATCATAATAGAGTGCTGTGTGTGCAGTCTGCCTTCTCATCCATTAGTCCAATAGCGAGCTCGCTGTTCCGTAGCGTGACCGCAGTCGGGACAAATGCACAATTAACTCGGTAATGAGACAGCTCAACAAACAGTATTAATGAGTTCATTTCAGAAACGGCGGTCTCAAGCAATCAACGCCGAAGTTTAAGTCTAGTAAATATGGCTGCCGCTATCGGAGGGAGCCTCTCGACAGAAAAGTGTTGATATTCCTAATATTTGGCTCAGTCTTTGGTTTCCTCGTCGGTTTGTAACGTTTAACTCAGTTTCATGAATTTTGGGAGTTAATTAATCTAAGAGCCTCATTGTGTATTTTTTGGGATGAATCAATGATTGTGACATGTAATCGTCCAAATGACTTCAGTGCAGACAAACATCTTTATTCTTAAAGAGTTGCTTAAGTGACCCATTTGTCACATTTGCCAAGGGCAGTGATTGTCAAACTGTGACAGGGTTCCACTTAGTGGTATGCCAAAGAGGTCTGTAAATATATACTGTATATAGCAGGGGTCACCAACGTGGTGCCCGCGGGCACCAGGTAGCCCGTAAGGACCAGATGAGTAGCCCGCTGGCCTGTTCTAAAAATAGCTCAAATAGCAGCACTTATCAGTGAGCTGCCTCTATTTTTTAAATTGGATTTATTTACTAGCAAGCTGGTGTCGCTTTGCTCGTCATTTTTGATTCTAAGAGAGACAAAACTTAAATAGAATTTGAAAAGCCCAAAAAATATTTTAAAGACTTGGTCTTCACTTGTTTAAATAAATTCATTTATTTTTTTACTTTGCTTCTTATAACTTTCAGAAAGACAATTGTAGAGAAAAAATACAACCTTAAAAATGATTTTAGGATTTTTAAACACATTAACCTTTTTATGTTTTAAATTTCTTCCTCTTCTTTCCCGACAATTTAAATCAATGTTCAAGTATTTTTTTTTTTATTGTAAAGAATAATAAATACATTTTAATGTAATTCTTCATTTAAGCTCCTGTTTTTTCGACAAAGAATATTTGTGAAATATTTCTTCAAACTTATCATGGTTAAAACTCCCCAAAAATATTCTGGCAAATCTAGAAAATCTGTAAAATCCAATTTAAATCTTATTTCAAATTGTATTTTAACCTATTTAAAACATGTCATCAACATTTTGAAATTAATCTTAATCAGGAAAAATTACTAATGATGTTCAATACATTTTTTATATAATTTTTTCAAAAAGATTCAAATTAGGTAGTTTTTCTCCATTTTTTTCGGTTGAATTTTGAATTTTAAAGAGTCGAAATTGAAGATAAATTAATTTTCCAAATTTAATTTTAATTTTTTTCGTGTTTTGTCCTCTTTTAAACCGTTCAATTAAGTGTTTTTTTTCATCATTTATTCTCTAGAAAAAACTTTCCGTAAAGGGAAAAAAATGTACGACGGAATGACATCCAGAAATACCCATTTTTTTTTATATATATAGATTTATTTATCAAAGGTAAATTGAGCAAATCGGCTATTTCTGGCAATTTATTTAAGTGTGTATCAAACTGGTAGCCCTTCGCATTAATCAGTAGCCAAGAAGTAGCTCTTGGTTTCAAAAAGGATGGTGACCCCTGGTATATAGAGTATCATTGTTGATGGTGTTTGTGCATTGTGTGTACAGTATTTTTTTGTACTATAAGGCGCACTTAAAATCCTTTTCATTTTCTCAAAACTGATAACTTGTAACCCGGTGCGCCTAATGAAAAAAAAAAAAGAAAAGGCGACGGCTCCAGGTGGCAGTGGGAGCGATTCAGATGTTATTAGACACATTTACTAGGATAATTCTGGAAAATCCCTTGTCTGCTTATTGTGTTAATAGTGTTTTAGTGAGATTATAAAGTCATACCTGAAAGTCGGAGGGCTGTGGTGAACGCCAGTGTCTCTGAGAGAAGCCAATGTTAGAGCCAAGATCACAGCTGCCTTTTTGACAGCTGCAGGAGGAGGTCGCATAATCTGCTGAAGTCTCCGGTAAGAGCCAACTTAATATCACAATTGGTTGACATGTGGTAGAGAAACATGTTCGCTTGACCGCTCTGTGTTAAAGCTTCACAACAAACAAAGAAACACCGGCTGTGTTTCGGTTTCTAAAAACAGCTGCAATCCACCACTTTCCACCAACAGCATTCTTCTTTGACGTCTCCATTATTAATTGAACAAATTGCAAAAGATTCAGCAACACAGATGTCCAAAATACTGTGTAATTATGTGATGAAAAGAGACAACTTTTAGCCGTGAGTGGTGCTGGGCTGAAATGTCCGCTCCAACCAATAACGTCACAAGCACGCGTCAACATAAGCGACATCTTTCCGTGACGTTTTCAGCACGATACCTCGCGGGAAATTTAAAATTGCAATTTAGTACTCTAAACCGGCCGTATTAGCATGTGTTGCAATGTTAATATTTCATCATTGATATATAAACTATCAGACTGTGTGGGTGTCAGTAGGCCTTTAAGACCACTACACCTCAACATATTTTGGAACATTATTCAAAAGGCAGTAGCGGATGCCAATACATTTTAAAAAACAACAGCAGTGTCTATAGCCTCCGAATACATAAAAACAAACAACAATGTCTTCATAAATATAGTCATAAATAACAAAAATGGTACATACTAAAAATAACAGCAGTAGCCCGTAGCCTTTAAGTAGAAGTCAAACTATATTCTTTCTATATCAGGGGTCGGCTACCCAAAATGTTGAAAGAGCCCTTTTGGACCAAAAATACATAAACAAATCCGTCTGGAGCCGCAAAACAAATTTAAAAGCCATATTACATACAGATAGTGTGTCATGAGATATAAATTGAATTAAGAGGACTTAAAGGAAACTAAATGAGCTCAAATATAGCTACAAATGAGGCATAATGATGCAATATGTGCGTACAGCTAGCCTAAATAGCATGTTAGCATTGATTAGCTTGCTGTCATGCATGGACCAAATATGCCCGATTAGCATTCCACACAAGTCAATAACATCAACAAAAACTTCCCTTTGTGCATTCACACACAATATTAAAAGTTTGGTTGACAAAATGAGACAGAAAAAGAAGTGGCATAAAACACGTCCTCGAAAGTCGGAGAAAGTTGTACATGTAAACCAGGGGTGCCCATTACGTCGATCGCGAGCTACCAGTCGACTGCGGGGGGTGTGTCAGTCGATCTCGAGCCAGGCTTTTAAAAAAAATAGACCTAAAAATTAGTGATCATCAATCTTCACCAAGATGTCACTTAAATGGCATTCACGGTACCAGAGGGTCTTGTGAGATGACGCTGGCTGCTGCAAGATCATTATTATTAAAATATGACAGAGAGGAAGGCGAGAAACACTTTTTATTTCAACAGACTCTCGCGCCGTACCTTCCGTCAAAACTCTAAAGGCCGACTGCACATTTCCTATCTTCACAATAAAAGCCCTGCTTCATGCTGCCTGCGCTAACTAAATACAGAGTCTCGGAAAACTGGCGTGCACAAGCGATCCCTCAGAAAGCTGGCGTGCACATCACTTGTGCACGCCAGCTTTCCGAGACTCTTAATTTGTTAGCGCAGGCAACATGAAGCAGGGCTTTTATTGTGAAGATAGGAAATGTGCAGTCGGCCTTAAGAGTTTTGACGGAAGGGACGGCGCGAAAGTCTGTTGAAATAAAAAGTGTTTCTCGCCTTCCTCTCTGTCATTTTTTCATAATAATGAACTGGCAGCACCCAGCGTCATCTCACAAGACCCTCGGGTGTCGTGAATGTCAATCAAGCAAGCTACGGAATTTGCCGCCAATGTTTTTCTTGTAAAGTGTATGGAAGCTGGATGAATTAGATGCCAAAAAACAACCACTTTCATGTGGTATTGTACAGAAAGGACAACTTTTTTTCTCCTCCATTTGAAAATGTGGGCGTTATCATCATTACTGTCTGATTCCAATCAATGCAAGTCATCAGAATCAGGTAATACACCAACTTATATTCTTGTCTTCGTGAAAGAAAGACATCTATATGTGTTACACATGCTTGTATTATCATTAAACACATTTAACTTGTTTACAAAAATGTCTCTTTCATAAATAAATAAATATAAATGATACATATAAATGAGGTAGATCCCCTCGAGTTGGTCAATTGAAAAGTAGCTCGCCTGCAGAAAAAGTGTGGGCACCCTTGATGTAAACAAACCACGGTGAGTTCAAAGATCGCCAAAATTAGTAGGACAAAACGGCGGTCGCCAAATACTTGAAACAGTGAAGCATGTTTAATACCAACAGTGTGCTTTTTAACAAATAGGGAGGTTTGTGTCATGTTTGTCCTCCCACAGAAACCATATTTAAACAAAACAATTATTTTTTCCCTTCATCTTTTTCTATTTTTCATACATTTTTGAAAAGCTCCAGAGAGCCTCTAGGGCGGCGCTAAAGAGCCAAATGCATCTCTAGAGCCGCGGTTTGCCGACCCCTGTTCTACATGATAGATTGATTGGTAACACTAGTGTGTGAATGTGAGTGTGAATGTTGTCTGTCTATATGTGTTGACCCTGCAATGAGGTGGCGACTTGTCCAGGGTGTAGCCCGCCTTCCGCCCGAATGCAGCTGAGATAGGCTCCAGCACCCCCCATGACCCCAAAAGGGAATAATAAAAAGGCTGATTTGATTTCTTAGTAGTATCAACATTTCTGACCTTTTCTCATTACTTGATTGTTTTTGTTTTGTTTATTTTATTTCTACAATAACGAGCCCATAAAAAAAAGGAGACACATTCAGCAAATAGCCCACAGTCCACATTTTGCCTTCCCGGTGAAATAAGTGAAGAAGTGGTGTTTAAAGTGTTGCCAAAGTAGAGAAGAATGTATTTTAGCTGTTGTTTTCCTATCACCTAGGAAAGTGATACAGTTGTATCACTTGTAAAGAACATAATGTCATGTCGTGGGTTCCCTCCGGGTTCTCCGGCTTCTTCCCACCTCCAAAAACATGCACCTGGGGATAGATTGATTGGTAACACTAAATTGGCCGTAGTGTGTGAATGTGAGTGTGAATGTTGTCTGTCTATCTGTGTTGGCCCTGTGATGAAATAGGCTTTAGCACCCCCATTGACCTCGTAAGGGACAAGCGGTATAAAATGGCTGGATGGATAATGTCATGGCTATCTTGAGTTTCCAATAATTTCTAAAACTCTTATTTTGTTGTGATAGAGTTATTGGAGCACATACTTGTTCGTCTCAAATAACATTCATTAAGTTTGGTTCTTTTATGAATTTATTATGGGTCTACTGAAAATCTGCTTGGTCAAAAGTATACATACAGCAATGTTAATATTTGGTTATATGTCGGTGGAGGTTTCTCCCTTCCGGGTTCTTCGGTAATGACAGTTCCTTTCAGGGTTGAGAACGCTGTTTTATTTTGCAATAAATTGTCACTGGTGTGCTTTTCAGCAATTGTCTCTGCGTTGGTTTGTCTCGCTCTCGATCATGCTCCTCCCAGGCTGCTGCCTTTTTACAGAGTGACAGGGGATTCGATAAGCAGGCCCAAGTGGGCAATCCACACACCTGTCGCTGATCTCGAAGCCGGTCCTGGCACATCCCGCTTCGCTGCAGGTCCGCAGGCCACGCCCCCCTCCACAATGTCCCTTGGCAAGTTTCACTGCAGTAAGGCGCTTTTGGTAGCCATCCACAAGCTGCTGGTTGAATTTTTAACCCCTTTTTTTAAAAAAACTGGTGCAATTCAGCTAGATGTGTTGGTTTTCTGACAAAGAAAGACTTGTTTCTTCAGCATTGTCCAGACATTTAAGTCAGGATTTAGGTCAATGTAAAACCTTTATTCTAGCCACTTCTTTACCACTTTTGACGTGTGTTTGGGATCCTTTTCCTGTTGGAACACCCAACCGCGCCCAAGACCCAATCTCCAGGCTAATGATTTTAGGTTGTCCTGAATAATTTGGAGGTAATCCTCCTTTTTCATTGTCCCATTTACTCTCTGTAAAGCACTAGTTTCATTGGCAGTAAACCAGGCCCAGAGCATAACACTACCATCACCATGCTTGACGTTAGGTTAGGTGTTCCTGGGATTAAAGGCCTCACATTTTCTCCGAACATATTTCTGGGTATTGTGGCCAAACCGCAAAATTTTTGTTTCCATCTGACATAACATGGACAAAGATAAGACCTTTTGGAGGAGAGTTCTGTGGTCAGTTCTGCCATTTTGTGTTTATAATTTTGAGTCACTTGAGCAGATTAAATATAAGTACATCATTTCTCATGGGAAAAATTGCTTGGGTGAGCCAAAGAACCGCTGTATTTATAAAGTCCCCTGTTTCTAAATATGTGGTATTGTAGCGCGGAAAGAAACATGCACTAAGCTTCTGGAAAATCTGACGAAAGTGCATATTTACTGAAGGGCTGATCTGAGAGAGGACAGTTTAAGCAAGTGCTTTTGTGGCAGAATATAAATATAAAGCAGAGAGTGTGAGCATGGGACTTTAAATCGCTCCCAAAGGTCTGAGTTGACATTTAATACTGCATGTACCCCGCAAAATTATTGAAAAAAAAACAAAAAACCTTTTTACATGAACTGTTTGGAGTTGACCCCTTATTGGATGGTGTTGTCATTAGCATTGTCTGTAATGAGAATGATACTGGTAATGGTTTAACATACAGCACACAAAACCAGTAAAGTTGGCACGATGTGTAAACTGTAAATAAAAACAGAATACAATGATTCTTTTCAACCTATATCCAATACATAATTCAAAGACAAGATACTTAACATTTGAACTGGTAAAATGTGTTATTTTCTGCAAATTTTAGCTCTTTTGGAATTTGATGCATTCAACATGTTTCAAAAAAGCTGGCACAGGTGGCAAAAAAGACTGAGAAAGTTAAGGAATTCTCAACAAAAATGTATTTGTAACATCCAACTATGGATGTTACGAACAGGCTAGTTGGGAACAGGTGGGTGCCATGATTGGGTATAAAAGCAGCTTCTATGAAATGCTCAGTCATTCACAAAACAAGGATGGAGCGAGGGTCACCACTTTGTGAACAAATGTGTAAGCAAATTGTCGAACAGTTTAACAACATTTCTCAATGAGCAATTGCAAGGAATTTAGGGATTTCACCATCTACGGTCCGTAATATCATCAAAAGGTTCAGAGAATCTGGAGAAATCACTGCACGTAAGCAGCAAAGCCTGTGACCTTCGATCCCTCAGGCGGTACTGCATCAAAAAGCGACATCAGTGTCTAAAGGATATCACCAATTGGGCGTAGAAACACTTTAGAGAACTACATTCAGTAACTGCAGTTGGTCGTTACACCTGTAAGTGCAAGTTAAAACTCTACTATGCAAAGCGAAAGCCATTTATCAACAACACCCAGAAACGCCACCGGCTTTGATGGGCCCGAGCTTATCTCAGATGGACTGATGCCACGTGGAAAAGTGTTCTGCGGTCTGACGTAGTAAAAGAGTGCGGGTACTAGACTGGCCTGCCTGTAGCATTTGGTGCTAAACTAAAGTCTTAACAAGCTGCTACACTCCATACTGCCTCTGTCAGTGCTTCTCTGCAGCACCCAGCATTGTCCCACCCACACAACCGTCTGATTGGTTACACACAGAACGGCACATCATCTCAGGTTACAAGCACTGTTTTGCGTTTTGTTTTCATACTTTAGGTTAAAATATATATCGTACCCAGCCCCATTCCCCGTCCGTCCGCCTGTCTCCTTGCCCCTGGAGAGACACACCACCTTACTAACAAATATTCTGGGGGAAAACAATGATATTCATCCATGCTTATGGATGTATGTAACATTTTCTTTATATTCTGCCAGCGGGTTAATGGCCTGACGGAAGAGGCTGTTACAGAACCTGGAGATTCTGCTACAGAGGCTGTGGAACCTCTTTCTAGAGTCCAGCAGTAAAAGCATTCCTTGGTGGGGGTGGGAGGAGTCTTTACAGATTTTCTCAGCCCTGGTCAGGCAGCGGCTTTTTGCCATTTCCTGGATAGGAGGAAGAGGAGTCTTGATGATCTTTTCCGCCGTCCTCACCACTCTCTGTAGAAACTTCCAGTCTGGGGAACTGCAGGCTCCAGTCCAGAGAGAGATGCAGTTGGTCAGTCGGCTCTCTGTAGTGCCTCTGTAGAATGTTGTGAGAATGGTGGGAGGGACCTGCGCAAAAGTGCATGTGCTGCTGAGCTCTATTTCCAAGAGCTCCAGTGTGTAGGGACCAGGTCATATTGTGATTTATCTACACCCCCAAGAACTTGGTGCTGCTTATGTTTTCCACTGCTCTGCCGTTGACGAAGACTGGTGTGTGGCTGGACTGGTGCCTCCTGAAGTCGACGACGATCTTCTTGGTCTTGTCGAGGTTCAGGACCAGGTTGTTGGTTCTGAGCCAGTCAACCAGATGTTTCATCTTCTCCCTATAGTCCATGTCGTTGTTGTCACGGATGGATCCCACTACCGTTGTGTCACCCGCATACTTCACAATATGGTTAGTCGAGGACCTGGCGGAGCAGTCGTGGGTCATCATTATCAGTTTAACAAAACCCACACATTATTTAAACCTTATTCTCTTGTGTTATATACATTTGTTTGAGCAAAAAAAAAGATAAAACTAAATGTATGTAATACAATACAATAAGGTTTAAATATTACACATTTGTTTTAGCTTTGTTTTGTTCAAACATATGTATATATATAATACAAGAGAATAAGGTTTAGATATTGTGTGGATTTTGGTAAACTGACAATACGATTCACCAGAAAAATAAATGGAAAATAAATAAATCCTTGAAAAAGCGGGTCCTTAGATGGCAGCATATGTTGTTCCAAAACCTGTATGTACCTTTCAGCATTAATCGTGCCTTCACAGTTGTGTAGGTTACCAATGCCTTGGGCACTAATGCACCCCCATTTCATCACAGATGCTGGCTTTTGAACTTTGCAATCGATAACAGTCTGGATAGTTCGCTTCCCATTTGGTCCGGATGACACAAGGTCGAATATTTCTAAAAACAATTTGAAATGTGGACTCGTCAAACCACAGAACACTTTTCCACTTTGATTCAGTCCATCTTAGATGATCTCGGGCCCAGAGAAGCCGGCGGCGTTTCTGGATGTTGTTGATAAATGGGCTTTCGCTTTGCATAGTAGAGCTTTAACTTGCACTTACAGATGTAGCGACAAACTTTATTTAGTGACAGTGGTTTTTTGAAGTATTCCTGAGCCCATGTGGTGATATCCTTTAGAGATTGATGTCTGTTTTTGATACAGTGCAGTCAGAGGGGTCGAAGGTCACGGTCATTCAATGTTGGTTTCCGGCCATGCCGCTTACGTGGAGTGATTTCTCCAGATTCTGTGAACCTTTTGATGATATTATGGACCGTAGATATTGAAATCCTTAAATTTCTTACAAGTGCGCTTTGAGAAATGTTGTTCTTAAACTGTTTGA